>NC_045615.1:26576742-26879772 GCF_009829155.1 Mustela erminea | reverse complement strand
CTTAGAAACCCAAAGCAATACTGGATATAGACATTTTAGTTTAAAAGGGTTTTCTCTTACTTCAAAGAGAAAGGGTTTTCTCTTAATTCAATGCTGCAAATTATTTCTTCATTTGAAGAAATGAACTTTGGCCAGAGCTAGGTTTTGACCTTACTTTCCTTGATAGCAAGTCTAGGTTTTTACAACTATACTCCCATCATGTTTGTATATGTGTATTTTTAAGCACTCCTTTCTGATTACCAAATGTGTCCCAATTCTGTGTCTGAGTCTTTGCACTCCCCAGAATACTCCAGGTAACAATTATGTCCATTCCAGTAGAGCTAATCTGATTTCTGATTACTCACTTCCTCCACATACTCTTCTTCTTCCTTTCTTTTATGTAATGATGAGCTGATTACTGACAACTGGATTCAAATCTACTTTTCTAAATTCTTCTTCCACTCCAAGCTGGTCTCAGCTCTTTGGCCTTCTGACCAGGATTTGCTGCTGTCCATTGTCCCAGAACTTGCTTTCGGAAATCATCCCCATCATTTACCAAAAAAAAAAAAATCACTCAATTACTTATTTGAGGTGGCTAAAGGCCTATTTTTCTGTGTTTTGCTACCTAGGAGTAGTCAGCACTAAATTTCTGAAGTGGTCTTTGATGGTATTGGCTTAATCATTCACAGTGTACATAGAAAATATGACACTAAAAATTAAATACCTAAGTTATGAAGAGTAAATTTAAAAACATTCTATTGCTAGTAGAAAAAACCCGTTTCTCTACAAGAAATTGCTGTTATAAAATGATTATTAAAATGTTGGTACAATCCCAAGATTGCTTTTTTAAATCAGGTTAATGGGAAATATACAAATTTATGGTTCATAAAATTCTCAAACAAAATATAACTTCTGAAAGCAGATTAAAAAAATCTTTCTTTTGTTCTCCTGGATCAACCACTTATGTTTTTTAAGTCAAAGTTCACAATATGTATTCTAAACTGACATACTGGTTCTCCAATTGTACAAAATACATTAACACATCACCTAGAAAAATTGTTAATATGTTGATCTTTTGTGTGTAAACTTCATGGAACCAAATTTAAACCTCAGAAACATATAGAGATTTTTGAGAAATATTCAATTATATTGAAAAAAAATGTTGGAAGATCATAATATGGATATCGTTTCATGAGAACAGATTGAAAACTGACTTCTTCCTTCTTTCACAAACTATCCATATAGCTCCAGGACTTGTGGCCAGCATTGACATTACTGATTGCACCATATCTACCCAATCATCTTGATTATCTTACATAAAATCTCTCAGTCAAATAATGTAAGCCCATAATTCATTGTTAAATGTAATTATGCTGGGTAACTGTGGGGGAAGCAAGAAGCTTAAAGTAATGACCTAGAGTATGGGCAACTTCAATCTAGTTGAAGAGATAAGATCATGCCTGGCAACAAAGTTGGAACTCATTACATAATTGTTAATCAAACCAGAGAATTTTTCCCTTTCCTTCAGTGTGGTGTAGACATTAAATGAGAAGGAAAAGAAGGTTTGTGTAGGAGATAAGTTTTGAGCTCGGCTTTGAAGAATGGGGAGGATAGCAACAGCTAGAGAAGATTCTGGAAGTCCTAACAAGGAAGTGAGAATGGCCAGAAGAAAGGAAAAGAAAGAAAGAGTCATTAAATATTTGCAATATTCTGGACTCTGTTTATTGTCTCATTTAATCCTCATAGCAGTCTATGAAGTGGATAATGTTTTGCCCATTTTTTTTAGAAGAGGATACTGGGGGCAGATTCCAATTCTAATGTCTGTGCTTTTTCCACAGCACATTGCCTCTGTAAAACCCTTGAAGGTGAGACAGCACTCTCACATGAACCATGTCCTTACTTGAAAAATGATAAGATAAAGTACAAGGAATTCAAATATATCTTCAAAATGAAATAGCCATTTGGGTCATTGTCAGTTCGTCCTATTTGCTAAGTAGCACACCTTTTTCATCTATATAAATTGTTTTCATATTTAATAAATGTCATTGAGTTTGGCCCTTTGTTAACTTGACTTATGAGGTCTTGGTTTCCTCATGGCAATTATTTCCAAATTTATGAATGAACAATCTGGTCAATGTGGACGTGTGCCTAAGTAATTACAAAACTGTGTTTTTTGACCTCTGCTGGAAACCCTTACCTTCCTATGACTTGGCATATTCCCTCTTCTTGAAAAGAGGGATTTCACCATTGCTCAAATCAGCTATGGCATTAATGAAAGTACAGAATAGCTTTAAGTAATTAGTTAGGACCATACATTTTTATTTACCTCACATATGTAACTCTTAATTAGCTCTAGTATATAGAGATGGATGCCACAGAAATTTACAGGATATAGGCAGACTTCACTGAGAGACTAGATTTCCTCATGTCCCTTCTTTACTGTCTTAATCTTAACCCCTTTTGTTTTGTTTCAAGCTTACTTAGTGACTCCTTTTGTGGGAACCAAAGGCCTCTAATGGGACTTCAGGTTATACTCTGCTCTAAATTTCTTTTCCCTTAATGACCTCTCTTTGAGACCTTCAAAATTTCATCTTCATTGTTACTAGGAGCAGCATTCTGCATTAGTCCATGATTATTTGTTTACCTTCAGAGTTCATAAACTTCTAGCTACATTTTTAAAAATCACCATAATGCTGTGTCATAAAAATCTTTGTTTTCAAAGAATTCTTTGAAAGGACATTTTTAAAGAACAATAAAAATAATTGATTTTATTGCAAATTTTGTTGTTGTTGACAGTTTATTACTTAAAAAAATTGTGGATTGAATAGAAAAAGCAAAAAATGACTCTGCCATCAGGTGAATATTCTTTCATAATTTTTTTAAATTTAAATTTATTTTTTCAGTGTTCCAAGATTCATTGTTTATGCACCACACCCAGTGCTACATGTAATATGTGCCCTCCTTAATACCCACCACCAGGCTCACCCAACCCTCCAGCCCCCCTCCCCGCAAACCTTTAGTTTGTTTCTCAGAGTCCATAGTCTCTCATGGTTCCTCTCCCCCTCCGATTTCCTGCAACTCACTTCTCCTCTTCTTCTCCCAGTGTCCTCCATGTTATTCCTTATACTCCACAAGTAAATGAAATCATAAGATAATTGACTCTCTCTGCTTGACTTATTTCACTCAGTGTAATCTCCTCCAGTCCCTTCCATGTTGATATAAAAGTTGGGTATTTATCCTTTCTGGTGGAGGCATAATATTCCATTGTATATTTGGACCATATCTTCTTTATCCATTCATCTGTTGAAGGGCATCTCGGCTTTTCCCACAGTTTGGTGACTGTGGCCATTGCTGCTATGAACATGGGGTACAGATGGCCCTTCTTTTCACTACATCTGTATCTTTGGGGTAAATACCAAGTAGTGCAATTACAGGGTCAAAGGTAAATCTGTTTTTAATTTCTAAAGAATCTCCACATACAAATAACAAAAATGTACACATTTTCTTTAATTTGCATGCACCTCTCAGTAAGCCATCATGGACATGTTTCTGTAGCAATACATAATGATTTATTTTATGCATTTGAATGCAGCATAATATTTCATTGTATGTGTCGTGATTTAATCCTATTGACAGAAAAGTTGGTTGTTTCTAAGTTTTCACTTTTGTAAAAAAGATGTCATAAATATTATTTTGTATTCATATATTTCATCTATCTCTTTATCCTTATCCTTTGGATAAATTCCCAGAAATTGAAGTTATGGATTAAAGTGTATGCAAATTAACATTTTGGTAGTGCTAATTTGCTCTCTAGGAATTTCCTGCCAATTTATATTCTAACAAACATTATGTGAGTGTATCTATTTCCAAACAGTCTTTAGCACTTGACATTAAATTTTGACATCAAATTTTGTCAAAATCATTGGCAAAAATTGATACCTCAGGTTTTTATTTTCATTTATATTTGACTACTACTGATGTCAGGCATATTTCTTTCAACTGAAGTCCATTTATATTTCTTTTATGAATTATATATCTGCATTTCCCCCCACTGGTTTAACAGAGGTGTTGATCTTTTTCTTATTTATTTCTAATACCACTTTTTAAATTATTGCCATATATATTGCAAGTATTTTCTCTATATTGTCATTTTCCAACCATTGTTATTAAAATATGGCAATTTTTACATTTAAATTTTAATGTATTTGTAACTTATTTGTATGCAATACCAAAATCTAATCTTATTTTCTCCCCAAGTGATTCAATTTCCCAGCATCATTTATTGAATATTTTATTATAGCAGATTAATTGCAATTGGCTCACTCCTCCCTGTATCTAAGCCCTTTGGTAGTGCCCTCCTCTGCTGACTTTGTGCTTAGACATATGACTTGTTTTGGCCAATGAGACAATGGTAAACATAATGCAGGCAGAGACTTGAAAAATGCTTGTGTATTGAGGTTTAAATGTTTGTTGTTCTCAGAACTCTGATCTTATATAAAACAGCCGAGTTTAGCTTACTGGATGGTAAGAGACATGTGGCCTGGTCTCCACTGTTACTCTCAGTAAAACAGAAGATATATAAATGAGACCATCCAAAACCATTCATCTCCAGCTGGCCCATCAGCTAACCATAGACCCAAGAGCCCGCTCAGTCAACATCAGCCAAGCCTGGCTAGACCTAAAGAACCACCCAGTTTACTCCAGCACAAACTGCCAAACCACCAAATTGTGAATTAAGTAAATGGTTCTTATTTTAATCTATTCCATTTTTGGGTGGCTTGTTTCTCAGTAAAATGTGAACGATAATTGGTACAACCATCTTTTCCATGCTGATTTGAGTATCACACTTTTTGTTCACTAAATTCCTATTTACATATATGTTTATTTCTGGGCTCCTATTCTGTTTCCTTGGTCTCTGCTTCTTTCTCTGGTAACTTCACACTTTAAAAATTATTGTAGCTATATGGCATGTTTTGTTATTTGGTAGGCTCATTTCTCTCCCACCACTGTGATTATTCTTTTTTATTTAGAGGAAACATGTCAAATTCTCCAAAAAATGTCTTGTTAAAATTTTATTTTTAATTGCATTTTGGGGGAATATTTTGAATTTCAGTGAAGTTTGTTAAGTCTCTTATCTACATTATCTACTTTTATGTTCTTTAGCAATATTTAACATTTTTCTTTATAAAAGCCCCACACAAATTCTTGTTAACATTTATTACCTATTTTATCAATCAGGGTTCAACCAGAGTAGTAGAACCAGTAGGGGATATATATTGAAAGATGTGTCACAAAAATTGGGTTTATACAACTGTGAAGCCTAGCTAGTCCAGTCCAAATCTGTCAGGCCATCAAGAAGGGCAGGCTGGAACTCTGGAGTCTAGGCTGAAATGGCTATCCACAGTTGGAGTGTCTTCTTCTGGGAAGACTCAGTTCTGCTTTTAAGGCCTTAAATGGATAGAAAGAGGCCCACTCAGGTTATATAAAATAATCTCCTTTACTTAAAAATCAACTGAATATGGACTTTTAGTCATGCTTACAAATGCCTCCAAAGTAATACCTAGGTTAGTGTTTGATTCAATACTAGGAATATTAATGTAGTCAAGTTGACACATAAAAAAACACTATGATGTTTATATTTTGTGTTTTCTTATTTTGGGTTTTTCGTTATATTTTCTGTTCATTTTCAACAGAAAACAAGTGATTTAAAAATGTTTTTCTTGTACCTTGTACCTATATTATTTTGTTTTAAATTTATTTTTTGCTTTTGAACAAAAATAATATTTTCACTTGCAATATTTTTGTTTTTACAATATTTTCTTGCTTTATCTTATTGGTCAGAATTTTGAGAAAAAGCTTGAAGAATAAAATAAAAAGACTTCTGCTTCTATGGACCTTGAAGGTATTATACTAAGTGGAATAATCATGCAGAGAAAGACAAATAACTGTATGATCTCACTTATATGTAGAGTCTAAAAGACAAACAGAGCCAAACTCTGTATCAAGAGATCAGATTTGTGGTTATCAGAGGTGGAGGCTGTGGGCTGGGGGAACTGGGTGAAGGTAGTCAAATGTACAAACTTCCAGTTATAAGTTTTGGTGATGCAATGTACAACATGATGACTATACTTAACATTGCCATATGGTATAATTGAAAGCAGATCTGAGAGTTCTCAGCACAAGGAAAAGAATACTTCTTTCTTTCTTTGTTTGTTTTTTGTATATGTATGAGATGATGGATGTTAACTAAACTTCTCTGAATAATTTCATAATATGTGTAAGTCAAACCATTATGATGTTCACCTAAACTTAAGCACATGTTCTTGACTTACAAGGCTCTGATCTATGATTTTTCTGCTTTTCCATGGTGCAAAAGCAATATACATTTAGTAGAAACTGTACTTCAAGTTTAGAACTTTGATCTTTTCCCTGGGCTAGCAATGTGTAGTATGATATAATGACGCTGGACAGTGGCAGCGAGCCACAGCTTCCAGTCAGCTGGGGTCACAAGGGTAAATACCTACTATACTCACAACCGTTCTGTTTTCACTTTCAGTGCAGAATCTAATATATTACATGAGATGTTCAACACTTTATTATAAAATAGGCTTCATGTCAGATGATTTTGTCTAACTGTAGGCTGATGTATGTGTTCTGAGCTACAAAGATAGGCTAGGTTAAGCTATGATGTTCAGTAGGTTAGAGGTATATTACATGCATTTTGATTTACGGTTGTTTTCAATTTACAAAGGGTTTGTTGGGATGTAACCCCATCATAAGCTGAGAAAGGTCTGTATACATCAGTAATACTGGGGGAAAAGAAGAAAAATGACTAGTGACTGCTGATCCTAATAGAATGAACCAAAGGACAGTATTATTAATTGTATTTGAATCCTTAAGGTCAACCAAAAGCTCTGACCATAGAATAATGAAGGAAAAAAAAAAAAAGACTTCTGCTTCTAGGAGTCTCAGACTATGTCATTTAGATCAATCCTTTTTTGGAAGCCAAATAATAAAATTTGTGTAAAATATAAAAAACATCTAAAAACCTTCAAACAGCTAAGAAGAGGGTAAGGTATTAAGAGGAAGAGAACCCAGAATTTGAGCCAAGTGTTCGGGTCTACTTTTGCCCAGAGGGTGTTTCCTGATCAGAAAGAGACAGCTGTGTTTTCAGGGGATAAGGTTGTAATCCCGGACCTACTGGGGGTAAAAACCTGGTAACTCATTCTTCTGTTGGGGCTGGCTTCTCGAACATTGGCTTGTTGGCGTAAAAATAATCAGAACCTAGTCCTTGCACAGATTTCGACTCAGATTCAGCATTCTTACTGGCCAGCAAAATTCCAAGCTCTTACTTGGGTTGAGGTGACCCAGACTGCTAGTGCCCCAGGTACTTGGAACAAGCAATGCTTTAAAAATTCTCTTTGGAGGAAGTGTACATTATTTTAGTCTCAAATTATTCATATCAATACTTTTTTAAGTAAAACAACCAGGAGGAGACCCACAAGTGATAAGAGTCTATGAGCAAGAGGTAATAACCAACACAGAAACAAATTTACAAAGATGCCAGATAATGCAATTATCAAGCATGGGGTGATAAACTCCTTGTTTTCTTCATGCTTTGGAAGAAAATTAATTTTGTGTCTCTCTATTAATTATAGCATTTCTTCCTGGTTTCCTATAAATGCCACTCACAAAGATAGACTAATTCCTCTCCTTAATTTATTGAGATTCTAGAAAATCAGTAATATATATTAAATCATAAAATCTTTTTCTAGTATACATGGTTTGATTGACTTTTGTCATAAAATTTGTGGATTTTCTATCATTAAACCATTATTACATTTCTAAAATAAATCCTAATTGATGTTAATGTGCTTTAAAATACATTCTTCTGATTTTGTTAATATTCTTATATTTATATTTGTAAGTGAGACTTGTACCTGCCATTCATTCATTCATTCATTCATTAATTCATTCACTCATTTGTGATTTTATTTATTTATTTGACAGAGAGAACACAAGCAGGGGGAGCAGCAGGCAGAGGAAGAAGGAGAAGCATACTCCCCATGGAGCAGGGAGCCAGATGTAGGGCTTACTCCCAGGAACCTGGGATCATGACCTGAGCCAAAGGTTGATCCTTGACCAACTGAGCCACCCAGGCATCCCTGGTATGTGCCTTTAAAAAAATTTTTTTAACTATCTGTCACATTTTGGTAGAGATCATAAAAGAAATTGAAAACTTTCCAAAATATTTTTATGGTGTGCATTTGTGGTTTAGATGGTCATAATTATTAAAGATTATCTATTTTATTATCTTTTTAATTTTAGATTCTGTTCTTTTGGTTTATAACTGTGGGTGATTTTGAACATCTTTGCAATAGTATTTATTTTGTTATAAATTGATTACATTCTTAATATTTTTGGTTAGTCTATTGATAATACTCATAAATTTTTGGAGTATTCTACATACTAAGGATACTAACACCTTCCCATTTTAAGTATTACAAATATTTCCTCCAATTTAAAAATTTTAGTTTGATTTGTTTATTGCATTTTTTTCTATAGAAATTTATAGTTTTAAATCAATTTTTTCAATGAATTTTATCTCTTCTGTATTTTATGTTTTGCTTAGGAAGCTCTCATTCTAAGATTATTTCTTTTTCATATTTCAAGTTTTTACTTAAATTCTAGTTAACATATAGTATCATATTGGTTTTAGGAGTAGAATTTAGTGATTCAAACTCAGTGCTCATCACAAGATCCCTCCTCAATATCCATCACCCATTACCATTCCTCCCACCAACCTCCTCTCCAGAAGCCCTCAATTTGTTCTCTAATAGTTAAGACTCTCTTTTATGTTTTGCCTCTCTCTTTCCCCCCCATGTTTATCTGTTTCATTTCTTAAGTTCCAAATGAGTGAAATCACATAGTATTTGTCTTTCTCTGACTGACTTATTTTGCTTAGCCTAATATACTCTAGCTCCATCCAGGTTGTTCCAAATGGCAAGATTTTATTCTTTTTTAATGGCTGAGTAATATTACATTATATTATGCACATTACATGTATTATATTAAATTGTATAAGTGTATATATATATATACATACCACATTACATTATACATTATACAATGTTTATATATACACCCCACAACTACTTTATCCATTCATAAATTGATGGACTTTTGAGATTTTTCCATATTTTGGCTATTGTTGATAATGTTGCTATATACATTGCTCCTTTGAATCAGATATTTTGTACCCTTTTGGTCAATACTTAGTACTGAAATTGCTGGGTTATAGGTTATTCTATTTTTGATTTTTGAGGAGCCTGTTTTCCAGAGTGGCTGCACCAGTTTACATTCCCACCAACAGTGTAAGAGGGTTACCCTTTCTCTGCATCCTCACCAACATCTGTTGTTTACTGTGTTATTAATTTTAGCCATTCTGACAACTCTGAGGTGGTATCTGACTGTAGTTTTGATTTGTATTTCCCTGTTGTTGAGTGATGTTGAGCATCTTTTAATACCTGTTAGCCACCTAGGGGATGTCTCCTTTGGAAAAGTGTCTATTCATGTCTTCTGCCCATTTCTTAATTGGATGAGTTTGATAAATTCTTTTTTTGGGGGGAGGTGATGAGTTTGATAAGTTCTTTATAGATTTTGGATGCTAACCCTTTATCAGATATGTCATTTGCAAATATCTTCTCCCATTCCATAGGTTGCCTTTTAGTTTTGTTGACTGTTTCCTTCACTGTGAAGTAACTTTTTGTCTTGATGAAATCTCAATAATTCATTTTTGCTTTTGTTTCCCTTGCCTTTGGAGACATGTCCAGTAAGAAGTTGCTCTGGCCAAGGACAAAGTCCTTGGTTTGTCCTAGGACATCTTCTAGGTTGTCCTAGAGGATTTTGATGGTTTCCTGTTTCACATTTAGGTCCTTCATCCATTTGAATTTATCTTTGTGTATGGTGCAAGAAAGTGGTCCAGTTTCATTCTTCTGCATGTTGCTGTCCAGTTTTCCCAACACCATTTGTTGAAGAGACCGTCTTTTTTCTTTTTTCTTTTTTTAAGATTTTATTTATTTATTTGACAGACAGAGATCAAAAGTAGGCAGAGAGGCAGGCAGAGGGTGAAGGGGAAGCAGACTCCCTGCCGAGCAGAGAGCCCAACACAGGGTTCAATCCCAGGACCCTGAGACCATGACCTAAGCCAAAGGCAGAGATTCAACCCACTGAGCCACCTGAGCACCCCAGAGACTGTCTTTTTTCTATTGGATATTCTTTCCTGCATTGTTAAAGATTGGTTGACTGTAGAGTTGAGGGTCCATTTCTAGGTTCTCTATTCTATTCCACTGATCTATGTGTCTGTTTTTGTGCAAGTACCATACTATCTTGATGATTACAGCTTTGTAATACAGCTTGAAGTCTGGAATTGTGATTTTTCCATCTTTGGTTTTCTTTTTCAACACTACTTTGGCTATTTGGGGTCTTTTCTGGTTCCATACAAATTTTAAGATTGTTTGTTCCAGTTCTATTAAAAATGCAATGGTACATTGAATATGTAGTTTGCCTTGGGTAGCATAGCCATTTTATTTTATTTTATTTTATT
This sequence comes from Mustela erminea, assembly GCF_009829155.1. Classification (NCBI taxonomy): domain Eukaryota; kingdom Metazoa; phylum Chordata; class Mammalia; order Carnivora; family Mustelidae; genus Mustela; species Mustela erminea. Next base: position 26,869,187 of record NC_045615.1, on the reverse strand, counting down.
TATTTATTTTTAAGATTTCATTTATTTATTTGTCAGAGAGAGGGAGAGCGAGAAAGCGAGCACAGGCAGGCAGAGGCAGAGGGAGAAGCAGGCTCCCCGCTGAGCAAGGAGCCCGATGTGGGACTCGATCCCAGGACACTGGGATCATGACCTGAGCCGAAGGCAGCTGCTTTACCAACTAAGCCACCCAGGCATCCCAGCATAGCCATTTTAATATTTGTTCTTCCAATCTATGAGCATGGAATGTTTTTCCATTTCTTTGTGTCTTCCTCAATTTCTTTCATAAGTGTTCTTATAGTTTTCAGAGTACAGATCTTTCCCTCTTTGGTTAAGTTTATTCCTAGGTATCTTATGGTTTTTGGTGCAATTTTAAATGGGATTGAGTCCTTGATTTCTCTTTTTTGCTGCTTCGTTATTGGTGTATAGAAATGCAACAGATTTCTGTACCTTGATTTTTTTTTTACTAAATTCATGTATCAGTTCTAGTAATTGGTGGAGTCTTTCAGGTTTCCTACAAAGAGTATCATGTATTCTGCAAATTGTGAAAGTTTCACTTCTCTCTTGCTGATTTGGATGTCTTTTATTTCTTTTTGTTGTCTGATTGCTGAGTTCAGGACTTCTAGTAGTTCATTAAACAACATTGGTTCCCCTGTCTTGCTCCTAGCCTCAGGGAAGAACTCTCAGTTTTTCATTTAGGATGATTTTCTCTGTGGGTCTTCCTCTATGGCCTTTATGATGCTGAGGTATGTTCCTGCTATCCCTACTTTGTTAAGGGTTTTTATCAAGAATGGATGCTGTACTTTTTCAAATACTTTTTCTGCATCTATTAAGAGGATCATATGGTTCTTATCCTTTCTTTTGTTAATGTGGTATATCATGTTGATTGATATTGAACCACTCCTGCTGCCCAGGAATAAATTCCATTTGATTGTGGTGAATAATTCTTTATCTCATTTCTTTTTTTTTTCAGTGTTCCAAGATTGACTGTTTATGCACTATACCCTGTGCTCCATGCAATACATGCCCTCCTTCTTTTAATATAGTGTTGGATTTGATTTGCTAGTATTTTGTTGAGAATTTTTGCATCTATATTAATCAGGGATATTGGCCTATAATTTTTCTTTTTTGTGGGCTCTTTGTTTGGTTTTGGAATCAAGGTAATGCTGGTCTCATAGAATGAGTTTGGAAGTTTTCCTTCCTCTTCTAAGCTTTGGAATAGTTTGAGAAGAATAGCTGTTAACTTTCCTTTAAATGTTTGACAGAATTCCCCTATGAAGCCATCTGGGCCTGGACTTTTTTTTTAAAGATTTATTTATTTATTTATTTGACAGACAGAGATCACAAGTAGGCAGAGAAGCAGGCAGAGAGAGAAGAGAGAGGAGGAAGCAGGCTCCCTGCCGAGCAGGAAAGCCCGATGTGGGGTTCGATCCCAGGACCCTGGGATCATGACCTGAGCCAAAAGCAGAGGCTTTAACCCACTGAGCCACCCAGGCGCCCCTGGGCCTGGACTTTTGTTGGGAGATTTTTTATTACTGATTCAATTTCTTTGCTGGTTATGGGTCTGTTCAAATTTTCAATTTTTCCTGTTTCAATTTTGGTATTTTATATGTTTCTAGGAATTTATCCATTTCTTCCAGATCGCCCAATTTGTCGGCATGTAATTTTTTATAATATTCTCTTATAATTTTTTTTTATTCTGGGGTGTTGGCTGTGATCTCTTCTTTCTCATTCATGATTTTATTTATTTGGATCCTATTGCTTTTCAATAAATCTGGCTAGGAGTTTATCAATTTTATTAATTAAAAAAAAAACTAGTTCCTGGTTTCATTGATCTATTCTACTGGGATTTTTTGTTTGTTTGTTTCTATATCATTTATTTCTCCTCTAATTTTTATTATTTCCCTTCTTCTGCTGGCTTTAGGCTTTAGTTGCTGTTCCTTCACTAGTTCCTTTAGGTGTAAAGTTAGGTCGTGTATTTTAGATTTTTCTTGCTTCTTGGGATAAGCCTGTATTGTTATATGCTTCCCTGTTATGACTACTTTTGCTACAGCCTAAAGGTTTTGGATCATTGTGTTCTCACTTTCATTGCCTTCCATCTTTTTTTTTTTTTTTTCTTCTTTAAGTTCCTGGTTAACCCATTCATTCTTGAGTAGGACATTCTTTAACCTCCATGTATTTGTAGTCTTCCCAAATTTTTTCTTGTGGTTGACTTCAAGTTTCCTAGTGTTGTGGCCTGAAAATACAGTGTGATCTGTCTTTTTGTACTTGTTGATGCCTGATTTGTGACCAGTATGTGATTTATTCTGGTGAATATTCCATGTGCACTTGGAAAGAATGTGTATTTTGCTGTTTTAGGATTAAATGTTCTGAATATATCTGTTAAGTCCATCTGGTCCATCCATGTTGATCTTCTGCTTACATGATCTATCCATTGCTATAAATGGGATGTCAAAGTCCCCTACTATTATTGTGCTATTATCAATGAGTTTCTTTATATTTGTTATAAATTGGTTTATATATTTATGTGCTTCTAAGTTGAGGATATAAATATTTATAATTGTTAGATCTTATTGTATAGATGCCTTTATTATGATATACTTCCCTTCTTCATCTCCTGTTACAGTCTTTGGTTTAAAATCTAATATGTCATGTAAGTATGGCTACTGCAGCCATCTTTTGATGTCTGTTAGCATGATGAATGGTTCTACATGCCCTCACTTTCAATCTGAAAGTGTCTTTAGGTCTAAAATGAGTCTCTTGTAAGCAACATGTAGATTGCTCTTTTTTTTTTTTAATCCTTTCTGTAACTTATGTCTTTTGATTGGAGAATTGAGTCTATTTACATTCAGAATAATTATTGATAGATATGAATATAATGCCATCTTATTACCTGTTAAGTCATTGTTTCTGAAGATTTTCTCTGTTCCTTTCTAGTTTTTGTCACTTTTGGTCTTTCTTTTCCACTCAAACAGTTCACTTTGGTATTTCTTGCAGGGTTGGTTTAGTGTTCATGAACTCCATAATTTTTTGTTTGTCTGGGAAACACTATCTCTCCTATTCTGAACAACAGCCTTGCTGGATAGAATATTCTTGGATGCATATTTTCCCCATTCAGCATGTTGAATATATCAGGACACTCCCTTCTGATCTGTCAAGTTTCTTTGGAGAAGTCTGTTGTTAACTTTATTGGTCTTCTTTATAAGTTAGGTATTTTCTTTTCTTTGTAAGTTAGGTATTTCTTTTCCTGCTTTCAGGATTTTCCCTTATCTCTATATTTTGCAGATTTGACTATAGATATATCTTGGTGTGCTTTTTGTGCTTTTGATGGAAGTTCTCTGTGCCTCCTGAACTTGGATGTCTGTTTCCTTCCCCAGATTAGGGAAGTCTTTGGGTATACTTTTCTCAAATAAACCTTCTGCCCCATATCCCTCTCTTTTTCTTCTGGGACTCCTATGATATGAATGCTATTGTGCTTTATGGAGTTGTTGATTTCCCTAAGTCCACATCTGCTATCTAATAATTTTCTTTCTTTCTTCTCTTCAGCGTTATTATTTTCCATGATTTTATCTTCTATATCACTTATTCATTCCCCTGATTCTTTTATCCTTGTGGCCGTTATATCCAGTTGGTTTCACACCTTCATTATAGCATTTTTTATTTTGATCTGACTAGTTTTTAGGTCTTTTATCTCTGTGCTAAGGGGCTCCCTGGTGCTTTCTATGCTTTTCTAAAGCCCTGCTAGTACCTAATGATTATTTTTTTAAGTTCTGGATCAGGCATTTACTTAGATATCTGTTTCAGGTAGATCCCTGGCCATAATCTTTTCTTGTTCTTTCTTTTGGGATGAATTCCTCTGTCTTGGCATTTTGGTAGGTCTCTGTCTTCTTTGTGTTAGAAAAGCCTGTTATGTTTCCTGCTCCTGAGAGTAATGGTTTTTTTAAGAAGATATCATATACTGCCCAGAACCTGGTGCTTCAGGAAGTATTTCTGGTATACGCTGTGTGCACTCTGCTACTGTGTTTTGGTTGCTTTTTCCCCTCAGGTCAGTCCTTTGCAGAGTTTCTTCTTGCCTACCATGGGGAGTGTTTGGACCTTGTCCAGTGTGTGGGGGAATTTTAAATAGTTGTGCTCTGGTCTGCTTGTTAAAATAGGCCTAATCCTATTTCCACTAGAGCTGAAGCATTGCAGCACTCCATCTTCATTAGACTTGGTATGAGCAAGGGAGTTTGTGCTGGTCTTCTAGGGGAGAGGCCCACTCCTGCTCTGACTCTCAGGCATACTCACCCTAGTACAGAAGCACTTGCAGGGCACAGAGCGGTACGACTTGGTGCTCAAGCCTCCTGTGTGGGATGCCTTGTTGTTCACTGAAGTCTGACCATGCTGATGGGTGGCAGTAAGAATAGCATCAGCCAGCTCTCTCCCCCAGATAGGGGAGTTCATGCGTGCCACTGTCCAGGAAGCTCTCACAGAAGAGTGAGCAACCTCCCTTCATGTGTCCCAGGTATCCTTCAGATCCCTGCCTTCACCCTGCCTGTGTCTGGACCATCTGCCCAACCAGCAGTGCAACACACCTGTGTTTTATTTCAGGCATGTAGCTGGTTTTTGAGACTCCAGATTTTGGGGACCTGGCGCAGCTTGGACCTGGTTGATCCTCTGGAGGAGGGTCTCCCTATGCTGGGGGCGGTTCTGTTTTGTCACAGAGGGTCTTCATACAAACGTGTGCTATTGTTGGAATTTATAGTAAAGCATAGCAAAAAGCCAGTGTCTAGGTTAATGACCCTCAGCATATGTATCTATGCTAAGAAACTGGGCAGAGCAACGGCGCCCACTAGCTCTCCCAAGTGCACTCCAAGAAGGGGAACTGTCTCTCCCAACATGGCCCAGGGCATTCTCAGAGCACACTTTCCACTCCCAGACCCCTTCCTCCTCCACAGGAGCATCTTCACACCTGTGGGGCTCCACATTGGCTATAGGATGGAATTCTAAAACTTTGGTCTTTGAGCTCTGTTGCTTGAAAAAGCTCAAGATAATCAGCCCCAGGGGCGCCTGGGTGGCTCAGTGGGTTAAAGTCTCTGCCTTTGGCTCAGGTCATGATCCTGGGGTCCTGGGATCGAGCCCCCGCATCGGGCTCTTTGCTCAGTAGGGAGCCTGCTTTCCCCTCTCTCTCTCTCTGCCTGCTTGTGATCTCTCTGTCAGATAAATAAATTAAAAAAAAAAAAAAAGATAATCAGCCCGCTCATTTTCCTAATCAGTGGTTTTGGGGAAGTGTTTTTCTCATGCAATCCCTTATGCACTACTTTCTCTTTCTCTCTCCTCTCTCCATGATCAGGGCTCCTTCCCCTGTGAGCACCCAAGGATTCTTTTCTCCCTCAAATCATGTCTCTGATTTCTACCTTTGGAGGAAGGAAGGTACCATCTACCTTCCACAGTGTGGCCATTTTTTTACCTCTAGTTGTGCAGTTTGTTCTCTCAGTCCTCAGATTAATTTCTTGGGTGTTCAGATTGATTTGATATTTATCTAGCTGTGTTCAAGGGTAAAGGAAAGTATAGGGTCCCTACTACTCCACCATCTTAACTCCCTCCCTACCCTAAGATTATTTTTTTAATTGCTGTATTTTTCTCTTTTGTCATTTCATTTTTTAATGTTTAAACTGAAGGTTTATACATTATTATAACTTATTTTGAAGTAAAGGGTGAGGAAATAATCCAATTATTTCCCCGAGATGGCTATAATAAATTGTAAAACATGATTTAATGGATCTTTTATCTCAACTGATTTGAAATACTGCTTTTTACTGCTATTTTTATTTTGATCTATATATTGACTTTCTGCTCTGTTCTATTGATCCATCTCGTCATTGCCAGTATCAAACACTTTTAATTTCTCTAGATTTATAATATATTTGAATATATTTTCTACTGGCTTATGATCCTGACTTTATTATTGTGTTTATTTCTACTTCATTTCATTATGATTTTATAAACTATTTTTCTTCCATAATTACTGTGATTATCTTTGTGGCTTAAACATAGTACATTTTTATAAATATTCTATAAGTAGTTGGAAAAAAGCATGTTTGCTGATGACAATTTTCATATATAACTTTGAGGTCAAAAATGATAATTGGAGGGGCGCCTGGGTGGCTCGGGGGTTAAGCCTCTGCCTTCGGCTCAGGTCATGATTTCAGTGTCCAGGTCTCTGCTCAACAGGGAGCCTGCTTCCCCCGCGCCCCCTTCTCTCTGCCTACCTCTCTGGCTACTTGTGATCTCTCTCTCTCTGTGTCAAATAAATAAATAAAATCTTTTAAAAAATGATAATTGGATTATTCCTCTCTTCTGTATTCTTATTTGTATCTGTTTTTTTTTTTTTTCTGAAAACTCATTCATATTCTTGAGAGAGGTATGTTAAAATCTCCAAATATTGTGGCGGATATATCACATTTCATCATTCTTCTAGCTTTTCAATTTAAAGCAATGTCACTTGGTACAAAAACGTTTGTGATTGTTCTGCTACTTTGGTGGATTGTAATTCTTATTAATAACTGTTCTTTCAATCCAGTTATTTTTTTTTCTTGAAATCACTTCTGTTTTCTTTCTCCTTGCATTGGTTTGGTTAGATTCTAATATTCCCTTATGTTAATGGATTTATTTCATTTGACGTAGGTGTCTCTTATAGACATTTAGCTAGACTTTGTAGCTTCTATTATATAGGCCTTTAACTCATTTGTTTTGACTGCTGATATGATTGGTCTTGTTTCTGCCATCATATTTTAGGCTTTTTGTTTTGTACTTTTAATGCTTTCTTGATTTTTTTCCCTCGACTCTTCCTGGATTTATCATACTTTCTTTCTGTATTAGTAGACTTTATGTTTTTAGAGCATTCTTAGGTTGAAAGGAAAATTAAGCAGAAAGCACAGAGAGCTCCTATCTACCCTTTCCCCTCTACCTCTCCACTCCCCAAAGTTTCCCCAATTTTAATATCTTATACAAGTCTAGTACATTTGTTATAATTCATGAGTGAATATCAATACATTATTATTAATTAAAGCCCATAGTTTACATTAGAGTTCACTCTGCTGTATAGTTCTATAGGTTTTGGGCAATGCATGATGTCATATATTTTTCATTATAGTACCCTACAGAATGGTTTTGTTGACCTAAAAATCTGCTATGCTCCATCTGTTCCTTCCTTCCCCTTCATGCCCTCACCCTACAACCTCACGCCCCCACAACCACTCATCTTTTTATTGTCTCTATATTTGCCTTTTCCACATTTTCATATAATTAGAATCATATATTATGCTTTCATTTTTAAAGATTTATTTTTTCCTCCACTAAAAAGTTAAGGCTATGTATTTTTAGAATAATTTCAGGTTTACAGTGAAATTGAAGGGAAGGTACAGAGATTTTCCATATATACCCTGCTCCCACACATGTATAGCCTTCCCTTTTTATTATACTTTGTTTATTCCTCTTTCTCCCTCTCTAGATGTCTGGAAATTATATATCCTGAATCTGTCCTACTAGTGGATATCTCAACATTTTAGTAATCATCTTGTAACTATGTTTCTCAAGCAAAATAAAAATTTAAACTATCTCTGGAACCTCCCCCATAACTCTAAAGATGAAAAGGTAAACATTCCTTATTTATTTCTTCTTTTTCTTTTTTTTTTTCTAATGCCTAGGTTTAGTTGAAAATAATCTGTGTTTTTCACTCCAGTTTGAAATTAAAATGTTTAAACATGGTCTGTTGTAGTTAAGAATCTTTCCTTAACATTTGCTTTAAATATTACAAGTACTTTATCACTTATTTCAACAATAAGTTTTACTGGGTTCATGGCTCACTGCTTTTTCTTTTATACCACATTTTTCTATATATTGAGGTTTTTATTCTGAGTCACTATTATTTCACCAGACTACTTCTTTGAGTAACTTTTTTTTAAATAAAGGCGGTATTAAAGAGAAGCTTTCTGGGTCTTCCTGTGCTGAAACTGACTTTCCTTTGTCACAGAGGAGTGATCCTTTTACCTCAGAATGCTGTCAGTGTCACCCCACTATCTCTTAACATTTATGTAGGAAAGGAGAACTTTTGTGTCAGCCCCAGTATCTTTCCTATGAGATACCTGTCTGTTCTGAAACTTATAAGATTTTCTGTTTATCCTTTGAATTCACATTTTTCACCAGATTATAAGTAGGTATGTATTTTCTTCCATCAGAATTTCCTTTAATATGCCAAGCTCATCCCTGCTTTAGAGGCTTTACACCAGCTTTTCCTTCCTGTTGGAGTAATCTTCAGCAAAGCTGCCTCCCTCCCATCAATTAGGCTTCAGTTCAAACCCCTCAAATCCTTCACTGCTGACCATATCGAAAACATCTAATCATAGTCATTCTTGGTCATGTTTATTGTTCTATTTTCTTCATAGTGTTTGTCATGGTCTGATATTCCTGTATTTATTTATATGGGCTGATTGCCCCTGCCTCCACCAACCAGAATATAAACTCCATGAGAGCAGAGACCTTTCTTATTTTATTTACTGTGTATCTTTGGTTTCCATAATAGTGCTTCACACAGAGGAGGTACTGGATGAATGACAGAAAAATTTGAAATAGCAGAAGCTGATTTTCCTTTTTCTAGGATTTTCCAAAAGATTTTCCATGAAATCAATCCTCTTTCTTTGGTTTAATTTTCCAGCCTCCTAAAGCTGCCATCATTGTTCTTGTCTACTTCAAGGTTTTTGGTGAGAAGTAAAGTGTGAATGTGCATCCATACACACACACACACACACGCACGCACGCACACTTACTCACTTATTTGCAAGAGGGCAAATATGTGCGCACAGAATGAAGTTAAAGAAATTTTAGTATAGGGGAGAACTGAATTATTCAGTTGTTCATAAAGTTCACAAAATCTCTGGAGTATATAGTAGAATTCCTGTCCTCTGTTTCACATTATTTAAATTATCCGAGATATGACCCAGTTCTTATTTCTGTTTACTGCCTAATAACAGCCAAAGAGTAGTGAATGATACTTTTGTTGTGTCTTGCAACTATGATTCAACAGATACTAGACTATATTGTAAGCTAATCTGTTTGTTAGGGATTTAGTTTAATATGATTTGGTTTGACCAACATAATTAGACTTTGGCAATGGAAGTTACTCTCAGAAATCTACTATTAGGGGTGCCTGGTTGGCTCAGTGGGTTAAGCCTCTGCCTTCAGCTCAGGTCATGATCTCAGGGTCCTGGGATCGAGCCCCGCGTCAGGCTCTCTGCTCGGCAGGGAGCCTGCTTCCTCCTCTCTCTCTCTCTGCTTGCCTCTCTGCCTACTTGTGATTTCTCTCTGTCAAAAAAATAAATAAAATCTTTAAAAAAAACTAATATAAATATTAAAGCCATTTTTTTCAACTATTATTTCTGGAACAAGTGGTTATGATTAGAAATTTGGATTCCTCTCACTAGTGTTTTTGGTTTACCACATCATTATCTTGTTTAAATTGAAATTGAGTTGAGGGGCACCTCTGCCTTCATCTTGGGTCATGATCTTGGGGTTCTGGGATCGAGCCCCGCATTGGGCTCTCTGCTCAGCAGGGAGCCTGCATCCCTCTCTCTCTGCCTGCCTCTCTGCCTACTGGTGATTTCTCCATCAAATAATAAATAAATAAATAAATAAAAAGAAATTGAGTTGAAATTATAAGTTGTTTTAAGTAATGTTTTACAATGAGAAAATTCTATTGGTAAATAGTATGTGTGCTCTAAATATGTTGAATGTATAAGTATAAATAAATACTAAAAAGGATTCAAACAAATGATTAGTTATTCTTCCTTTTTGTCATTAAATCTTTCTGGGATGTTTAGGGATCCCACTGAAGAAGTAGAAGGAAGAAAGATGAGAAGGATGGGAAGGGGGGAAAATGCTTGTGCTTGGATAAATATGAACAATGACTCGATGTTGAATTTCTGTAAAATGCTCATGATTTGTTGTAACTCTGTAAAACCAGTTTGTGGTAGAGATTGCTGAGCAGGAAATGTAATAGCTACATCAAAGCTAGTAATTGTGAGTGCTCTTCACCAGTGTTACCAGTTCTCTGTCTGCCAGGCATGTGGTAGAATCAAATTTCCTGGTGCCCTTGTGATTGTGTGAACTTTGAGACTACTTGTGGACAATGAGTTCAAAGCAGAAATGACAATGACAAATGTCATGGTTAAGTCAGAGCATTTCATTAGTGAAGTGAGACCTTCGGGAATTTCCTTTTCTTCTGGCATCATTACTAGCAGGGGTCCTGATAGTTGCTATTCTATTAGCCTGGGTCCTGGAATGATAGAGTTCTCAGCTGAGTAGCACGAATCATTGATTATGTATTAACCATGTATTGTGAAATAGAAATAAATCTTTCTTTTTTAAAACCCTGTGCACTGGGGTAGTTTGTTAGTGCAGCATATTCTGGCCCATCTGACCAATACACAGAACTCAAACAACCTCTCTAATGGGAAACTTTACTTAATCTCTTCCTTTAAATTCTATTTCTGAGCCCTACTCTTTTGCTCCCAGTTCTCTGCTCTGTTGGCCCTCCAACAAATAGCTTTTGGATTTTACATCAGCATTCTATATGGAATTTTACTGACTTGCCCAACTGATGGGCATAAATAAAACACATATAACTTCCTTACAACTTTAGTAGTTGAGGCATGTACTCTCTTTTTCTTCCATTCCTATCATTTCTTCACTCATAAAACAAAATATTGAGCATTTGCTATGAGCCAGTTTTAACCACCAGGATAAATGGCGAACAAAAAAGTCGTAGTAATTATATTCTATTTGGAATGATAAAAATTAATCAAATAACTATACAAATAAATGTAAAGTTACAACAATGATAAGTGTTGTGAAGAAAAGATATACTCATTATCGATCATCTGTCTATTGATAATGGTGAAAGCAAATGAGGTAAAATGTTCATAAATAGATCATGTCATTATTATTCTTTTTTAAAGAATTTATTTATTTATTTGACAGAGAGAGAGAGGAAACACAAGCAGGGAGAGTGGGAAAGGGAGAAGCAGGCGCCTCAGTGAGTAGGCAGCCTGATGCGGGGCTTGATCCCGGATCCTGGGATCATGACCTGAGCTGAAGGCAGACACTTAATGACTGAGCCACCCAGGTGCCTCAGATCATGTCATTATATAGGGATGATGGTATACAGAAAATTTTGTACTATTTCTACAACTTTTCTATAAATATGAAATTCTGTTAAAATTAAAAAGGCTTTTTCAGGGCACTAACTGGAGTGGTAGGATGTACTTTTGTGGCCACAGTCATCTGGGTTGGTAATCTCAGATTAGTATTTGATTCAAATGCTTGACCAAATTATACTATTTAGAATTACAGTCCCTCTTTCTGTATCTGCTAATCATTGTCCCTGAAAAACCCTGTAGCAAACACATGGCAATAAAATAAAAGAAAATCCATTCTAAATTGTACTTTCTCTTAAAACAAAATCTTTCCTTAAAAAAAAAAGTGATATATATACTAAATATAGAAAACCAGAAAATATACCAGAAACCTAATAAAAAATGAAAATTTTTTATTAGAGTCACTAATTGGTCACTGAGAATCAGTATTAAATTTTGGCAAATTTCCTATTGTATATTTTTGGTTACATGTTGCTGTATTAACTATTTGTTGTGTGTAGCAAATTACCCTGAAACTTAGCTGCTTAAAACAATAAACACTCTCTCACAAGCATCTTAGCTGAATGGTTTTGGGTCAAAGTCTCTTATGAGATTGTATAGTCTGTGTCAGCTGGGGTTGTAGTCATTTACAGGGCTGGGGAACCCACTGGCTCCCAACCACATTCATGTGGTTATTGGCAAAGAGGCTTTAGTTTCTTGCCAGGTAGGCCTCTCCATAGAGCTGCTGACAGGCATGGAAGCTGGCCTCCAACAGTGAGTTCTGAGAAAGAGATAGATAGAGAGCAAGACAGAAGCTGTAGTCTTCTATAACCTAATCTGGAGAGTGACATCATTTCTGTTGTATTCTCTGGTCATACAGGCTAACCCTAGTACACTGTGGGATACAACTGTGCAAGGGTGTGAATACCGGAAGGTAGGAAACAGTGATGGGCTATCTTGGAGACTTGCTACCATACAACATTCTATCACAGGCATGTTTCCACATTATAGAATATTTCCTATGGTATTCTTCTAATGGAAAATAATATTTAGTTTATTAATCAATCAAATTACTGTATGAATAACAACTAATTAATAATATTTAATTGGTGGATGCCTAGGTGCTTAAGTCGGTTAAGTGTCTGCCTTTGGCTCAGGTCATGCATGATCTCAGGGTCCTGGGAATGAGTTCTGCATCAGGTTTTCTGCTCAGCGGGGAGCCACCTTCTCCTTCTGCCTGCTGCTTTCTCTGCTTGTGCGCTCTCTCTCTCTCGCTCTCTCTCTCCCTCTCTGACAAATAAAGAAATAAAATCTTTAAAAAAATAATAATAATACTTGGCAGCTACTTGAGCGCCATGCCCGCCCCGGGCTCCGAGCTGCAGCGCCCGTTGTCGCCGTCGCCGCCCGCGGCGCAGAAACTGACCGCGGAGCTGCAGCCGGCACCCCACGGGGAGCTGCAGTACCTGGGGCAGATTGAGCATATCCCGTGCTGCGGTGTCCGGAAGAATGACCGCACCGGCACCGGCACGCTGTCAGTGTTTGGAATGCAGGCGCGTTACAGCCTGAGAGATGATTTCCTCTGCTGACAACCAAATGTGTCTTCTGGAAGGGTGTTTTGGAGGAGTTGCTGTGGTTTATCAAGGGATCTACAAACGCTAAGGAACTGTCTTCCAAGGGAGTGAAAATCTGGGATGCCAATGGGTCTCGAGACTTCTAGGACAGCTTGGGGTTCTCCAACAGAAAAGAAGGGGATTTAGGCCCAGTTTATGTCTTTCAGTGGAAGCATTTTGGGGCAGAATACATAGATAAGGATTCAGATTATTCAGGTCAAGGAGTAGACCAACTGCAAAAGGTCATTGACACAATCAAACCAACCCCAACGACAGAAGAATCATCCTGAGTGGCTGCAATCCAAAAGATATTCTTCTGATGGCCCTCCCTCCGTGCCATGCCCTCTGCCAGTTTTGCGTGGTGAATGGTGAACTGTCCTGCCAGCTGTACCAGAGGTCAGGGGACATGGGCCTGGGCGTGCCCTTCAACATCACCAGCTATGCCCTGCTCACCTACATGATTGCACACATCACAGGACTAAAGCCAGGTGACTTCGTACATACTTTGGGAGATGCACATATTTACCTGAATCACATTGAGCCGCTGAAAATGCAGCTTCAGCAAGAACCAAGGCCTTTCCGGAAGCTCAAAATCCTTCGAAAAGTTGAGACAATGGATGACTTCAAGGCTGAAGACTTTCAGATTGAGGGGTACAGTCCTCACCTGACTATTGAAATGGAAATGGCTGTTTAAAGTGCTTTTAAAGGAGGTATTTGAAGGCTATTCAGTCTGTAGGGTTTGAACTGAGTACCCAGGTGAAAGCTCATTTGCCCTGGAGGAAGAGGGAACTAGGTCAAAAATCTCTTGGTGACCAGCAGTTATTAACTTGTAAGAATATTGCCACTGACAAACATAACCTTGCCAGATCTCTTAGCAACAAAATGCCTTGAATTTGGTTAACTCACTGAGGACATGTGAAAATGCCGAGATGGGGACTAAGAGGAGAATAAAAACTGGAATACTCTTAAAACATGTACATGCATTTCAACCCCCCATTTTTATGAAGGTCCATGAATTTCAGGAATTTACACATCAGCTCTTCCCCCAAATCTGAGCAAGTTGAACACCAGCATTCATTAATGATGTACAGTTGTGGTTATGAACATTTGAAGTTATTTGCTTTATATATTGCTATAATAAAAATGTGTTCTGAATTCAAAAATAATAATAATAATAACACTTAATGGGCGCCTGAGTGGCTCGGTCATTAGGTATCTGCCTTTGGCTCAGGTCCCAGGGTCCTGGGATCAAGCCCCGCATTGGACTCCTTGCTCCACGGGAAGCCTGTTTCTCCCTCTCCCACTCCCCCTGCTTGTTTCCCTCTTTCACTGTGTCTCTCTCTGCAAATAAATAAATAAAATATTAAAAAAAAAAATAATAGTTGTGTTATATTGCTGTGGACCTTCAAACTCATGTATAAAGGAACATTATAAAGTTAAGAGCTTATTTTTTTTAAAAAAAATTACACCAGAATTTATTCATCTATCCACATCAGTGCTGTCCTTTGAAATGCTCACTTGGGTACCTTTGAACTTATTTCAGTGGTGTTGAGCCGTTGTCACAAACATGCCTGGGATTCTTTTGAAATTACAATTGGAATCTTGCAGCATATTACTTTTAATAAACTTAACGGTGATATGAGGCGGTTATGTTAGCAAGTAGAACATATGTTGAATTTATTCTTGTTCTTCTGCTGTTCAGTTGCAATACTGAACCAGATGTATTAGTTAAAAAATGTGTTTTTGACACTTAACTGCAGTTTAACAAGATGATACTTCTTTGCAAAATAAGTCACTGTATGAATGAATTATATATGGGAAAAATATTGTTGATTCAAAGATTTCAGCTATGTGGGCTCTGTATGTGCCCTACCCCCTGACCTTAACCTTCCTGTACAGCCATTTGCCCAGTAAGTATCCTGAACATTTTTTTCCTTAAGTGTAGTTCTTGGAATAAGTGCTATATTTATAGTATTTATATTTATATGAATTTACATCTGCCGAAGTATAATATTGTATTTATGTTAGCCATCAGTTTTGTTGGCAAAAGGAAATCATGGATTATTAAAGCAACTTTAGAGCAGAATCAAGTCTTACTTGACTGTTTCCATATGGTATCTGGCACATAGTAGGTCTTTAATACATGCTGTTGACTTAATGACACATTGAAATTCTGGTACCATAGAAAATGACACTTAAGCTAATGATACTTATCTGGCAGTCTAAATCTTAAAAGCAATCATACTGATACTTGGTGCCACTGTTTCCCTTTTTTTCAATCCTATGTTGTGACATCATAGAATTTCTTCCCTTTTTTTAGTCTTATGGTAACATTATTTGGGCTCAAATAGATAACATGCTGAAAAATATGGACATTTCCCCATCTTCAGACTTCCCAAATAAAAAACAATGACCACCAAAACAAACGAAATTAATCAATCAATTAATTAATTAATTAAATCTAATTAATTTAGAGTTTTGTAAAAGCTGGAATCATATTCTAACTTTCCTTGAAGTTGTATAGGTTTAGTTGTGCCTTTCCCACCCTAAAAACTGGTGCAGTTATTGATTTTCTCTAAGACATCTAGAAAGATGCATGTGTGTACTGTATATGTAATCATAGTCTTTTCAAACAGCTACTCAGGGGATAGGATGAGGCAGTGGGGAAATAAGCAAATTGCTACCATTCTTCCAGAAAGCCAACGTTATATTAGCAGTTTTATTTTGGAGGAGGAAAATAATCCAATTTCAAGGCTGGCATAGGTATTAGGCTCATCAGTCACTCACTTCCTTACATGGGTGGCAGAAAATTCTGCAATTTCATGCCAAGCCCTTCAACAAAGACACAGCATGGCTTTTTGCTTTGCTTAGGTTCTTCCTATTTTAATGTGAAAATGTATTCTCCCAAAAAGAATTACCAGCAGCTTCCCAATATTAAAGCATTGAGGCCAGACCATTAGAAATAAAAACAGTACAAATCCTAATGAAAGGTATAGAAATTCCCTGTTGGAGTTCTATAATGAAAGAAGTCACTGGTGCCCAGAAAGAGTCCAAGTATTACGCATTTAATGAGGCTCTGGTGAAACTGTGGGGAAGTAGCCATTCCCTCAGTGTAAACGAGCAGTTTTGTCAGCATCATCCTCAATCACTGGCTATCCCTCTCTCTTTCTTTTAAAATTTAACTTTGCACTTACAGAAAATTTCACAGAGTAGAATAAGAACTCCTCTGATAGATTTTACCCAAATCTATCAAATTGTTTATATGCTCCCCTACTTCCTTGCTAGATCATTCTCTCTCCCTCTGTCTCCCTGTCTCTGTCTCTCTCACACACACAGACACACACACATACACCTTTTGGGAAATGATATGAGAATAAGTTTGAGAAATCATTCCCTTTAACGTGAAATACTTTAGTGTTGCGTTTCCTTTAAGTAAGAAAAGGACGTTCTTTTCTGTAATCAGTACAATTATCAAAATCAGAAAAATTAACAATGAATTACACTTACCTAACCTACAGATCTTACTTAAATTTTGTCAGTTTTCTGACTGATGTCCTTTAGAGTTTTCTGACCTAAGATCCAATTTGGAAGGCATATTACATGTAGTTTTCATGTCTCATTTATCTCCTTCAATGCAGAACGCTTTTTTGGTCATTCTTCATCTTTCACGATTCTACATTTTTTTTTAAGATTTTTTTATTTATTTGACAGAGAGAAATCACAAGTAGATGGAGAGGCAGGCAGAGAGAGAGAGAGGGGGAAGCAGGCTCCCCGCTGAGCAGAGAGCCTGATGCGGGACTCGATCCCAGGACCCTGAGATCATGACCCGAGCTGAAGGCAGCGGCTTAACCACTGAGCCACCCAGGCGCCCCACGATTCTACATTTTTTGAAGAACATTTTACAGAATGCTCGTCAAGTTGGATTTTTGTCATCATAGTGATCATATTTAGGTTATGATTTTTGGTGGGGATATCAGAGATGTGATGTAATGCTGTGCTTCCTTGGTGCAGCACGTCAGGAGGCACATGGTGTTGGGTTGTTCTAATATTGACTAGTCTTTTGAAATCCTATCTTTTATTCTGTGATGTGAGGCAAAATAACTTCTGAGATCCTTGGACTCACAAGTTGAAGGGGGTCCTGTGCTAGTTATTGTCTAGTTGTCTCTAGTTGTCTCTCCATTCTTTCTCCTTTATTGCTCTGCCCCATACCCTGGAAACTAATTCCTGGGGACTGCATCTCCTGGGCTCCTCTGCTTCTGGTTCTGAACAGATTCGACTAATGGGGAATGTCAATAGGAGATCAAAGTATGGGGTCAAGGAATTTATTACCCTAGAACCTTCACTGCTTTGCTATAGCTGCATATCTTTAGCAGTAGCTTACTCCCGTCCATGACCACAACTCCTGTTCTCCTCCAGCTCCTCTTGCCCTCTCAGCCCAGTAGTGGTAGTGCCTTCCTGCTGGTACTAATCTGTAGGTGCTTCAACATGCCTCGTTGATTCTCTTAACTTCCTGTACCTCTAAAAGTAGTCCTTTTAGAGGTAGAAGAAGATTCTTCATTTTTTAAGATTTGAGTTGAATTCTGTTTTCTGCTGGTTGATGAAAATATTCCTAATAGAACAATCTACCATTTTCCCAAACATTTAATTAGAAAAAGGAAATGTTTAGATGAGAAATAGTTAAATGTTTTATCTTCATATATCCCAAGTTGATAACAATTAAATTAAAATTTAGTCCAAAGTATTATGTCCTGTAATTATTCATTTGACTGTATAAACCATAAGTATTTAGATTTACATGGCATCTTTCTTCCAAAGAGTTAGAAGCTAGTAATCAAAGACAAGTAAAATAATTCTAAGTGGCAGAGCTAGTAATCAAAAACAGGTAAAATAATTCTAAGTGGCAGAGCAAGTGCCAGTCTTAGAATTAAACATAAATAAATCAATATAGATATTGCATTTTGCAATTCAAGGTGCTTAAAATATGCGTTATCCCATTCCTTCTTCACTGTAAGATGAGTGCTGTTAACCTTGTTACCATTTAGGGACGCCTGAGTGGCTTAGTTAGTTGAGCATCTGCCTTCAGCTCACGTCATGATGTCAGGGTCCTGGGGATAGAGTCCAACATCCAGCTCCTTGTTCTGTGGGGAGTCTGTTTCTCCCTCTCCCTCTGCTGCTCCCCCTGCTTGTGCTTGCTCTCTCTCTCTCTCTCTCTCTGACAAATAAAATAAAATAAAATAAAAATACCAAACATTGTCACTACTTTACAGTTGTCCAGCTCTGAGTTATTCCTCCTCATCAAAAGATCAGAATCTGTCTCCCATGCTCTTTGTTAGGTCCTTTTGTTTCTCTAGGCTCCTTCACTCTCCTCCAGGGTACTTTCTTCTCTTTCTAACACCTTTCACTTTGTTATAGTCTTTTAATTTGGGTCTCTTTCCTTTCTGATGTGTTAACTGATAATTTAAGGTAATAGCTGATAGTAATTTAAGATGTCACCTATCCTGGGTGGGGGAGCTCTACATTCAGAGTTTTCTATTCAAAGAAAGGCAGCTTAAATGGTGCAATCACATTTGATAATTTGGTCTCACATTCTGGACTAAGAAAATCTTATATGCCACCTATTTATAAGGAGAGCCTGGGCATGGCCATCAGAAATACAGAGAATATGGCATAGACCTTTCATGAGGTAAAGAAGATGGAGAGGAAATGCTTTGGGTTTGCTTCTTTCTTTTTTCCTGCAGACCTGTTTGCTTTTTGTGAGGATGTAAGGGATTTGGAGAGGTGGTCTCTTGAGGCGGTTGTGTGATAGTCTTGGTCTTAGCATCCTATACGCCTTTATCTTCTTCTTTTTTTTTTTTAAAGGAAGAGAGAATTTTTTTTTTTATTTGACAGACAGAGATCACAAGTAGGCAGAGAGGCAGGCGGGGGAGGGGGGGAGGAGAAGGCCCCCCCGCTGAGCAGAGAGCCCCAGTGTGGGGCTCCATCCCAGGACCCTGGGATCATGAACCGAGCCGAAGGCAGAGGCCCAACCCACTGAGCCACCCAGGTGCCCCATGCCTTTATCTTCTTAACAGAACAACAGGGAAGTTGACAAATGGATGGCTCCCATCATTAGAACATTAAAGACGAGAACCATTACTCTACTTACTGTTTCTAAAGAGTGATATATAAGTGAAAACCTGGAATGCCACCTCCAAAATACTGCTGGGATTTGGCTCTCCCACAAAACTGTCATAAGGAAGATAGATTTGGGTTTTGTAAAGCATGTGTTTTATAATATGTAGTTGTCCTCTTGGTTACAACAGGTAATTTCTCCTAGGTTAGTAGCATAATGTTATTAGGTTTAGTCATTAGGTTTAGTCATTGATTTATCTATGGACAGAGAAAAGAATACGAGATATTAGGTTTTCTTTTCTTCCTTATTTGTTAGGAATAGCAGCCACAGGCCTTAGGAATAATGATGGAAATTCTCTCCTGTCTTTGCAGACCCAAGCAAACAAAGGCAGTGAGGAGATGATCTGTGTCCCTAGCTTCTAAGAACCTTAAACTGTGAGTTGCTCCTGGACATTGCATGAGGGAAATAGCCATTTCTATGGAAGGAAAGCAGGTCATAACAAAAGGGTGATCTAGGTTGTGTCTGAGAAGAGTGGGGAAGACTGATTATCAATGAGCACACTTACTGGACAACTCCTTCTACTCCTAGCCTGGACCCAATCAGAATATTTGAAATCGATACCTTTCCAGAAGATCTGAGCCATATTGTCTCAGCACTTATATGAAGACCAAACTTTTGAGAAGTATCTCTTTTCACACCTAGGAGAATGAGGTTTTTTTCTTTCACCCAACAGTGGTTAAGGCATAAACAACTTCCCATAGGGGTTTGTAGATAGGATCAATAGGTTTTTCTTTTCCCATTACTTGATAAGAAGGTAAGTTTCTACAACAATTTTATTTCTTACTGCTGAATCTTAGTATATGTTGCTTTCATCCTTCATTCTTCAGCATCATGACTGAACACTCATTCTTTTGACATTGGTCAGTCCAGCCTCAGTTCCAACCCCAGGCAGTCTGTATTCCCAGTGTTTCTACATCTTATATTCAGCAGTGACCCAGAAACTGCTGTATTCCAAACTCAGCCTGTGCAAAGTTTTAGTCCTTCCTTCCCATGCTGAAGTTAAAATTTTAAAAAACAGTAAATGGAAAGTAAGGAAAGATTAATTTAATATAAACCAAACAGAGGCGATACTGCTCATAGCTTTGCCATCTGGGGTTTTGGTAAATTAGATTTAGATTATCTTTTACAAACTGTAGTTCACCTTCAAAGAGACCAAATGCTATTTCTTGTCAGTTTTCTTAATTACCTGTCAAGCATAATTCCTCCTCTCTCAGCCTAGAACTGATTATAGTGAGAGAGGCATAAGCCACAGCTGATCCTGCCATCATTTACTAGCAAAACAAAGTGGTTAAAATCAATGTGTTGCTGCCATCAGCCAAATTTTAGAATAATATATTTAAGGGGCAACTCTTTTCTCCTTCAGAAAACTATATTGCTTTAGAGGTTCCTTATTGTCTAGTTTCCAGATCCATCACCCCCCCCTCCGCCCCTCGTTAAAAAATCCTTTACAAATGAAAAAAACTCCACCTATCTGAATCCAAGTACTGGTGAGTCATGGAGCCCAGAGGAGCACAATAGTCCATTATTAGGGTGAGAAGGTGTAGGTGTTAAACAGGATCACAAAGAACCCCTGTCCTCACTTTCAGCCAGCCTACATATCCTGGCTGTGAATCTCCATGCCACATTCAGGGTTCTTGGAATGGTGCTCATTTTAGTCTTATGATTCAGAGTTTATGCATATTCATTTAAAAGCTATAGGAATAGATGGTATACAAAAGCAGAAACCAAGATCTGAAGGAGCAAACATCTCCAGTTAAGGTGGGGAAGAGGAGAGAAGAAGAAATAATATTATCTTGAGATTTTCCTCTTACTCCTTTGTGGGTAGAGTGACATCCACTTCTGGTTCCATTTATCTCTCACTTTGAGGAGTATCTGTGATTTTTCACTGGGGCAGTGATAGTACTGGTTTGGGATATCTCCCTATATTGAATTATGCCAAGTCCTTGACAAGTTATGAATCATTCTGTCTTGTGTGCTTCCATTCACCTACCCTTGAAAGAGAGGAGTAAAGAAGAATAATATGTAGGCAATAAAAATTGGGTACACACACACATGAACCTTGATGCTGTGACTTCTGATGGAATCAGACAAATCTTTTCTTGACCCTCCCCACTCATCTTGCTTGTGCCCACCTCCTACCTCACTGGGAATGGCCTTTGAGCCATTCCCGTACGCAAATGGTGTTGACCCTTCCAAGTTCAGCTTAGGTCTCTATCATCCACAATGCCTCCAACCAACACTCCTGGGCTCTTTTGAATCATTATTGTACAGATTCTGTATGTATTTCATGTTTTTGTCTTCCATCTAGAATGTAAGCAGTCATTGGTAAATGTCTTTTATAGTCACACAGCAGTAAAGACAGAGGACATTTTGGATTCCTTAATAAATACTGATAGAAAGCGTGAGTTGTAGAGAACAATTAGGGCTAGGAGTTTACTGCCAGAAAAATGGGGAGAAATAAGAAGGGATAGAAGGAGTGGAAAACTCAACCTAAAGTCGCCCAGCTGACCATTTGCTTATGAAATGCCTTCACCTGTTCTTGGAGAGAGTGGAATGTATATTTGTTTTCCATATCCAACAGCTGAAAGATAAAAATGTCCCAGTTTAAATCTCTTTCTCAGGCATCAATCCAGTCAAATCAGTATTTTTGGATTGCTTTCTTCTTGGGCTTAGTTCTCCAGGGAGTAGGCTGGGAGACACTTGTGCTCTTGAGCCCAGGGAACCCCAGTGGGAGAAGCACTGAGAAGACAGTGTTAATGTCAGCATGGAAAAAGTGATTCTCCACAACTACCCATCTGAAGGTGGGTCAGAAGGTCCCTACTTCACCACCTCCACCTCAACTCCTTCCAGGGATTTTAGTGACTGTGAGGTTTTCCTTGACAATGTTTTATTTCTGAAAGGATGAAAGAAAGAAACATTGCGGGTCAATGTCCAGAAAACATCCTGTCACTCTAGAGAAACGATGGTCTGAGCATTGTCCTTTGCCCTGGAAGGTGTAGCTATGACTGTGATTCAGAACTGATCTTGCTTCATGATGAAAAAAAAAAATCAAGGCACAAAATCTTGGGATAATGACCATGAGCAAAAGCTATGACCATGAGAAGCTAAAGGGGAATTTTAGTTCTGATGAAAAAAAAGTCTTGTGATAAAAATAAGCAGTTATTGGGACGCCTGGGTGGCTCAGTTGGTTAAGCAGCTGCCTTCGGCTCAGGTCATGATCCCAGGGTCCTGGGATCGAGTCCCACATCGGGCTCCTTGCTCGGAAGGGAGCCTGCTTCTCCCTCTGCCTCTGCCTGCCTCTTTGTCTGCCTGTGCTCGCTTGCTCTCTCTCCCTCTGTCTCTTACAAATAAATAAATAAAATCTTTTAAAAAAAATAAGCAGTTATGAAATATAAGATATATTTATATAGATGTGGGCATACATATATAATATATACACATTATATATACATGTATAATTTATATGTTATATATGTACGTTATATGATGTATCACACATAGGCCTATAGGCAGTTGACGAATAGGAGATGAGAAAATGAATTGGTCAATAAATTTGAGGCTCTGATGTGTGACCTGCACTGTGCTGTGTGCTTTGAAGAAGATCTGGGTGTCTAGATTGCCCTACCCTTAGAATTTGTTTTTAATAAAGAGAAGAGGCAAAATATAGCTTCATAAGAATGTCTAACAGTCTTGGGTAGGGAAGTACCTCAAAGCAACACCAGTAAGAATGGAAATGTAAACCACTGAGTTGGGGGTGCACAGAATCCTATGTTTGAATGGTGCCCGCCCTTGCATATGGGAAGTAGTTAGTGATCTGAGGAGATTCTGCTTCCGAGTCATCTCCCCTAGGGGGTTTTATGGCAGTTCCCCTGTTTAATCATTTGAAATTCCTGCTTTAGAGTTACTATTTCAGTTTACATAACAAAAATAAGGATCTTACTACTGAAGTCCTCTGTTCTACTATTTTTAGCTCTTTAAAGCCTATTTTCTCTCTGTATACACAAAGCATGCCCTCCTTTAAACTTATTTCATATTTTAAAATTAACAAAATATTGTGACTAAAAACAAACCAAATATTTAATTTAATTACTTCTCCAAACTATAAATGTCCTCTCACCCTTTCCTGGTTGATAATCACTATATAGATGCATATAGACTGTAAACTCTGTGGAGATGGACTTTATATTTGCTGTTCTTTCTTCAGCTCCTAGAAGTATCCAGAACACAACAGGGGTCCTATTTGTCCTCTGTCCTGGAAGATGCAGCTGGGACTATGAAACTGAATTAATCATGCTCCATAATGACAAAGATCAAGGTACAATATCGATGGGGATGTATTCACAGAGAAGTGTCTTGGAATGTCCGTTTAGTCTTCTTTAGTCAGCTCAGGGTGGTGACTTCCAGGGAGGAAGTCAGAAAGCTGCTCTTAGCAGAGGAGATAAAAGGTTCATACATTTCCATAAAGAGAGAAGGAAGAATAACAGTAACAAGCCATTAGTGGCCATGTAACTATAAGATTGTTGTCAGGGAAATAGGCTCGGGCACTTTGGGTCTGAGGACAGAAGCAGGTTCTGGGTAAGTGAGAGGGGAAATTGTCTCCTTGGGGGATGGAAGTGAAGCCAAAGGGACACTGGCTTTGGAGTGAAACACAGGATCTCATCCACTGCTTAAAACTCCCCAACTTCTTCTTGTTTCTTTACAGTAGGATCCAGAGTTCTTTCCATTGGCTGCACCTCCAGCTTCATCTCTTCTCCTGCTCTCTCTTTCTCACTGTTTCACCCCACATCTCTACTATTGTTGCTCCAACACCTTGCACTTATCACCCCCACCCCACAGCTTTTGCTCTCACTTTTCCATTTGCTTAGAAAGCTCCTTCCCCGGAAGGCCTTTTTTTAAACTTGGGGCATTCTGGCCTACTCAGTCATTACCTTTCCTGAGAAGTCTTCTCTGCACACCTCATCCAAAAATGGCACCCCTTGTTCTGTCACTGTCCTCTTAGTCTGCTTCATTTTCCTTTGTGATAATCCTTATTCCCTGACTACACGGAGTATCTATTTCTACTTAAATATACATACATACTTCTTTGTCTATTGTCTTTTCTCCTACCTGAATGTAAAATCCCTGCTATTTTACTAGGTCTGAGAGCAGTGCCTGGCTCATTGCAGGTGCTTATCAAATGTTTCTGGAATAAATGACTGAAGAGGATATGACTTTGAGTCCAGGTCTGGCTATTCAGTGGTTGTGTTATCTTGGGAAAATTACTCCTTTAATCTGAATTTCCTTATCTGTAAGCCATGTGGATTACACCTATTTTACTAGATTGTGATAAGCCCTTACAGACAATCCCCTAGTATAGTGCCTGGCATATAGCAAATGCCCAATAAATGATGAATATGATTGTCAGCTTGGTTTATGATTTTAAATAATCTGCACTTTCCTTTCTACAGCTCAGAAGTGTCTTCTAGCCTAAATCCTGTTCTGTGACTTTGCTTGAACTAGGAGTGCAAGTGTAAATCTCCTATTTATAAGTGTAATGGAAATGCCAGTTTTAGTGAGATGCTCAAAGGAAAAAATCACAAACCTTAGTTTTTCTGAAAAATAACATACCATCTTTTCCCAGGGCAGGAGATTTGTTTTGACCTTCTTCCTTATTGTTTTAGTTTATGGGAAGAACATGTGAGTGAGTCTGCTTGTGCATGTCTTGTATGCTCATTTCCAATCAGCCCCTGGGATATGCTGGATCTATGAAACACTTTGTCCTTCTGAGAATAAAACCCTTCCCAAATGCCCTTGGAATATGTATTTATTTGTTTTGTCCTTCTGAGAATAAAACCCTTCCCAAATGCCCTTGGAATATGTATTTATTTGTTTTGTTTGATTCTTGGTTGTGTTGAAGGATGGTGACAGTTGGGAAATATTTAAAAAAAAAGAAATCTAACAATAGGACTAGATCAGTCTCTGTCAGCACACTGTTTCTAAAGAGACAGATGATATTTGAAACTGTTGTTGTGGAGACCTGGTTTATTTATTTAACTACTACATGTCTATTTTAAAAAAGAGGCTCATGAAGAAAATCTAATGGATGAGTAAAGCAGAATTTATGGCCCCAAATATATTAGGATGTGCCAGATAAGATTAATATTTGTTCCCAGAAAAATGTTTTATATCATGTAGTGTTACACAGTTTGTGTTTATTTGAGAGTTTATATCTTGGGACATTAATCACAAGAGTTACTACTTTCTTTTAGCATAAAAAATAAAAAGAAAATCTTGGAGACATGGTCCTAGGAAAAATAAGGTAAAAAGGTGTGGGCTTACTGTAGAAGACATTGCTCTATAAATAACTGATATATAAATTTTCTTGAAACGAGAAAAGTATTGTATATGTAATTTCATGTTTTATGAAACATCAGTGAGAACATTATTTGCTAAAAGTGAGCATAAAACTGTAATGTTTCTGGCTTTGATGGTTAAAAATTTTATTTTACTTATTTTTCACTTCTCAGATTATTTAATTTTAAGATTTATTTTCTTTTTTTATTCTACTTTCCTAACTCCCAAAAATAGCATTGACTTATCTTTTGTTTATAAAAACAATATCTGGTGACATCCTGGACTGAAATTTAAGGTCTCACTGAACATCTACTAATTAATTGTACTAACTGTAATGTTGGGTATAAGGTCAACTGCGATGCTGATTAACTGAGTGACTTTGGGTAGGCTTCTGTTCTGCTCCATGCGTCCCTTATTTATTCAATAGAAATAAGATTTTAGCTAACAAAATTATTCATTAAAAAGCATTTAAATAGCCCAAGAAAGAAATAGTGTTTATGTAGCATATTTCTGAAGAGGTGATTCCTTGGTTCTGTACTTGCTTTAGGGAAAGGAAGACAAAAAAAAAAGACTTGGCAATTGAACTGTGTTCTGTAATATAATGGCAGCTATCAGGCTAATCCCTGGTGACCTCAGAAGATAAAAATGAATCAACAATGTCTTTGGCCCCTTTAGTCCCTCACCCTGCTGGCCCTGTGGAGGTATACCTGATTTTCAGAACCTTGGGTCCGGGTCCAGGGAGTTTTGGAATAGAGGAAGGTGCCATGATGTAATAATTTTCAGTTTTCAATGCTGAACTTCATTCTAGGATAATCATTATTGTGGAAAGTCAAAGCAATTCATGATCATAAAACAAGATAAATTAATAGATGACATTTGCTCATATGTTTCTGATGTAGAAACCAATTGTTTAAAAAAAAAAAAAAAAAGGAAACCATTTGTTTGTGCCCATGCAACAAACATCACTTTTTGATACTACACAAGTCACATGTTAATAGAATAAACTAAAAAGCAGATAATTGCTGACTGTAGTATTTTGGAGGTGTGATGACCATTGAAGATGATCTGACACAATTTTTGCAGTTGTTGCCTTTGGTTTTGTCGTTTTTATTTCTTGTCTGGCTAATTGAATTAGCCTTGCACTTGGGCCTCTTTCTCAACAGCCACTCTCATCTGTCCTCTGCACTGCTGCCAGGGTGAGCTTCTCAAAACACAAGCTCCATCAAATCACACTTCATTTAAAATTCTGCACTGGCTCCTCATCGCTATTAGACTGATGTCTGAAATTCTTTAACAAGGTGTTCAGTGATATCTGGTTTTTAAAAATTTGTTTCAATTTGGAAAATGTTATTGGAAGGGTTGCCAGCAGTTTGAGCGTGTGTGTGTGTGTGTGTGTGTGTGTGTGTGTATTTTTGTCTTCTGGGGATAGAGATTAGAATTTATCTTAGGGAGATCCCCTTTTTTCAGAGAGACCATTCCAATAATCACTTTTAATTGTGTAGAATAATAGAAGTAATAAGGACTTAGATATTATTGTTCAATGGCTGAAATTGGTGAGATATTCCAAGTGAAAGTATTACAGAGTAAGATATTGTATACCCTATGTAATAATATAATACTATATATCCTATGTAATAGGGCATATAATCATGTATATATGATATATACCCTATGTAATAATATTATATATCCTATGTAATAGGGTATATAGTCATATATATATGATATATTATATACCCTATGTAATAATATAATACATATAATGAAAGTTTATTGATCCAGATCCTATGTGCCAGATACTCTTCTATGCTTTTTCTCTATATTAATTGATTTAATACTCATAATAACTCTTTTATGGTCCCTCACTATGCACAAAATAGAGACACAGAAAGGTCCAATAACATGCCCAAGGACACCTAGATAAGTAAATGGTAAAATTGGGATTTCAATTCAAGTAGTCTAATTCCAAAGCCCACAGTCTAAAGCGCTGTGCTCTATAGCTTCCATTATGTCAGCAGGGCTAGGCTCCTGTAGAGTTCAAGATATTCTTCCTATCCAACAATCTGGATCTGGTGAATTATTTTTCCAAACATTTGTATAAGGGAAGTACGATCTACAGCTCATGTAAGATCTAAGTAAGATCATGGCTAGAGAAATATGCTACTTTAATCTCTTCAAGCCACTTTGGAGGAAGGACTAGAAAGGTACAGTACAGCCAAACCAAGTTGTCAATATCCACTGTTGGTGTTACTTAAGAATGAATCATTCAGATATTGAGAATTATCCTGTGAATACTTGTTTTTATCTTACTTGATCCTTCTTATTTTACACTTTTGAGAGTAAAAGATGGTATTTCATTTGGAAAGGTGGAATGTTCCTACGGTCAGTTGTTCTGGAGAAGATAAACCAAAGGTAGGCAGTTGAGAATATTTTTATTTTTAGAAGTTCTCACAGAATTGGGCCTAGACTGATATGCAGGAATTTGATACAACTCATTGCACCACCCAGGCACCCCCAATATGTGGGAGTTTGTATGGGTATTCCTCAGGTGGAAATTGAACTAGCCTGAGAACTTGGTAGGGATTTAAGGATTGGGTTGGACCTCTGGGCTCTGAGATTAGCATTTGTAAATAAACCTATTTGTTATCATTTTTTTTCCCTTAACTTCCAAATTTTCATTGAAGTTTTGGTAAGGGTCATATTTAAGTATGGTAACTCTTTTCAAGGGCAGGGGAAGAGGTGGCAAAGGCCCCATCTGTCCATTTTACTCTTTTCCTGTTCTCCATATAGAACAATTGAAGTTTCACCCAACACCACACATTCTTTCAGGTCTTCATGCTTGACTTGGAGGCTGTAATGGTAAATTCTGTGTGTCAACCTGGTTAAGTCACAGTACCCAGATATTTGGTCAAACACCAGTTTATATGTTGCTGTGATGGTATTTTAAAAAATTATGTTAACATTTATGGGGCGCCTGGGTGGCCCAGTGGGTTAAGCCTCTGCCTTCGGCTCAGGTCATGATCCCAGGGTGCTGGGATCGAGTCCCACATCGGGCTCTCTGCTCAGCAGGGAGCCTGCTTCCTCTTCTCTCTCTGCCTGCCTCTCTGCTTACTTGTGATCTCTCTCTCTGTCCAATAAATAAATAAAATCTTTAAAAAAATTATTTTAACATTTAAATAAGTATACTTTGAATAAAGCCAATTACATTCATAACTTGAGTAAAGCAGGTGGGCCTCATCTAATCAGTTGAAGCCCATAAGAGAAAAAACTAAGGTTCCATGAGGAAATGGGAATTTTTTTTTTTTTTTGAAATGGGAATTCTGCCTTCAGACTGCCTTCAAACTGGGGCTGCAATACCAACTCTTCCTTGGGTTTCCAACCTGCCAGGCTTCTCTGCAAATTTCTGACCTGTCAACTCCTACAATAACATGAGGCAGTATCTTAAAATAAATCTCTTTATATGCATGCATTCTCCTGGTTCAGTCCCTTTGGAGAACACTGACTAGTACAGAGGCCCTTGCATCTACCTCCCAATCCAGTTCTCCTTCCATTATACCTTTCTTCCAGTAGTTGGGGCTTACAGATTACTAAAAGTGTAAAGAAAGATGCTGTGTTCATTATAATGGAACTAATGACTCAAATTCTATTTTCAAATAGCCTTTCCACATAAAGAGTACTTGAAGATATGCATCTAAACAAGTGATTTCAGAGGAATTTTAGGCTATCTTGCCAGTAATTCATTCCCAAAGGTTGTGGGGATGTGGTTGTTTTGTTCTTTGGACATTTTTTATCAACATTCATTGATTACTTATTATGTACCTCATTTAAACAGGCATTGTTTAAATGATGGGGATTCAATAATGAATAAGACACAAAAATCCCTCTCCTTACAAATATTGAATTTTAGTGGGGGAACACACAATAAACGAGATAAATGAGTGAAAGTATGATATGCCAAGAACAAAGGAATCTTGTACAATTATATAGATTGAGTGCATGGAGGGCCATGATATTGTACCCATCCTGGTTTATATATTTCTTTCTACAGTGTTCTGGCAAATGGAAAATGTGTCTTGGAGAAGGACATTTTTTTCTAATTTACACAAAGTTACCATATGGGCTAGTGGTAGCCCTATTAGTAAGAGTGAGCATGTTAGGAGGCTATTGCAGACATTTGGGCAAGACTTAATCACAGTAATGATTCACAGTAACTCTCATAAAACTCTCATAAACTAATGATTCACAGTAACTCATAAAAACACAATTTATAATTTGTATCTTCTGTTTGGGCCTCTTTTTTTTACTCCAGCCCCATCTTGTACCCAAGTATTCAAATGTCTATGTGACATTCCACATGATGTCTAACAGACATCCCAACCTTCATATATCCAAAGCACAGCTGCTGGTCTTTGCACACAAACCAGCTCCTCCTGAAGTCTTCCCCACCTCAGTTAAGGACAACTTAATTCTTCCAGTGGCTTAGGTCAAAAACCCTGGTAGCAATCTTAACTCTACTCCTTCCTTCACACCCCACATTCAATCTGCAATGAATCCTTTGCTCTTTCAAAGTATTTACAGAATTTGACTACACAATTTTCACCACATCTACTGTCACCTTGCTAATTCATTCATTGATGGTGATTAAGTCTTACCCAAATGTCTGCAATCATTTGCCTTTTAATGGTTTATGATGTTAGTAAGTATATAACTTCTACCTAACATTTGTAACAGGCTGCCCCCCATTTCACACTTCTCTACCTTTTAATATGAACTGAATAAATATGTTTGTTTTAGTTTGCAATTCTCTCTGAAAAGCTTACAAAATACTTTGAGCAAATTATTATTAGAAGTATCTGCTTTTATAAAATTATGAAATTAAGACTGAGTCAGGTTTTTAAAAATTTAGCTTTAGAGAATATCTAGCCACTGAATTTTCTTACAGAAAATTTGAATTTGACCTAATATGACAACTCATTTGGAAATTATTTTATGTGGCAAGAGTAAAAGTCATTGTGGTCAGTATATGCTATTATTAGCAGTTATCCTGATTTTAGGAGCTTATAAAATTTGCAAAACAAGACTATATTAGGTAAAAAAGTAGGAATATTTTACAACACAAAAGAAATTGCTCATCTGTGTCAGTAAAACAATTGTGAAGAGTGGAGGGCAGTTTATAGGAATCAGGTATAAATATGTATGCTGCCAGGGGCACCTGGGTGGCTCAGTGGATTAAGCTTCTGCCTTCGGCTCAGGTAATGATCTCAGGGTCCTGGGGTCGAGCCCCGCATCAGGCTCTCTGCTTAGCGGGGAGCCTGCTTTCCCCCTCTCTGTCTGCATCTCTGCCTAATTATGATCTCTCTGTCAAATAAATAAAATCTTTAAAAAAAAAACAAAAAGAAAAATATGTATGCTGCCCAAACTCTCCACTACCCCCAAGTAGATTATCTATTTGCAGATTTTCATCAGTTCCATACGGGTAAAAGGGAATTGTAGTCATGGCACATAAATGTTTAGTATCTGTGTGTATCAGTGCTTCCTAGAGGCCATTCTTACTGATTTATAGTTTTGTAATGTTTTCACCTCTAGTCTCCACCAACTTGCACGATCAAGGGCAGTTAAGGGGAGAAGATCACCGCAGGCAACTTGTTGTGTTCCAAAATAACAAACTCCATGGAGGTCATACTTTCTCAACTTAAGAAGTAAAAATCCAAACTAAATTTTTTGTAACAGGGGCGCCTGGGTGGCTCAGTGGATTAAGCCGCTGCCTTCGGCTCAGGTCATGATCTCAGTGTCCTGGGATCGAGCCCCGCATCGGGCTCTTTGCTCAGCGGGAGCCTGCTTCTCTCTCTCTCTGCCTGACTCTCCGCCTACTTGTGATTTCTCTCTCTGTCAAATAAATAAATAAAATCTTTAAAAAAAAAAAATTTTTTTTTGTAACAGAAGATGTCTTGTTAGTTTCCATTTTTATAAATCCAGGTGTTCATACATTGACATTTTAATCTTTGATTTTAAGTGGTAGTTAATCTACCTTAAATTATAATCTACCTTAAATTATTATGCTGCCCATACCTATGTTTAGGTAGCCCTAAAAGTCCACAGTTTAAAAAATTTAATGGTTAAGGTATAAAATTCAATGGTATTTAGTATATTCATAGGGTTATGCAACTATCACCACAATTTAATTTTAGAATATTTTTATCCCTCCTAAAGGAAACTCAATACCCACTAGTAGTCAGTACCCATCTGCCTTCTCCAATCAGCCCCTAGGCCACTACTAGTCTCCTTTCTCTGTTTCTATGAATTTGTCTATATGGATGGTTTATAAAAATGAAACCCTACAACATGTGGTCTGTTGTCACTAGCTTTTTCCACTTACCATAGTGTTTTCAAGTTTCATCCATGTTGTAGCATTTCTCAGTACTTTATTTCTTTGTATGGCCTAAAAATATAGTCCATTACATGAATATACCACATTTTATTAATCTCTTCATCAGTTGAGGGATAATTGGGTTGTTCTCAGTTTTTGGCTACTATGAGTAATGTTACTTTAACATTTGTGTACAAGCTTCATGTGGATGTGTAGCTTCATTTCTCTTGTTTGTATACCTAGCAGTAGAATTACGGGTCATATGGCCACTTAGAGTTTTTGAGATAATGCCAAATCATTTTCCAAAGAATAACTTGACGTTAAAAATGCTGCCCATAGCGCCTGGGTGGCTCAGTGCGTTAATCCACTGCCTTCGGCTCAGGTCATGATCCCGGGATCCTGGGATCGAGTCCCTCATCTGGCTCTCTGCTTCGGCGGGGAGCCTGCTTCCCCCCCTCTCTCTTTGCCTGCCTCTCTGCCTACTAGTGCTCTCTGTATGTCAAATAAATAAATAAATTTTAAAAAAATGCTGCCCATACTTCCATTCTCTGTTAGACTAAGTTTATTCATTAATTTTTAAAAAAGATTTTATTTATTTATTTGACAGAGAGAGAGATCACAAGTAGGCAGAGAAAGACAGAGAGACATGAGAAGAAGCAGGCTTCCAGTTTTCTCATTAATTTATATATTTTCTAGGTATCATATTGTTGTTACATGTATAAACATACTTTGCAAAGTTGTCACCTCAATCATGTTTTGAAAATACTGGAATGGCAAATTGCCATGTTTTTTCCAGCCGAACAAGTTTTTAGAGAACTGTTTCATTTCTCTGCACATAATTAATGCAGTTTAAAAAATTTCAATTTGAATTTAATTTTATTTACTTGCTTTTTGAATCAGTACTAGAGCCCCATGGTTCAAAAGTCTGGAGGTACACTAAGATCGGTAGTATATTGTCTCCCTCCTACCTCTGTGCTATAGACTACTAATTTCCTTCCCTGGAGGCAACAGTGTTATGTATTTCTTATGTAGCCTTCCAAGGAAGGCATTTTAATTTGAAAGAATAAACTTAAAAATGAGTACATGGGAATATAAGAATTTTGTCCTAAACTTGGTTTAGTTAATGAAAGAACAACATATGCCTCAGTGATGACTTTATTTCAAGGTTGAATAGGAATAAAGAATTTACAAGTTTAATAATTGTCTTAAATAGTTTGAGGACATAATCAAAGCAGTCTACTTCTCTTTAACTTTTTTGCCCCAGGAGCCAATCCTTGACCCATGACCTTCTGGTTATTATTTCACTTTGTCCATATTCCTGAGACATATAATCTGCTGATTTTATCCTTTCTAATGGCATTTCTGCTTCAGATGCTTTGCTCTCAAAATCATTTTCAAAAGCTGGCTCCTGCCAGACTCCCAAAGCACATCTCATACCTTGCTGTTTTCTCACTCACAAGTTTGAGGCACAGACTTCCTTTCAGTCCTTGAACAAGCAGCTCTTACCACCTCAGTACCCTGTGCTTACAGGCTCTTCCTTTGGCAGGAAAGGTTTTCTTCCGCTCCTCTGGGACTGACACCTTCCTGTTCTTCAGATCTCAGCTTAAACATGGCTTTCTCTGGCCATCTTAGCCCAAATTCACCTCTTCTCCTTTACTCTCCATTGCATTTGACAGTTGACTTCATTCCTAATAATTACCATGTACTTTGGGTTTTTTACTAGCTAATTGTCTGGAATCATGTATTCTAGAATAGTCTATGGTCTGAAACAGATTGGGCAAACTACAGTCCAAGTCCTATTTTTATATGGCCCTGGAGCTAAGAAGTGCTTTACATTTTTAAAGCACTGTCTATTTTTTTTTTAATGCATCATGTGAAAAACTTAAATCTTATTTACTATCTGGCCTTCTGCAGAAAATTTTGTGGATTCTTGGTCTAAAACAATGGTTTCCAAGAGGCACTGTGTACAGTCTGAAGGATGTACAAGATAAACTAGTGGGATCTTTTCTCTTTTTTTTTTTAAAGATTTATTTATTTGAGAGAGGGAGAGAGAGAGAAAAAGAGGGAGAGCACATGAGCTTGGGGCGGGGGGCGGAGGAGGTGCGTAGAGGGAAAGAGAGAATCCTCAAGGAGCACAGAGCCCAAAATGGGGCTCAATCTAAGGACCCTGAAATCCTGACCTGAGTCAAAACCAATAGTTGGATGCTTAACTGTCTGAGCCACCCAGGCATCCCAATCTAGTGGGACCTTAACTATTTATTCTTTTGTTCTTTTGAAGTTTTTATTTTGTATATTTTATAAAGTACATAATTTATATATTGTAGTACATGCATATAATTTATAAATTAATATATATCTTTATATATTGGGGTAATTGCTCAGAAATTTTTTCATAATGAGCTTTTGATAAAAATTATAGAGGCAGCTAATACTAAAATGTATTGTTTATGAGGACAAAATCACATTCTCTCCTTCTGTATTCTCATCACCTAATATACAATTTTTTTTTTAAGATTTTATTTATTTGACAGACAGAGATCCCAAGTAGGCAGAGAGGCAGGCAGAGAGAGAGAGGGGGAAGCGGGCTCCCTGCTGAACAGAGAGCCAGATGTGGGGCTTGATCCCAGGACCCTGAGATCATGATCTGAGCTGAAGGCAGAGGCTTAATCCACTGAGCCACCCATGCACCACTACAATTTATTTTTTGAAAGAATGATAGCAGCAGACTTATTATTTATTGAGCATATACTAAATTTAGACATTAACTAAGCTGTCCGTATACAATATCTTCTTTAATGATCACAACTATGCTATGACCTAGATCTTGTTACCCATATTTTACAAAAGAGGAAATTGAAGCCCAGAGAGATCAAACAACTTCCTGAAGGTCTTAGTTGCTAATAAAAGGTGGAAGTCAAGTTTAGCTGCCTGTCTGAATCTAAAGCCAGTGGTTTTCTCTAATTTCATTCCTTTGGATTCTTTGCATCAGAATGCAGTCATATTTTTGAGCCCTTTATCCCTTGAATATTGGCTTAGAAGAATTAACCAAGTTTTCCACAGCAGTCAGTAGGTAAGAAGAGACATGCATATTTCTAATAGAAGAGGTCACCCGCAATGGTTTGTTATAAGCTCTTTAAGTTAGAATTCACATACACGAATTTAATTATGATTCTACAATTTACTAGATAAATCATTTAACTTTTATGAGCTAATTTCTCATCTATAAATTGGAGCTAATAATAACATTTACCAGAGGTAGTTTTGAGGATTAAATGCATGTGAAAGTGATTGCATACTAAGGTCCATAAAATAATTAGTCCTTCTTCTTTAGCCTTATATAACTGTAGTAGCACACTTTTTTGATGTCATAGTTTTGGTTGTAAAATGGTTTGCTTAACAAACCACCAAGGTAACTATTTGAAGGAGAAGCACCATTCTGGCACAAGAAAGAATAAGAGCACAGGTCTAAATTTGGCACTCTATTTCTAGGCTTTTTATAAACCCAAATTTATTTGATCTTAGTTGAAAATGCACATGGCTACTATCTGTGGTGCAGATTTAAGAGAGAAAACTGTAGTATTATTTATCAGCATCTCCTTTGCCCACATATTGGAACTTGGAAGAACATTATGTTTGTTTGGTTTTTTTTAAAGATTTTATTTATTTATTTGACAGAGAGAAATCACAAGTAGTCGGAGAGGCAGGCAGAGAGAGAGAGAGGGAAGCAGGCTCCCTGCTGAGCAGAGAGCCCGATGCGGGACTCGATCCCAGGACCCTGAGATCATGACCTGAGCAGCAGCTTAACCCACTGAGCCACCCAGGTGCCCCAGAACATTATGTTTTAATTGTCTCATTGATTAACATTAGAATTACATT
This sequence comes from Mustela erminea, assembly GCF_009829155.1. Classification (NCBI taxonomy): domain Eukaryota; kingdom Metazoa; phylum Chordata; class Mammalia; order Carnivora; family Mustelidae; genus Mustela; species Mustela erminea. The sequence continues at coordinate 26,833,661 of NC_045615.1, read as the reverse complement.
GTAAGTTATTGTTTAATTTAGATTTTTTCCAGTGTGAAACTTTTTTTCAGTTTTAAACTTAAAATTCTTTAAGATTCCTTTGTAAAAACCACAGCTCTTTCAGGTAATTTTTATAATAAATTATAAAATAAAACCCAAAGAATATACCACATTTTCACTTCAAATAAAGTCTTTCACGCTTTTTAAATACTGAACTCTGGGACGCCTGGGTGGCTCAGTTGGTTAAGCAGCTGCCTTCGGCTCGGGTCATGATCCCAGGGTCTTGGGATCGAGTCCCATATCAGGCTCCTTTCTCCACAGGGGGCCTGCTTCTCCCTCTGACTCTGCCTGCCACTCTATCTGCCTCTGCTCGCTCTCGCTTGCTCTCTCTCTCTGATAAATAAATAAATTTTTAAAAAAATCTTAAAAAAAAAATACTGAACTCCCAAGGCCATAAACTCAATCTGAAATAAAAACTTTAGAAAGGAAAATAAATCACATCCAATCATTCTCACAGAGTTCTGAAATTTTTGCCATGGACTTTTTATCTTTTTGTTTCTCCAGCTAAGTGTCTTCTGGCTTTTCTTCCTCAACATCCTTTTGCGTTAGATACAAGGACATAATTTTCTCTTAAAAAACTGTTTTTCTACCTCTAGTTTTCAAGACTTGTTTAGGAACTCTCAGTGCATGTATTATGTTTACCAAAGCTTGTAAATATTTATAGATCCCTCTTTCCTCTAAATGGTTTTACCAATTATTGCCTGATGGTCCATTTAGCAATGAATCATGTACTGCTTGTGACAAATTTTCCCTTTTAACTTAAACTATTATTTTATTGCTACTTAATTTTACATGACTTTGTCTTATTTTCTCTAATTGCATTTCAGAGTCCTTAAAGACCAGATCCACTTGCTTATTTTTGAACCCCACAGTGTGGAGCAGAAAACCTAACAGTAGCATACCATTTGGTATCTGACCTCAACTGAGCTTTAAACACAGCTCTTCTTTTATTACTTGTGTGACTCTGGTTAATCCTATTACCTTGATGAGCCAGTTTTGTCATCTGTAAACAGCAACGATAATACCACCTTGTGTCGTTATTAATTGGACTGAATTGTATGCTCCAGGGCTGCCGTCCATGTAGACTGTGATGTGCATGGCACTGCCTAATACATATTAGACACCCAATACATTCCAGGTATTACTGCTATCACTAAATCACTTTCACCTGTTTTTTTCTGTGGGTTTTTTTTTTTTGTTTTTTTTTTTTTTTAAGATTTTATTTATTTATCAGAGAGAGAGAGGGGGAGAGAGCGAGCACAGGCAGACAGAATGGCAGGCAGAGGCAGAGGGAGAAGCAGGCTCCCTGCCGAGCAAGGAGCCCGATGTGGGACTCGATCCCAGGACGCTGGGATCATGACCTGAGCCGAAGGCAGCTGCTTAACCAACTGAGCCACCCAGGCGTCCCTGTGGGTTTGTTTTTGTTTTTAGATTTTACTTACTTATTTGAGAGAGAGAGAGAGAGTGCACATGTGCTGGGAGGAGGGGCAGAGGGAGAAAGGAAACAGACTCCCCCCTGAGTTTAGGACCTGAGCCAAAGGCAGACTTAACCCACTGAGCCACCCAGTGTCCCACCATTCACTTGATTTTTAAACTATAGAGAAGACACGCCCAGCAGAGGCAAAGTTGAACAGTGTGTAAGTTGGCAGTGAAAGAGCTACCTTTGGCTCAGGCTTCAAGGCTCCATACAGATTTTAATTCTGCTTAGGGATGAATCAGCTGCTTTGTGAAGCTGCACTACTTATTGTCTCAGTAAGTTCCCTGTAAATAATCAATTCTATCTCTCTTTCCTATTATATGAGGTTGAGAGGTGGAGGAGAAAGGAACTACTGAGACCCTGACCCTCTGACCATGATCTCTTCTCTAGTCTGTCCTCATAGGTTTGGTGATATCCGCCTGTGCCACTGAGGAAAGATAGGCAAAGGCTTACAGTGAGGTCTGGGCATTTTCAGACATTTGGAATGTGATGACATTCCGATTCTTGATCAGTTTATATGGTTAGCAGTTGTTTAGTTCGTCACAGCAAAGAGAATATAATTTGGATGGGATTTAAGACCTAGTGAACGAAATATCGGAAATTTACTACAGGTGGATTTTTATTTTTTAAATTTATTTTTTTAAAGGTTTTATTTATTTATTTTACAGAGATCACAAGTAGTCAGAGAGGCAGGCAGAGAGAGAGAGGGGGAAGCAGGCTCCCCGCTGAGCAGAGAGCCCAATGTGGGGCTCGATCCCAGGACCCTGAGATCATGACCTGAGCCGAAGGCAGAGGCTTAATCACTGAGCCACCCTGGTGCCCCTACAGGTGGATTTTTAATAAGTACTTAGGAGATGCTAGAAATTGTTTTAAAGTCCTAAGGATGGTCTTTGTTTAGTTGAAGAAAAGGAAAGAAGGTGTCTTTGAATAATTCTTCAGAAATGTAGAGTAAGTGACTTTGGTGGAGCAGGCAGAGGGGTTACATGGAATTAGATTAATGTCATCAGTGCATCGTATGAAAGAAACTATAATGCTATTAAGCAGTTGCTAAGAGCAAATTACAGGAAAATATTAACTGGTTAATAGAATCATAGGATAATAGAGCTAAAGGCACTCCCGGAGATGATCTGGCCCAGGCTCTATCTTCAAGCAAAGAATATCTAAATTATCCAGGACAGAGCTCATTCACACCTCAAATTGCTCACAAAGGATAGAGAGGCCTCCATTTTTTTTGGTAACCCATATGATTATTTCCTCACCCTGAGAGAAAAAAAAAAAATCTCATCCATACCCAACTTAAAATTCAGATGGCTTAATTTGTATTTGTATTTTCTTTTCCACAAGCAACCACAGACTGATTCTTTTCGTAATGGTGTCATGTAGGTGGATGACAAAAAGCAGGCTCAACTTTTCTTCTCTTATTATGCATGTTCTTTGTCTAGAAAAAGCATTGAATTTTATTCCTTCAACAGATATTTATTAAGGATGAAGCTCTGCCAGGAGCCAAGGATGCAACAGTGAGAAAAATGGGATCACTGCCCTTAAACCTTGTGCAGCCTGCTGGGAGAAGGACAGACAAGGAGAGAGGTAATATTTACTAGGTGGTGTGGCAAGTGCAGTCATATTTATTATAAACATGTGGGTATATCACATGTCAGGAATTGTGCTAAATGCTGCAGGCAGTTCAACTCATTCATTCTCACAACTAGTGCATAAACTTATAATCATAAAACATCACTTTAAGTGCAAACGTTTCTCTCTGGCTGGAACCTTCTTTATGGCACATCTTAAGTTCTTCCTGCTGATGGCTTAGTGTAAATTTATGATCAGTCCTGCAGGTTTTACATTTGTGAGCTATAAAGAAGGTACTTCAGGCTTTGGAAAAATTTTTTCTCTCTCCTATTTCTAGTCTTTCAAGACTATTATGTTTCTGTGGGTTTCAAAATCCTGTTCTCAGACTCAAACTTTCTTTCTCTTTGTATTTGTATAGAAACAATTCTGTCTCCCCAAGGCAGATGGAATCTTCTGGTTGAAGAGATGAAATGTCCTATGCAAGAAAGTGAGGAAGAAAAAGGAATAAAAACAATGTGTCATGCCTCTTTCATACTATAAATGTACACACATAGTTACTTAGATAGTTTTTGACTCAAGGATTCAATGCGCAACTTCATCTAAAGATATTTGTATTTTAACTGAAGATAATTCTTAAACCTCCATAGTATAGATTGCTTATAAGTATGGAATTTCAAGCATTAGTGTACTAGGTAGTTTTAAATTTTTGTTATCAATTTTTCTCCTTTGCAGAGTCTACTGAGCTAATGATATTCTATATAGAATTGTTCCTTTATGTAAATTAGTTAATTTTCAACATTTATTACAGCTTCTGTAAAATCCTTATGGTCTCTTCTTGATCTTCTACATTTCTGCATTTGACTCCCTGCATATCTGTACTACAAGTATATACGATTATAGTTCTCTAAAGTAATCATTATACTGATGATAATGATCCAGAACAGTCATAAAGATAGTCTCTCATTATATTTAGCAGCGAATACAAAGGCACACTTTTTCCTGCTGGGGCATATTGAAGGTAAATGGTATGATAATGAAGTAGACAGTCATGATGACCCATTTGGTCAGTCTGTTACCTGAGTAGAATAGAAATTAACCAACTGGGACAGAAACGCTTCCCCATTGCCTTTATTATGTTACTGGTCCATCACATATGCCTCAGGTTCCTAAACAGTGGCCTTACTAATCAAAAGAATGAGTTAGGATCCTGAAGCTCACATTTATTGTAATGTAAATGCATTTGCAGGGTGCCCTAGTTAACAGGCTATCTGTCTGGTGGGACCCTCTGTGTCCTGTGCTGCCCGCTCTCCTCCCGCCATGGCTTTGAGTGGAACTTGTGTTGGCTATTAAAGTCCTGGAATACATTCTGTTCCAGGGCTCAGAAAGACAGTGTGAAGAGGGCCTGGGTGAAAGTGTATTCTGACATGTTCTTTGGAAGTACACTCCTTGACGTCTCTCATTCTTTGGTGGGATTATCTTTGAATAGGAACAAATTTGGGAGCCACTTGAAGTGACATAAGATGAAGACTGTAGAAGCTGCTTGTGTGCCTGGGCACTTTAGAGACTGCTAGGGAGAGCCTGGTTAAGCAGATGTCTTCTTCCTGAAGTCCAGGTCCTATCAGTAAACACACATTTCTCTGCTTCTCTGCTCCTTTCTATCTTTCTGTATATATTTCTCCCTCTCTTTTGTCTCCTTCTCCAATACCCCATAACCATGTTACAGGATGGAGAGAATTTGTGTTTGCTCTTCAAGGCAGTATGGGCAACAGCAGATGTGCTTCAGGATCAGGGAAGAGAGAGCTATAGTGCACACTGCACTGTACTAAGAATAAACAGGGAAATTTAACTATTATTATTAAGTTTTTATTTTATTTTTTATTATTAAAGATTTTATTTATTTATTTGACAGACAGAGATCACAAGTAGGCAGAAAGGCAGGCAGAGGGAGCGAGAGGAAGAAGCAGGTTCCCCGCCGAGCAGAGAGCCCGATGCAGAACTCGATCCCAGGACCCTGAGATCATGACCTGAGCCGAAGGCAGAGGCTCTAACCCACTGAGCCACCCAGGTGCCCCTAAGTTTTTATTTTAATTCCAGTTATTTAACACGCAGTGTTATATTAGTTTCAGGTGTACAATATAGTGATTCAGCAATTCTGTACATCATCCTATGCTCATCATGACAAGTGCCCTCCTTAATCCCTATCACCTGCTTAACCCATCCCCTAACCCCACTCCCCTCTGGTAACCATCAGTTTGTTTCCTAGTTAAGAGTCTGTATCTTGGTTTGTCTTTCTCTCTCTTTCTCTTTCCCTCTGCTAATTTGTTTTGTTTCTTAAATTCCACACATGAGTGAAATCATGTGGTATTTGCCTTTTTTTGACTGACTTATTTTCACTTAGTATATAGCTCCATTCATGTTATGGCAAATGACAAGATTTCTTTCATTTTTATGGCTGAATAATATTATTTTTTAAAAAAAAGATTTACTTCCTTTTTTGTTTTAAAGATTTCTTTTAAATATTTCTTTTTTATAAAGATTTATTTATTTTAAAGATTTTTTAAAGTTACTTCTTTTTTTAAGGTTTTTTTTTAAAGATCTACTTTAAAAAAAATTTATTTATTTATTTGACAGACAGAGATCACAAGTAGGCAGAGAGGCAGGCAGAGAGAGAGGGGAAGCAGGCTCCCTGATTAGCAGAGAACCCGATGTGGGACTCAATCCCAGGCCCCTGGGATCATGACCTGAGCTAAAGGCAGAGACTTAACCCACTGAGCCACCCAGGTACCCTAAAGATCTACTTTTTTAAAAAAGTTTCACTTCTTTTTTGTATTTATTTCTACATCTTTATTGGTACATATGTAGTATGTATATGTATATATATATATATATATATATACACACACACACAGTAATAACTATGTATAGTGTATATATAATCTAAAAACTATGTATATATAATACTATATAGTGTATGCACACACACACTAAAATTAGGAGTTCATAGCTCCATCCCAACTCAAATCCAATACTACAGGGTTTATTCTTTTCTCTGACAGAAACCTGGGTTTCAGAGTTTATATTTCTTTTTTTTTTAATTAAAATTTTAGTTAACATACAGTGCAATATTGGTTTCTGTAGTAGAATTCAGTGATTCATTATTTACATACAATACTCAGTACTCATCACAACAAGGACCCTCTTTATTTTCTTTTTTAAAGACTTTTTTCTAAAGATTTTATTTATTTGACAGGCAGAGATCACAAGTAGGCAGAGAGACAGGCAGAGAGATGAGGAAGCTGAGCAGAGAGCCTGAGGTGGGACTCGATCCCAGGAACCTGGGATCATGACCTGAGCGAAAGGCAGAGGTTTTAACCCACTGAGCCACCCAGACACCCCAAGGACCCTCTTTAATACCCATCACCCATCTAGTCCTTCCCCCTCCACTGCCCTCCAGCAACCCTCAGTTAGTCTCTACTGTTAAGAGTCTCTTGGGGAGGTGCCTGGGTAGCTCAGTTGGTTAATTGACTGCCTTCAGCTCAGGTCATGATCCCAGAGTCCTGGGATCATCAGGCTCCCAGCTCTGTGGGGAGTCGAATTTTCCATCCGACCTTCTCCCCTCTCATGCTCTCTCTCTCACTTTCTCTCTCTCAAATAAATAAATTTTAAAAAAATTTATTTAAAAAAAAAAAAAAGAAAAAGAGTCTTTTGGGGCACCTGGGTGGCTAAGTTGGTTAAACATTTACCTCAGCTCAGGTCCTGGTCCTGAAATTGAGTCGTGCATCGGTCTCCCTGCCCAACGGGGAGTCTGCTTTGCTCTCTCCCCCTGCTCCTCCACCCTGCTCATGCCCTCTCTCTTGCTCACTCTCTCTCAAATAAATAAAATCTTTTTTTTTTTTTAAAGAGTCTCTTATGGTTTTTTTTCCCTCTCTCCTTTCCCCCCTCCTTCCTCTATGTTCATCTGTTTTATTTCTTAAAGTCTACATATGAGTGAAATCATATGGTATTTATCTGTTCTCTGACTGAGAGATTTTGCTTAGGACAATAGGCTCTAGCTCTATCCATGTCACTGCAAATGGCAAGAGTTCATTATTTTTGATAGTTGAGTAATATTCCATTGTATATATGTACCACATCTTTATCCATTCATCAGTCAAAGGACATTTGGGCTCTCTTCATAGTTTGGCAATTGTTGATAATGCCGCTATCAACGTCAGGGTACATGTACCCCTTCAGATCTGTATTTGTGTATTTTTTGGGTAAACACCTAGTAGGACAATTGCTGGGTTATGGAGTAAGTCTATTTTTAACTTCTTGAGGAACCTCCATACTGTTCTTCAGAGTGGCTGCACCAGTTTGCATTCCCACTAACAGTGCAAGGTGGTTCCCCTTCTCTGCACCCCCACAGCACCTGTTTTTTTTTTTTTTCTTTTTTTACTTCTATTTTTAGAAGATTTTTTTTAAAGGTTTACTCTTTTTTTAAGACTTCTTTTTGTTTTTTAAAGATTTACTTATTTTTGGTGGAGTCTTTCAGGTTTTCTATATGTAGTATCGTGTTATCTGCAAGTACTGGAAGTTTTACTTTTTCCTTACCATTTGAATGCCTTCAGTTTCATTTTATTTCTAATTTTTGTAGCCTGGACTTCTAATACTATGTTCAATAAAAATGCTGAGAGTAGACATTCTGCAGTTTTTCCCCCATTAAGGATGATGTTAGTTGTGGGTTTTCATATATGGCTTTTATTATGTTGAGGTACGTTACCTCTAAACATACTTTGTTAAGGATTTTTATTGCGAATGGATGCTGTTCTTTGTCAAATGCTCTTTCTTTGTCTATTGAAATGATCATATGGTTCTTATCCTTTCTCTTACTGACATGATATATCACACTGATCAATTTGTGAATACTGAAGCAGAGTTGGAACCTATCAATAAATCCCACTTGATCATAGTGAATGATTTTTTTTAATGTATCATTGGATTCAATTTGCTAATATTTTATTGAGAATTTTCACATCGGTGTCTTTAAGGAATATTGGCCTGTGCTCTCTTCTTTTGTAGTTGTGTCTTTATCTGATTTTGGTATCAGGATAATGCTGGCCTCATAGAATGAATTTGGAAGTTTTCCTTCCTGTTCTGTTTGTTGGAATATTTTGAGAAAAGTAGGTATAACTCATCTTTAAATGTTTGGTAGAATTGAGTGTGAAGCCATCTGGTCCTAAACTTTTATTTGTTGGGAGTTTTTAAATTTCTTTGCAGGTTATTAGTTTATCCTAGGTATGAAATTTTCTACCTCTTCTTCTTTTAAATTTTGGTAGTTTATATATTTCTAGGAATTTCTTTCTTATAGGTTGTCCAATTTTGGTACATGGTTTTTTGTAATATTCTTTTATGATTGTTCGTGTTTCTATGGTTCTTGTTATTTTCCTTTCTCATTTATGATTTTATTTATTTGAGCCTTTTTTTTTTTTTAGCAAGTCTGGATAGAGGTTTATCAGTTTTATTTATTAAAAATAAACAGCTCCTGGTTTCATTGATCTGTTGTTTTTTTAGTTTCTATATCATGTATTTTTACTCTAATCTTTATTGTTTCCTTCTTTTTGTTGGTTTTAGGTTTTGTTTGCTGTTCTTTTTCTAGCTCCTTTAGGTGTAAGGTTAGGTTGTTTCAGATTTTTTTTTTTTTTTTTTGCTTCTTGAGGTAAGTCTGTATTGCTATAATCTTCCCTCTTAAAACTACTTTTGCTGCATCCTAAAGATTTTGGACTATTGTGTTGTCATTTTTATTTGTTTCTATGTACTTTTTAAATTTAATCTTTTATTTCCTGATTGACCCAATCATTGTTTAGTAGCATATTATTTAATTGCCATGTATTTGTGGTTACTCCAGATTCTTTCTTGTGGTTTATTTCTACTTTCATAGTGTTATGGTCAGAAAAGATGAATGATAAGACTTCGATCTTGAATTTGTTGAGTCTGGTTTTGTGACCTAAAATGTGATTTATTCTGGAGAATGTTCCATGTGTACTTGAAGAGGATTTATATTCTGCTGTTTTAGGTTGGAATGTTCTGAATATGTCTGTTAAGTCCATCTGGTCCAGTGTGTCATTCAAAGCCATTGTTTCCTTGTCAATTTTCTGTTTATGTGATCCATTGATATAAATAGGGTATTAATGTCTCCTACTATTATTGTATTATTATTGATGGCTTCCTTTATGTTTGTTATCAACCATTTTATATATTTGGGTGGTCCCACGTTGGGTGCATAAATATTTAGAATTGTTTGATCTTCTTGCTGTATTGTCCCCCTTTATTATTAAATAGACTTCTTTGCTCTTGTTGCAGTCTTTGCTTTAAAGTTAATTTGTCTGATTGCTACTTTATTGCTTCTTTTGCTTTAAAGTTAATTTGCCTGATTGCTACTTTATTGCTACACTTACTTTAAAGTTAATTTGTCTGATTGCTACTCTGGCTGTCTTTTGACAGCCATTTGCATGATAGATGTTTCTTCATCCCCTCACTTTCAATCAGCAGGTGTCTTTAAGTCTAGAATGAGTCTCTTGTAGACAGCATATAGATGGATCTTGTGTTTTTTTTTATCCATTCTGTCACACTGTAGCTTTTTTTTTTTTTTTTAAAGATTTTATTTACTTATTTGAGAGAGAGACAGTGAGAGAGAGCATGACTGAGGAGAAGGTCAGAGAGAGAGCTGAAGGCAGTCGTCCAACCAACTGAGCCACCCAGGCATCCCCACACTGTAGCTTTTGATTGGAACATTTAGTCCATTTACCTTCAAAATAATTACTGATAGATATGTATTTATTGCCACTTTATTGCTTGTTTTGTGGTTGTTTCTGAAGATTTTTTCTGATCCTTTCTTGTCTTTCTCTCTTTCATGGTTTGTTGAAATTCTTTAGTGATATATTTGCATTTCTTTCTCTTTATTCTTGCATGTTTTTTAGTGGTTTTTGCTTTGTGATTGCCATTAGGTTTGTATTTAATCTCTTCTGCATATAGCAGTCTATATCAATTGTTGTTTAAATTTGAACCCATTTCTTTTCTCCTCAAATCCCCATGTTTTAGGCATTTTTAAATATTTCATATCCTTTTTTTTGGGTTAGATTCTTGACTGATTTTGTGTTTCCTACTTTTATACTGTGATTTTTGGTCTTTCCATTCCCCTCAAAGAATCCCCTTTAATATTTCTTCCAGGGCTGGTTTGGTGGTCACAGACTCCTTTAGTTTTTGTTTGTCAGGGAAACTCTTTATCTCTCCTATTTTGAATGTTAGCTTTCCTGGATAGAGTATTCTTAGTTACAGATTTTTCCCATTCAGTACTTTGAATATATCATACCACTCTCTTCAGGCTTGCAAAGTTTCTGTTGAAAAATCTACTAGCCTTATGAGTTTTTCCTTTTAAGTTACTGACTTCATTTGTCTTGCTGCTTTTAAGATTTTTCTTTGTCACCATATTTTGCAAATTTAATTATAATATGTTTTGGTACAGGTCTGCTTTTGTATTTTGGTGGGAGTTCTCTGTGTCTCCTAGATCTGGATATCTGTTTCATTCTCCAGATTAGGGATGTTTTCTGCTATTATTTCTTCAAATATTTTCTCTGCCACCTATATTCTCTCTCTTCTTCTGGACTTCTATATTATGAATGTTATTGTGTTTGATGGAGTCATTGATTTCCCTAAGTCTATTCTCATTTTGTGTAATCCCCTTTTCTCTTTTTTGTTCAGCTTGATCACTTTCCACTACTGTATCTTCTTGGTCATTAATTCACTCCTCTACTTCTTCCACCCTCATTTATTCCATCAAGTGTGTTTCTTATTTCATTTATTTAGCCTTTTATCTATGCTAAGTTATTCCTTATCTCTGTGTTAAGGGTCTCACTCATGTCTTCCACTCTTTTCTCAAGTCCAGGGAGTATCCTTATGATCATTCCATTAAATTCTCTATCATTCATGTTACTTTTATCTATTTCACTTAGACCTCTGGCTATGGCCTCGTCCTGTTTTTCATTTGGGACAAATTGACTGCCTCTCTGTGTTTGTTTCTCTATGCTAAGAAAGTTGGCTATGTCTTCTGCTCTTGAATGTAGTGACTTTACGAAGACGAGGTCCTGTAGTGCCCTATAGTGTGGTGTCCCCTGTTCACCAGAACCTTGCACTTCAGGAGAGTACACTAGGTGTGTTGCTTGTGTCCTGCTGTTGCGTCTGAGGCACTTTTCCTTTCAGTACAGTCTTCTGCACTGACTCTCAGCCTGTCGTGGGCTGTGCTTGCTCTCTGTCTGGTTAATCGACCCAGGCAGGGCAGCTCTGAGGGGGCATGCCCTCCAGAAACTCAGGAGTAGAATAGCAGTGTTAGCAAAATTTGCATTGAACCACTAGCTTATGCCAGATCCCCTGAAGCACAGCTGTGGCTGGGCATATTGCAGAGGCTGGAAGCTATGCACCTGGTGTTTAGATGCCATGCATGATGGTGGCTGGGAGCACGTGGCTGGGCTCTGCACTGCGGCTGGGAAGGGCTTGCATGCAGCTCTAACAAAATTTGCCCTGAAACCTGGGCTGAGACTGTAAATGTCTGTGCAGCCCCACTTCCCACAGGTGGCTCTGTGTTTATGCATGGGGGTAGGAGAAGAAAACAGAGACTGCCTACTCCCTCATTTTCAAAGAGGTCTCCCCCAGTCTGAACAGATTTATCTCCCATCTGCTGTCCCCACACATGCAAACTGCCATTTTTACATTGCCTCTCTGCAGGCTGCTGTCTCTTTAATGGCAAAAACCCAGCTCTAACTCACCCTCCAGGCTCAACCAGTGCTGAGTCAGCTGACCTTTAAAGCTCTAGGCCCAAGTCCCACTGGTTTTACAAACTCAGGGAATTTAGCCCTTCTGGGTTTTAAAGCCAAATGTTATGGGGATTTGTCTTCTTCTTGTGAGCTCCCTAGTAGGAGGACCCATTTCTCTGCCCTCTCTTCCCACGATCTTCTTCCCTCCTGTGGGCAGACTCCCTCAGCACCCTCTAGCTGCAGCTTCTTCTCTATATTCAGTTGTGGACTTTGTTCTGCCAGTCTTTGGGTTGTCCTCTGGTTTATTGACTTGCATGTGGATAATATCCAGTTGAAAATGTGGGACAGGATGAGCTCAGGGTCCTCCTACTCTGCCCTCTTCCCAAGCTCAAAAAACATTGATTATAATGTGTCCTAACTATATTGTCATTAATATGGTGACTTAATATTTCAATGGGACAGGCAGGACATCTTAAACCTAAAATATCAAACACTTAAGAAGATTATGACTTAGGTACTATTCAGAATCCTAGGATAAAAACAAAACCAAAATCCTTTAATTTCCCTTCTGAATGTTCCTGAATTCATTCTTTGTCTTTGGTGGGAAATGGTGCTGCATACAAATAACTCTGGTTGACTCTTAGTGGTGCTTTGAGACTCTTTAACCATTTCCTTGGGTTTTTTGAGGTGCAGCAGGCCTGCAGTCGTGTTGTGAATTGTATTAGGAAGAGAGAAGAGCTAGAGATGGAGACAGAGAGTGGAGAGAGATGAAGAGAGGGGGATAGAAGGGAGGGAGGGAGGGACTGCAGAGTGTAGGGTGATGGAAGGAAAGTAGAGAAGGAATTGAAATCATTGTCTGGAATCAGAATGTACAGTTTTCCCAGTATATAGCATGATTCCACTTTGGCCAGGTTGTCACCATGCCCTTCTTCTTGTGAGCTCCTTCCTTCTTCTTCTTGTGAGCAATTACATATGCTGTAATTTCTTTTTTAAAGCACAAAAAGAAATGAAGGCTTTAATATCACTGTGAGGCTGTGAGATAGGAAACGAGAAATAAGATGCTCCTGCTGCTGTTGGGGCCTCAAGTTGTTCCTGAAATGTAATTGTGACATCTCCTGAGGACATGGTGTGCTACAGAATAATGCAGGTGCTGGTATTTCAGTTGGTAAAGCTCCCGCCTCTGCCTTAGACTCTTTCTCCTGCCACCCAGGCTCTAGACAGTGATGACTAAATATTGCTCTGCCTGGTCATTTGTCTGGAAAAACAAAAAAAAACAGCTTTAGAACTGTACCTGCTTTATGGTTCAGCAATTGTCTAGCCATCAAGAGATCTACTAAGGAAAGAAATTACTTAGCAAAATCAAATTTCAAGTCAGCATCATTCACCATAAAGAAGACCACAAATTCAGCAAAAGGAAAAGCAAAACTGAAATTCACTATCAAAGCTAAATATTGTACCTTAGGCCAATTGTAACCTCTAATTCATTAGAAGTTTAATAATCTCCTTTATGTCTCATTAAATCTGAAGTTAAGTGGTTAGCAAAAGATCTTGTCTTGTTAGATTTTTCTTTCCTTAGAGATTAAATTCTTGTAAATAGAGGTGAGTTACTGGTTTAAATGTTTTCCACAGCTGGATTCAGAAAACCACTGTTTTATTAGTCCTCAACTGGAAAAAGTAAGTTCTTGTGAGGAGGAGGAGGAAACCAGCCTCACAGTGGGTGGGGTGGGGAGAGCAGGAGAGATGAGCGGTGAGGAGGATGTGGCTCAGATAGGAGCAACCAGATTGCCTAAACCCCAAAACAGAGGCGTGGGTAGGAAGAACCCAGCCAGACTTTGAATTTCCCCAATGGTTCCACCTAATAATTCTGTTTTGCCTTAGGAAGATACAAACTTTCAGAAACAAATATTTATTGAGCACTTCCAGTGTGTAAAATAGAGAGACAGAGGCAATAAAAATAAGGAGAAAATATGTACAAAATGAGAGTGACCACTTAGAAGGCCATGTTTGTGAAAGAAATGGGGCTAAAGCCACTCTTTTTTATTTCTATTGAATGTAACTTTATTAAGTTAATTAGTTGTAATTAACAGTTAAATTATATACATATGTATTTTTAAACAAGCCATTAATTTGAACTAGCCTTTATACGATATCATTTAATATATCACAAAGTGCAGTTATTATGAAAAATGGTTCTGGATTTAGCTTCAAATTAATCCCCTTACTAAAGCCATAGCCAGGTGCTGCTAAGAAAATCACATCTGTCACGGCCCTCTTTGGGTCCTCTATTCTTTGTGTCCAGCTGGTACCATGACATTTGCTGTATTATTCCCTGTCACATGATATCTTGAGTGGTTCCTTTTTAACATTAAACATTTGGGGGAATCATGTAATACTTGATTGAATTATTTGTTGACAGAAGAAACTTATATTTATATTTATATAAAGCCATTGTAAAATCAGAATGCTTTCATTGATCACAATAATAACGTACATTTGAAAGTAGTAGAAAAAAAAAGAAAGTAGTAGAGAATATATGGGTGAGATATATTATTGACTTGGCTTAATGACAGATTGGGGAGCATGCAGATCCACAGACCACTTTACAGTAATGTCAGGCTCCAGGGGTGAACACTGCAAGGTTTTGAGGTAGAGAGTGCATTAGTTGGGTGCCTAGGGAAGGTTTCATTGGTGAGGCTGCTTTTGAACATGGTGCTGCCACTTCTTAGTGTTTCTAAACTTTGTGCCATGAGAATGTAGCTGAAGATGTCATATTGTCAGATTGCTGAGCAGGACATAGAAGCTGTCACTTCTTTATAGTGGCGCTTGGGAAAAAGATGACTGTTCTACTGGCCAAATGTGACTTTAGCTGGCATTAGAATTTGAGTGACTAGAGGAGTTTCTCCCTCTGGAACTCTGGTGTGCTTATACTAATCTTTTTCTAAGAAGAATTTGCACCCAGTATTGGCTTCCTATTCTTTAAAGCAAGACCTCCTGCCCCCATCATATTCATAATTAGCCTGCGAGAAAGGTCTAGTAAAAAGAACCCAAAATAAAATGTATTGCTTAAGATGTGATGAAGCTCTTTCCCTGAGGCTGAGAGTAATAGATTCCTTGCGGTCATTGTCTAGCTCATGCTGAGGACCCTCCATGTGTCCTGGAACATTCCATGTGACACTCTCCTCTGCCACAAGCTGGTCGGTACAAGGTGCGTGTGTGACACCAAAAAATTGTTTTAATTTTTTACTTGGAAATTTAAAATTTGGATCTGGGATAGATACAGAGCTGAGTCACATTGATGATGGCTTTCTAAAGAGGAGGCCATGGACTTTAACTCATCCTTCAACTCCATGGGCTACTCCAATATCTTCCCAATAACTACCTACCTTTTAAAATTTTCTTGAGCTAAGCAGAAGTGGGTTCTGTTATTTGCAACCCAAAGAACTTTAGTTATATAAGTGTATGGGGTCAGGAAACTGAATTATCTTGTGTTGGGTTCTATGTTAAACCCATTGAAAAGTTTAAGGATTCTTAAAATTGAAAGTTGCCACCCATATATGCATTATGAAATCGTGGGATTTAGACTAACCCAGTGGGAAGCTGAATAAATAATAATTTATGAAGAATCTTGTGTTTTTTAGAGGTGGATGGGGAATAACTGTTTTTTCCTTTTGCCACTCGCACTACATAAAACTTTCCCATGTGCAGAAAGTTCTTTTCACTGACCCCATGGAAAGCTCATCTCATGGTTTGGCTTCATTAGACCTCACCAAGTTTGTCTGGCTTAATATCACTTTTAAAGGAGCAGTGCTTTCTATTTCCTTCCCTAACCCATCAGGAGTGTTTTTAAAAGGAATGAATTTTAAAAAGTGCCTTATTTCAAGCACTAATCTTTATGTTAGTAAATGTAAAAAATAGAAGTGTTATTTTTTTAAAAGGAATATACATTCACATATTATAATTATACCAATAAGGTAAAAATAAAAACAAATATATATGTTAGGAGATTTAAAAGGAAATAGAATAAAGTTCTAGTACCTATTTGAGGCTGTAGAGGAATTACAGATGCTCCCTTCCCCATCATTTTCTCCGATTTCCCAGACTTTCCAAAATGTGGTATCATGCTGTCTATAATAATTTTTGAAAACATAGGAACATAGGGGGAATAAACAAATAAACCTGACCCATTCTGCGGTTAAAAAATTAAGGGAGAGATGGAGGAAAAAAAGGAGGAAGGGAGGCAAGAAGAGAGGGGAGGAGAGAGAAAGGGGGAGAGGAAAGAGGGAAGGAGTCAAATTAGGGATTTTCAAGTATTGTCCCATTGTCAGAAAAAAAAAAAAAAAACAACCTGGTGAAACAGTCTTGAGAAACTTTAAACCTTGACTTCTGTTCTTGAAACACTGGAAGATTTTTGTGTTTTTTAATTTATGTATGACTGAATCATATTTGTATCAACATTTGAAAAATGGAATAGAAACTAATGCACCTTTTTCTTCAGTGTAACTGTTTTCAAAGCTTGATCCCCCCCTAGGGATGAAGCAGCCTCTGGCTGCTACAGGTTTTAAACTTCAAGGTTATTGGACAGAGTGGTCTACTTTATTTATTTGTTTAAAATAAGTTATATGAACCACAAAGATACATAAGAGTAACCCCTTCTAGATTCAAAAAATTGGTATTAATAAGGAACCTTTTAAAAAGTATAGTTGACATACAATATTATATTAGTTTAAGCACAGTTTATAGCATAGTAATTCAAGTTTTTATGCTATGCTATCCTTACCACAAGTGTAGCTACCATCTGTCACCATATGATGCTATTACAATACCACTGACTGTATACTGTGTGCTGTACCTTTCATCCCTGGGACTTATTTATTTCATGATTGGAAGCCCATATCTCCTTCTCCCCTTCACCCATTTTGCCCATTCCCCAACCCCTCCAGTAACCCTCAATTTGTTGAAAACAGCAGCTGAAAGCTTATCGTTAGAATCCACATATTTCCTCCTTAATGATCAGTTCCAGGATGGGAAAATAATATCCAAATAATGTAGCTCTTACGTAAAAAATAGGGAAGAGTTGAAGACCAATAATTAAGGTTAAAATGGAATGCACACGATAACCTGTTACACTATCTGGAGAGAAGAAATGCATAACAGTAGGAAACTATAAAAGCACTGTCCTGGGAGGTGAATCTCTGGTATGTAATCTGGGTGAGCATAAATTGTTCCAATTCCATTCATTACCATTCTTTTAAGAGCACTCCAAATCAGTACATCCTCCCTGTGGATGAATCAAATGGGCAGAATGGTTGTAAAATACTTCTTTGGCTAATATGGATGATGACAAGAGTAGGGTGTAGTACCATTAGGTCCCCAATATCCACAGAATAGAACAAATATTTAATAATTACTATGAGTACCATATGTCTCCATTCTGGTCAGAGCTCGTATTTTTGTTTTTGTTGAAGTTCACATCATAGCAAGAGTGTTTATAGAACACCTATAAAGCTCTTTCAGCAACTAGAAAAAATATTCTGAATTAAGCGTGGGGCTAGTGTAATCAAGATCACAATTTTGATCTCCACATAGGCCAATTAAATAAAACAGTCTAGTTCACATTTATAAACAGAACCCCCAACTGAGACTGGCTTGTTAAGCAATGTGCATCACTAGACATAAGATGACTGGGCTCCAGAATGTTTATGTCATGTTTACCTGTCACAATTACTGGCAAAAGCAACACAAAGACCTTGGCCTTGTATTCGAAGGACATCACATTATTAACAATATATTGAGAAAGTGCTATACCTAGGTTCAAGCCCAGGCCACTTACCACCCATATGACTGTGGGCTCTTGAACAATCGTTGTTCCATCTGGAAAATAGAAAAAAAGAGTAATAGCTTTCTTCTTTTTATTACAAGGGTATTGTGGAGAATAAATGAAACAACGAATAAGAAAGTGTTTATACAAGTAGAAGATACTATTAATATTTATAGCCTAAATGCTCAGAGATTTTTTAAGAGTTGCTGTTACATGTTTGGTTTGTTTTCCCCTGGGATAACTTTAAAAAATGTGGCCTGCATTTCTGTTATGATGGCATTTAGACCTCTGCTTCATCAAAGTCAGGGATAAACTTTCATAAATCCTTCTTCTTTATTGGAACAGAAACCCCATATGTCTTCAGTGGCACATTATCACCAACAAATACTCAGCAATGATGAATGATCGTGAGGCAAAGTTGATGGCCACTGCATAATTATCCTTCCACATAAATTACATTAAAAACAACATTGTGTAACACCTGCAAGACAAGGCTGGCTTTTAGGGAAGTTATTTGTAGTTAAGAGGGTGGAAAGTAAAAGAGATGGGCTTGGCATACACACTGCCTCCTGACGAGCTATAAAACAACAAGGAAAAGTAGGGCTGAGCATTGCTTTGCTTTCTGTCTTACACCCACCCTTCATCCTGCACAGCTGAGATGTAAATATTAAAACCACAAACACACAGAAGCTCTTAATTGTCCTTCTTCCACTGAAGTAGGCTTTAGTTTGAAGTCATGCAAGATCTCAGAAATTATCTTTTTAAAAAATTAGTGCACAGAGAGGCATTTTGGTGACCCATGGGGAAGGTGGGAGGGAGCAACGTGTATCTTCTTGTATATCCATGTCTTAAACTTTGACGCTATTGAGTGAATTCCTCAACAATTTAAATACTGAGAGGGAAATGCCATGTTTAGCGAGAAATAAAGGATACAACACATTTTGACCAATGACTGATAATAGAAAAGGAGAAAAATCTCAGTGGACTGGGAAAGGTAAAGTTCAAAATCAGGCTAGGTTAAGGCTAAGCCACAAAGACTAGCCTCAAAGCACTTAAGTCTTTGCAGAGCCTCAGGGTACCAGGTTGGAGTATCAGCATCCAGGTCACAAGAAAAGTGCTGCCTTGTGTTCTGATCAGGTCTGAGATATGTCAGGAAGAGGGAAAGCAGATGAGGAAGGCCAGTCTCACTCCTGTGAGGTTTTATGCCAAATAGATCTTTCTCAGGCTTTTAAATAGAAAATGCTCTAGTGTCTTGAGATACAATGTGGAGTTCCTGCACAACTGCCAGTGTGAGGAAACGAATGGATTCTTGTTGAGGAAGGCACTGCACCTCCTTTGGGGAAGGCTGCAGTTTTGATCCATTTCTCATGTGAGAGAGAAGGAGACCCCTGCCTACTTCCCCGCCCCCCCACCCCCGAATACTGTGCTCATCAAATCATCTGGTAGAGCCTGGGGAAAGATAAAGTGGGTATGAAAAATATTGATATAGGGGCACCTGGGTGGCTCAGTCAGTTAACGTCTGCCTTCGGCTCAAGTCATGATCTTGGGATCCTGGGATTGAGCTCCATGTCCAGCTCTCTGCTCAGCAGAGTCTGCTTCTCCCTTTCCCTCTGCCACTGTGATCTCTCTCTCTCTCTCTCAAATAAATAAATAAAATATTTTTTAAAATATTGATATAGGTGCTTACATAAGGATATACATTTATGGAATCCATGAGAATGCCTGTTAACATCTAATGTCCATCAATAATGAAGAAAATAGTGCATATGCTTGCTTTGGCATTTTCTGTTCTCAGTTTTTTTGTCTTAGTGAATTAATGGTTGATATTTTTACAGAGGTTTGTTAGGCTATCTCACAATGACATTTATGCTTGTGGTTATCTCCCAGAGCCTGAATTGATAGCTAAGTCATTAAAAAAATCATAAAGCTCTTTTAAAATTATTTTTCAGGTAGCTCCACTATAAGCATGATTTAATACCTTGTTTTTTTATGGCTTTTAGCTATTTTATATATATATATAAATATATATATATTTATATATATATATATTTATATATATTTTATATATATATGTATATATGTACATATATATATATATAAATGAAAATAGTATAATTTTATATGAAAGTAGTATTGGGGTTTTTTCTAGAATGAGGTTAGGAACTGGATATTATTTGATGGTATTTAGCTAGAGGATGCCTCTTCCCATGTGGTTCTCAAAGGAATCATTCACAAAAAGAATAAGATTATATAAGAAATTGCATATTTGCTTTTTAAAAAACTTTTTGAATCTGATCTAAGCATGATACCACCACCTACTCTCCTCAAACATGAAAGAGGTTTGGCAGTGTAGTACAAAGGGTTCAGGTAACTTCAGAGACTAATAAAAGAAATAGTTTTTTAGTGAAAGTTCCCAAGGCCATGGTCCTAGAGAGTAAGAGAATATTAAAACAAGCCTCAAGATAGACTTGTGTAATTCTTTCTAGCTTCTTCCTATGTATGCTGTGTATAGGTAGGGGTGGAAATATACATATAATAAATTGTGTAGTAAATGGCTATGATAGAGGGGTAAAAACCTAGACTCTAGGATCGTATGCTTTTGATCCCAACCAAAGTAGCATTCCTTGTTATGAGATGTCCATGCTCCTAAAACGAAATGGCTTCTGGCTTCTAAGATAAGCCATGGTGACTTAATTGATCTGATTCACCCTAATTTCCTCCTTTTTTCTACTCCCATTCACAGTATCTGGTCTTTCAAGAAGGCCTCTTGATTTTACTGCCAGCATCTCCTGAATCCATACCCTTCTCACTGTTCTTATGCTACTACAGTAGTCTAGGCCTCTACAGTTTCTGCCGGGATTACTGGGACAGTGTTTTAACTTTGACCCTGCCTCCATTCTTGCTTTACTGCAGTCATTCCCAGCTCCAAAACAAGAGTCAGGGTTTAAAATGTAAATCGATTCATATTCTTTCCTGTGGAAAATCTTCTTTGGGCTTCCCACTGCATTTAGAATAAAATCTCAACCTCCTAACCAGCCTGCCATTATGGTCCTCATGGTTCTTCATAGTGGCTGTCTGCTTCTTGCACCTATTTTTGACCACTCCCCACCCTGCCCTGTCTCTGCTCCAGTCTGCTTGGCTTTGCTCTATCTGATCTTTGTGTAACTGATTCCTTTTTCTTAGGCTAAATTGACACGTCCTTAAAGAGGCCTTTCCTGACACCTTAAACTAAATAAGCTACCTCCACCTCAGGCCCATTACTCCATTCTATGTTATTCTTTCTTAGCATCTTGAATCTAAGATGATCTCATTTGTTGAGATGTACTTATTATTACCTCCTGCTGCAATGGAAGTTCTAAGTCTAGCCATTGCCACACCCCCAGGGACTAAAATGGTGTCTGGCTTGCTCACTAAAGCAAGCATTGTTTATTGAGGTTTTCAGTAAATAATGATTTAATAAATGAGTAATTTTGAAAAGTCATCCCTCCAAAGTCAATGTTGCCCAATCAGTTTTCTACAGTAGGACCAGTGGATTTGGCATCTCTGTCTTTTGGGAAAAATCAAGAAGGAAGGTGAGAGAGATGTGAGAATACGGATGAATGTTATCCTCTCACTTTAGAAAAAGCAGTTAAAAAACAAGTATTGACTTCCTGCTGTGTGTTAAGTAGCATGTGTTGGGTACTGTTACTGACATGTGAGTTACTGAGCATATTCTGTGGTGGGATGTGTGGGTGAGCAACACAAATCAACAAAAAGAGAATTATAAACTAATAAATACAATAGGAATTGAGAGGGAAAGATAAGTGTGAAATGCAGTAGTTGACTTAAGCTCGATGGAAAAAAGAGGATTGTTCTTTGACACATGGAAGCAGAGAATCTGAAAAGGCAGAGAAGAGAAGTTCTTCCCAGGCAGAGGATGGGTCACAAATGAAGGAAAAGAGGGGAAAGAAATATTGGTTTGGGCCAGACTTTGCCATTAGAAAGCCAGGAAGAGACTGGATTTGATTCTGCTCAAAGTATGCATATTTAGAATCAAGTATTTATAGAGTCCAAGAGAATTCAGACTGGACCTATAGAAACAAATAAGTGGGATGGAAGGTGATTTGTTAGAGCACTC
This sequence comes from Mustela erminea, assembly GCF_009829155.1. Taxonomy (NCBI): domain Eukaryota; kingdom Metazoa; phylum Chordata; class Mammalia; order Carnivora; family Mustelidae; genus Mustela; species Mustela erminea. Next base: position 26,811,852 of record NC_045615.1, on the reverse strand, counting down.
CTTTCCTCTCTCAGGCTCTCGTGATATTTTTCTTGGGAACTGGATTTCATTCATTAAGCAAGTATTTATTACCTGCCTCCTCCGTACCAGGCACTGTGCTTGTCACTGGGGTTCAACAGTAAACAAGAGATCATGGTTCTTGTTCCCGGGAGCTTATTATAATCTCTCCAAGGAGATAAAGAGTATGTATAATAACTTGAGCATAATTTAGCAATTGTGCATTCAGGTAAATTCTTTTTTTTTTTTTTTAAAGATTTTATTTTATTTATTTGTCATAGAGAGAGAAGCGAGAGCAAGCACAGGCAGACAGAGTGGCAGGCAGAGGCAGAGGGAGAAGCAGGCTCCCTGCCAAGCAAGGAGCCCGATGTGGGACTTGATCCCAGGACGCTGGGATCATGACCTGAGCTGAAGGCAGCCGTTCAACCAACTGAGCCACCCAGGCGTACCTCAGGTAAATTCTTTTATACTAATAATGTGGGAAGAGAGAGAGAAAGAGGATGGTTTGGAGAGGAAAGTATGCTATTAATAGGTCATTTGCAAGGCTGTTTGTACCAGTATATTAGAAAGGACAGCAACATGGCTGCCCCCTTTGTAGTTTGTGATAAAACATGGAACAGCAGGGGCCCCCAGGTGGATGTCTGACTCTTGGTTTCAGCTCAGGTCATGATCTCAGGGTGGTGAGATGGAGCCCTGTGTCAGGTTCTGTGCTCCGTGCTAAGTCAGCTTGAGATTCTTTTTTTTTTTTTTTTTTAAGATTCTATTTATTCATTTGACAGACAGAGATCATAGGTAGGCAGAGAGGCAGCCAGAGAGAGAGGAAGGGAAGCAGGCTCCCTGCTGAGCAGAGACCCTGATGCAGGGCTCAATCCCAGGACCCTGGGATCATGACCTGAGCTGAAGGCAGAGGCTTTAACCCACTGAGCCACCCAGGTGCCCCAGCTTGATATTCTTAACCCCTCACTCTTCCTCCCCTTCTCCTCCTCCTCCTCAGCTCCACCCCCACTAGCTTGCACGCTTGCTCGCTCTCTCTCTCTCTCTCTCCAATAAATAAATAAATAAATAAAATCTTTTTGTAAAACTGCAGCTGTGAAAGCACAATAACTGTGGTTCCAGGTGAAGTCTTTTCTCTCTCTTTTTCTCTTTCATTTTTTCCCACCCACCTTCAGACATTGCTGTCAATTTAATCAAGGGTTGTAAAACGTACAGAAACTAGGAACAATGCATGATAAACATATGCCTAATAACAACACATGCTTTTGGGAAGAAACTCGTGAACATGATTGTAAACATGTTGGAGGGCAGATGTCAGGTGGGAGCTCTTCATTCACCATATGGAGACGTAGGAGGGACTATTCACTAATTTTCATTGTTAGAATAATAGAGCTCTTCCCGCAGGAACACCCATAGCCTCCTCCAAGACACTGCCAGTCATGGGCAATTACTAAATGATCAATGATCTGGTTCTGACAGAAAGGAATTTCTTAAAGAATTGTGGAATATCTCAGCTTTAATTTAGTCCTTTCTCTTGCATTTTGGACTAGAATTCGATTCTGCAAAGGGAGTGATTTAAACACTCCTTAGTTATGTAGATTCATGTTTCATTCTGGAGTATTACTCTAGAATCTTCATGATGGAACTTGAAGATCTATTTTCATAATATACGTAGTATATTTAAAAATGTAAGTCCTAAAATGTAAAACTTACTCTAAACAAAGCCAAACTTTGGCCATGACTGGGTAATTACCAATTATCAGAAGTCTATTGCACAGTTTTATTCTTCCTGTGTTAGTCTGCTAGGGCTGTCATAACAAAATACCACAAACTGGATGGTTTGAACAACAGAAATGTATTTCTTATGGTTCTGGAGGCTAGAATCCCAAGATCAAGGTGTTGGCAGACTTGCTTCTTTCTGAGGCTTCTCTCTTAGCAAATGGTTGTCTTCTCCCCATGAGGACATGGTCTCCTCTGTGCATGCATCCTGGTGCCTCATTCTTCGTGTGTCCAAATTTCCTCTTCTCACAAGAGCATCATGCAGATTGGATCAGCTCATTTTAATTAGTCATCACTTTAAAGACCCTGTCTTCAAACACAGTCACATTCTGAGGTACTGGAGGTTAAAGCTTTGACATTTGAATTTTGAGGGGACACAATTCAGTCCACAGCACTTCCCAATCTTAATATACAGTTTTGTCCTGGGAAGCAATGAGTGGGATTCAGAGAATTAGTAGAGTACTTTCTTTGGGGCAGTGGGTGGCATCTCTCTTATGCTCTCAGAGCTGTCATGAAAGGAAAGAGTGCTAATAGGAACTTTTAAAGTTCTGCATTTCCTTTCTGTTATGTCCTGAGATTCTACAGAAAGAAGAGGCCTGAGTTCTAATTTTTTTCTGACCTAGAGAGATAAAGATGGTATGCTGCAAGATTTCATTCAAGGAGAAAGACATTACTTGTGGTTGGTGATTGACAGCTTTGTGTGAGAGGTGATATTCCAGCAGGGACTTGGAGAATGGGCAGCCTTTAGACGTGAAGATTTCAGTGTGTAAGAGGCAAGACAAAGGCCTTGTCTTATGGGAAAGGGTATGTGTGGGGATGCTATTCATTGCAAATCTTGCAAATATATGAGACATTTTATGTAAGTTATTACACAGAATCCCCCCCAGAACCCCTGTGAGCTAAGCTACCAAGAATTCACAATCCTTTTCCAATGACGAGGAAACAAAAGCTCAGAGAGGTTGAATAGCTGATAAATAAGAAAGGTAGGATTGAACACATATGCCTGACTGTAGAGTTCTTCCCACTGAGAGGGAATTTTCTATTGTTGCTGTGACAAATTAGCACAAACTTTATTTTAAACAACCACAATTTATTATCTCACAGTTTTTTAGGTCAGAAATCTGGGTGTGCTTGATGGATTTTTCAGCTCTGGGTTTCACAAGGCCAAAATCAAGGAGCTGGCTGGCCTGGGCCCTGGTCTTCCCCTCTGGGTAAGAATCTGCTTCCAGCCTCATTCGGGTCATTGGTAGAATTTGGCTCCATGTATCTATATGATTGAGGTCCCTGTTTCTTGGCTGACGATTGTCAGCTGAAGGTCAGTTCCAGCTTCTAGGGGCTGCTCACATTCCCTGTTCATGGTCCTTTTTATTGGGCAAAGCTGGCAGTGAAGGGTTGAGTCCTTGTTATACTTCCTGTCTCTCTCCCCTCCCTTTCCACTTACCTCTCTTACCTCTAGTTGGAGAAAGTTCTCTGTTTTTAAGGCTCATGTAATAAGTTTGGGGCTACCAGATAATCTATGATAATCTCCTTACCTAAAGTTCCTACCTCAAATCACATCTGCAAAGTCCCATTTACCATGGACGGTAATATATTGACAGGCTCTAGAGGCTGGGGCATGGTCATGGTTGGGGGGCTGTTCTGCCTACACAGCACTGTTGGAACGGAGGACATCGCTAGAGATTGGAATTCCAAAGTCTGGGCTGAGGCGCATAGACTTTCTTTTGGAAGTAATGAAGCCCTATTGGAACTGTTCAGTAGCTGGACAGCCAAGGGAGAGGACAGGGTAGAGGAGAGGGGCGTAGCTTATTAAGAAATTTGTTCTGAAGAGGTTAATCTGACAGCAGTGGGTAAAATGGGCTGGACTGGTAAGATTAGAGACTGGGAGATGAGTTTGGAGGCTTTCAAACTATTCCGGATGAGAGTAACAAGGAATTGATGTGGGGCCTCTTAAGTCAATTTGCCAAAAATCTAGTTCTCTCAAAGTCAATTAACCTGTCAGTTTGTCTTGACATTTAATATTTTCTCTTTCTTGAAGAATGGCAGAGTAGATAACCCTGACTGACACCCCTGTGAAAATAGCCAGGAAAGAAGGGAAAAAAATTTATAAAAAATTACACTGGCAAGAAGGTAGACCAAGGCAGGTACCTGGATGGGTAAGTGGACCACTGAAGTTGGCTTTCATGTGAAGAGCATTTGCAAAACTGCAGGAGCCTCCTGAGGCATGGAAGAAAGAACACAACTCAGAACCCTCTAAAGGCAGGGGTTCCATAAAGAGATAATTCTATCATTTGCGTAAAACTAAGATCCCGAAGGACCACAGCCTTCGTTTAAGAGGGTACTAGAAATAAAGCTGCCCTGTCTCACCCTACTCCCAGGCCCTAGGGGAATGCAGAGGAAACTTTCTCATTCTTTGCTGAGGAGTGAAGAAAATCCAGAAACAGAACCAAAAATATAGGGACACTTAATACATGAAAGAGACGGCTTTGCAGATCACTAGGGGGAAGAATAGACTTTTCAATAAATAGTCTTAGGACAGTTGGATATTCATGTTCAAAAAATGTTATTGGACCCCTATCTAACATCGGTCACGCAAATCAAATTCCAGGTGGATGAAAGACTTAAATATGAAAGGCAAAAGTAAAATTTTAGGAAACTGTGTTAGTCATCTTTAAGACTTTGGGGTAAGGAATAATTTCTTAAATAGAACACAAAGAGTAAAATTAAAAGGGTAAGAGTGATAAATCTGAACAAATTAAAATTTAAAATTTATGTTCATCCAAAGACACCTGAGGGACAAAAGACAAACTGGGAGGTATTTGTAACCCATTATACTGACAAAGGAATAGTATTCTGAATTTATAAAGAATTCCTATGAATCAAAATGAAAAAAGTAAATGACCAAAAATATCAACAGGCAAAAGACATTTCAGAGAAGAGAAAACCTCAATAGCCTATACACACATGAAAAAATGTATAACTTGAGTTTTCTTTTCTTTTCTTTTAAAGATTTTATTTATTTATTTGACAGAGAGAGATCACAAGTAGGCATAGAGGCAGGCAGAGAGAGAGAGAGAGGAGGAAGCAGGCTCCCTGCCGAGCAGAGAGCCCGATGCGGGACTCGATCCCAGGACCCTGAGATCATGACCCAAGCCGAAGGCAGCGGCTTAACCCACTGAGCCACCCAGGTGCCCTAACTTGAGTTTTCAAAGCAATCCATCTTAAAAGTACAATGAGAGTTTATTAAAAAAAAAAACAAAAAACTATGCATCATATTAATAGCAGCTCTATTTGTAATAACACCAAACTGAAAACAACCCCCCATCTCCTAAAATGGGTAAATGGTTAAATAAACCATGGTACATCCATATTATGGACTACTACTCAGCCATAAAATGGACAAACTATTGATACATGCAGTAACCTGGGTGGATGTCAACAGAATTATGCTGAGCAAAAAATAGCAAATCCCAAAAGACTGTATACTGTGTGATCCCACTTATATAACATTCTTGAAATGAAAAACAATGATAGAAATCAATAACTCCAGCTGTCAGGAGTTAGGGACGGGAGTGGGAATGGTAAAGGAATAGGTGGGAGGTGGGGGGTAGGTGGGTATGGTTAAATAGGGCAGCCTGGGATCCTTGTGATGATGGAAATGTTCTTTAACTTTTCTGTGGTAGGGGATATACAAACTTACATACGTGAAAAAATTGTACAGAACTAAATACACACTCACACAAATGAGAACAAGTAAAATTGGGGAAATCTGAATAGGATCCAGGGATTGTATCTGTCTGTGTCCTGGTTGTAAGAGCGTACTGAAGTTTTTCAGAATGTTGCCTTGGGAAGCCTGAGTGGAGAGCTCAAGCAATTTCTCTATACTGTTTCTAACAACTGCATGTGAATCTACAACTATCTCGAAATAAAAAGTCTAATTAAAAATAATACAATGAAATGCATTTCATACCCATCACACTGACAAAAATTAAAATATTTGGCAGTAAGTGTGGGCAAGGAAACAACGACTTTCCTCCCCAGCTGATGGGAACACAAATGTGTTTAACACCTTTGGAAAACCATTTGCATATTTAACAACAGTGCCGATAGTCTACTAAACTTGGCACTCTGACCGAGAAAGTCCGCTCTAGGTATCGGACCAATGACATTTTTGTGAGGCTTGGTGCGGGATGAAAGTGAAGAGCCCCTTTTTCAGAAATTGAGAATTCAAGATGGAGATGGTAGAGCTTTAAACCAAGTGCAGGGTCCTTCTGTGCCCAGGGCCCTGTATGACTGCCCAGGTTTCATACCATAAGCTGTCCCTGCCTAGGTATACACTTTAGAGAATCTCTTGGATCATGAACCCCAAGACATACACAGAGCAGCACTGTTGTTAATAACAAATGACTGGAACAGCCCAAATGTAGATGAATAAATTTGGTATGATGCACTGAGAGACTAAACAGCAGGGGAAATGAATGACTTTCAGTACTGATGATGAGGTTTAGGACATGCTACCTCCAAATATGGCATCTTGACATATTGAATATCCTAATATTCAATTTTAAGCTGAATGTTTTAGGCTGAAGGAGTTTGAGGAAACAGTAGAAGCAGGAAGGTCACTCTGTCCTCCTCCTGCCTCCCCTTTCTTCCCTTAAACAGGTTTTAAAACCCCAGAGGGACCCTGCCTACCTTTACCTGGAGAAAAGTCACATCTTATCTCTGAAGACAGAAGCTTGCCAAGAAGAATCCCAAAAATAAAAACCTTATTAAGTTTCCCCCAGTTTACTACTCTGACTTCATATTCATCAACCCGTCTTATTCCTCCATGACTACACACTCTTCATCAAACCAAGTCTGAAAATACACAAGTCTGTTCCTTTGGGTCTCCATTTTCTTATGAAGCCTTGCATGTCATATAAAACTTATATTAAATAAATCTATGCATTTCTCCTGTCAATCTGTCTTTGTCAACATAATCTTCAGATGTAGGTAGGGACCCTAAGAGGATAAGGAGAACCTTTTCTTCCTCAATACTTACAGCTACATGGAAACATTTGAACAAAATGGTGACCCAAAACAAGTTCCCCAAAGAATACATACAACTCTGTATCTATATAAAGTTTAAAAAAACTACAAAACTGAACTATGTATTATTAAACAAACATATGTGGTAAAAACTATTAAGAAAAACAAAGGAATGATGAATGCAGAACCCAGAACCCTTGTTCCTTGGGGGAGCAAGGGAGGTAGGACTGGGGAAGGATGACTGGGCGGGTCATCAGAGTTAGGGGAGTGTCCTTTTTTATAAATAGACCCAGGGGCAAGGATGGCAAGAAAGGGGAACCTTCTTACACTGTTGGTAGGAGTATAAACTGGTGCAGTCATTCTGGAAAACAGTATGTAGGTTCCTCAAAAAGTTAAAATAGAGCTACCCTACAACCCAGCAATTCCACTACTGGGTATTTATCCCAAAGATACAAACAGTGATATGAAGGTGTACATGCATCCCAATGTTTATAGCAGCAATGTCCACAATAAACAAACTATGGAAAGAGCCCAAGTGTCCATCATCTCATGAATGTATAAAGGGGCTGTATACACACACACACACACACACACACACACGCACGCACGCGTGTGGAAGGGAATATTACTCAGCCATCAAAAAAATGAAATCTTGCCATTTGCAATGACAGGGGTAGAGATAGAATATTATGCTAAGCAAAGTAAGTCAGCCAGAGAAAGATAAATGCTATATTATTTCACTCATCTGTGGAATTTAAGAAACAAAACAGATGAACATAGTGGGGAAAAAGAGAGAGAGCCAAACCATAAAAGAGACTCTTAACCACAGAAAACAAACAGAAGGTGGAGGGGAGGTGGGTGGGGGAAAGGGTTAATTGGGTGATAGGCATTAAGGAGGGCACTTGATGTAATGAGCACTGGATGTTGTATGCAACTGACAAATCACTAAATTCTACCCCTGAAACAAATAAAAAAAATAAGGCTGTGGGTATGTGGGTTTTGTTGCGTCACTATTTTCCATACATTACACATATTTTATAAGTATTAATTTTTATTTATTAAATTATTTGTATAATTATCTATATAAATATATAAATAATTTATTGATTATTTAAGAAATAGAAACTAATTTAAGCAAGTCAGCACATTTTATAGGGAGAGAATAGATAGTTCATTTATGGTAGGTAGTTTCCAGACCTTTCTGCATTTTTACAATTTTTAGATACATTTTCTATTTTTATTATGTAAAGGGAATTGCTAATTTACATGTACTTACTGCTCAGATGTGCAAAGAAAATACAGTTTGGTTTTTTGTTAAGATTTTATTTATCCATTTGACAGAAAGAGAGATTACAAGTAGGCAGAAAGGCAGAGGGAGGTAAGCAGGCTCCCTGCTGAGCAGAGAGCCCAATGTGGGGCTTGATCCCAGGACCCTGAGACCATGACCTGAGCCAAAGGCAGAGGATTAACCCACTGAGCCACCCAGGCGCCCCAGTTCTTTATTTTCCGTAATCTAATTTTCCTCCTCAATCCTCACACTGCTGTGTGGTGATAGGCAGGGAAAGCAGGGGCCACAGTCAGCCCTTTTAATCGGTCCCTCTGTGTCTGTAGGTTTCAGTGGTCTTTTTTAGGTGACTCACTCTCTTGGGAATTGTTCAGACTTTCGGATGTCTTCTTTCTTCTTCTTATCCTCCCTGGATATATAGGGACCAGGGGTGTGACATGGTGGCAAATGGGAAGGGGTTTCTAGTGTAGACCCTCTTGTTTTCCTCTGGAGCCTTGCTGGTATCCATGGGGGACTACTGGCCTTGCCTGCTCCAGGGCCTTCTGCCAGTGCCCATGAGGCAAAGCGAGGAACTTCTGGTTTCCTCTTGGCTTCATCAGTCCTTCAGCAGTCTTGCTGATTCTGCGAGCACTAGTGGCTGCTCTGAGTCTCAGCTGCATTTCCAGTAAGCCATCCGAATCCTCTTCAGCAGGGTCATCTTTCCCCTCCATGCCTCCCAGCTCAGGCCCACTACTCTCAATTAAGTAGCCTTCCTCTCCATCCTGGGGTATGAAAGAACTTTACCTCGTATCACACAGGAGCTGAGGGCAGCTCATGGGTGGTGACTCAGGCTCTCCTCATCAAAGGAGGTGGTCCTGCTCCTTTCATTCAGGTGTAGCTGTGTATGTTGTCTGGGACCACTCTGCACTGCTTTTGTTTTAGCTTTCCCCTCTCTTTGTGTGATACTGCTCCCCTTCAGGGAATCATCTGGAAGGGAGCAGTATCACACATTTGTCTGACCCTTGTTTCCCCAATCCCTGCTTCCTCCTTTATGCAATCTATTGGGGAAGAAGGGGTCGGCCTGGCATTTCCTCTTGTAGTGACTTCTACTCCACCCCCTTTTCCTTCTACCTCCTTCCCTGGGCCAGGGAGAGAAACTGCCTCAGAGAAAGGGAAGATGCAGAAGTTTTAACTTCCTAACACTAATTTTTGAGCTTTTAAGGATTTTCAAGCTGATTTGTCCATGGACACTTCTGCCTTAGTTTCTAGTAAACAAGCCCATTTTAAGCCACTAATAGGAAAGGAAGGTCCGGGATGCCTGGGTGGCTCAGTTGTTAAACAGTCTGCCTTCAGCTCAGGTCATAGTCCTGGGTTCCTGGGACCAAGCCCTGCATCAGGCTCCCAGGCAAGCCTACTTCTCCCTCTCTCACTCCCCCTGCTTTGTTCCCTCTCTAGATCTCTCTCTCTCTCTCTCTCTCTCTCTGTCAAATAAATAAATAAAATCTTGAAAGAAAGAAAGAAAGAAAGAAAGAAAGAAAGAAAGAAAGAAAGAAAGAAGGAAGAAAGAAAGAGAAAGAAAGAAAGAAAGGTCCTTCAGGGAAAGTCAGTCAAATGTAGAAAGTGGAACAACCACTCACTTGTGAAACAGCAACCACAGCACTTTACATATCCTGGTTATCTTCTTTGATATTTATGCTTGGCCTGGAGGGGAATAAAATGTAAGTGGCTAAGAACTTAAACTTGTAAATGAGGAGCCTTTCCCTTTTGTGCAGTAAGTGGGCAAGTAATTTGACCTTGACTTTATACCAAAAACAAAAACAAACTTCAGAGAATTCGAGTTACATGTGAGAAAATTAAAGTATAGAAGAACTAGAAAAATAGAATTAAATTTTATCAAACATTGGGAGAGGACACAGTAAACTTAGAAGTGGCAGTAGAAGTCTTGGAGAAAAGAATTGGAGGGACCCCTGGGTGGCTGTGTTGGTTAAGCATCTGTCTTTGGCTCAAGTCATGATCCCAGGGTCCTGGGATCAAGCCCAACATTGGGCTCCTTGCTTAGCAGGGAGCCTGCTTCTCCCTCTGCCCCTCATCCTGCTTGTTCTCTCTTTCTCTCTGACAAATTAAATCTTAAAAAAAAAAGAAAGAAAAAAAAAAAGAAAGAATGGGCAGATTTGATTCTATAAAATTAATTTTTAAATTAAAATTAATTCAATTTTTACTTAATATATTTACCTATGATTTTAAAATGTTAATATATAATTATAATTAATTATATTTTAGTTGTATTTTCATTAACATTTAATTAAATATTAATTTAATCTTAATGTAATTTTTAAATTAAATTTGTGTTATCCTAACTGACTCTTCATGAAATTAGTCAAGGCAAATTGGATTTTAAGTGAATTGGTTTGGGAGAAATAGGTCAGCTCCACCTCAAAGGGGCATGGTGATAGGAACAGAGAGGAGAAAAAGATGCAAATAATGTTACTGGAGGCAAAGACAGGATTGGTGACCAGCTAGATATAGAAGGCAGGTCAGGGTGTGGTGCATAAACAATGAATCTTGGAACACTGAAAAAAAAAATTAAATAAAAAAAAAGAATGAATATGAGGTTTTGGATCCAGGTCGCTGAGAGGGTAGTGGAACTAATTAACCCAAATTGGTAGCCAAGGGAGAGGAGTAGGTTTGGCTACTACAAGTTGAAATCACCACTAGTCATTTGTTCTCAAAATTTAGTCTGTATCAGAATCACTGTAGAATTTGTTAAAATACACATTGCTGGGTCCATCCCCAGAATTGCTGATTCAGTAGGTATGGGTCGGGTTAGAAATTTGCATTTCTAACAAGTTCCCAGGTAATGCTGTGCTGCTGAACAGGGGACCTCACTTTGAGAAACACCATCTGGTTTTTGGAGTGGAGGCAGAATCCAGTAGAGAGGGCCTGGAGAGAGATCATGCCCAGACAGAAGGATAATAATTGCTCCCATTTACTGTAAAGCTTCCCACTGGTGTGCCAATAATGGGCCCAAGTATTGATCACCCTCTGGAGAAGGGCTACAGCATGGAGAAGGGTTGGGGGGATGGAGAGGCCAGAGCCCTTGAGCCAATTGTCTTTGACCTGAGCAGCTGTCTCCATTTATCCCAGGGTGCATACAAACATTATTATTTTGCTTATGTCTGCAGTGGTATGAAAAACTGTAAAATATTGGAAGACACTGATTTGCTGAGTGCTTATTCTGTGGCAGACTCAAGTGACATTCCTATGAGCAAGATGCTATTCAGATTTAAGAGGGGAGAAAATGGAGGTTTAGAAATGTTAAACCACTTCAGTGGTTCACTTCAATGTCACATGGCTAGTAATTGGCAGATTCAGGATTAAAGCCCCATCTGGCCCATTTCCAAACCTTGAACTTTTAACCATTATGCCTTTTAAAGGATTTGAACATTATCTGCATAGAGGTGATATTTAAAACAGGGGCGCCTGGGTGGCTCAGCGGGTTAAGCCGCTGCCTTCCACTCAGGTCATGAACTCGGAGTCCTGGGATCGAGCCCTGCATCGGGCTCTCTGCTCGGCGGGGAGCCTGCTTCCTCCTCTCTCTCTGCCTGCCTCTCTGCCTGCTTGTGATCTCTCTCAATAAATCTCTCTCAAATAAATAAATAAAATCTTTAAAAAATAATAAAAAAATATAAAATAAAATAAAACAATGTGATTGGATGAAACTAACAGGGAAGAGGGTTTAGAGAGAAATGTTTAAGTATAGTACCTTGGGAAACATCTGTATTTAGGGCATATGGAGAAGAAATCGAGTCCTAGGATATATCACAGAAAGAAAAGGGAAGAAAGCATCTAGAGAAGAATTTCATTAGAACTTTATTACCTTGGAGCTGTCAAGAAGGGAAAAGATAAAGGAAAGGTCACTGAACTTTGAGACTGAGGTCAATGTTGATCTTTAAAGGAATTACTTCACCAGAGAAGTAAAGATGAAAAGCTCTGTGTTGATCTGTTGCTGATTAACAAAAACTCCAGACACAAAGTTTTAAAATGAGAGCATGCTTTATTGTTTCTCACATTTCTGTGTATTGATTTGGCTCAGCCGGGTGGTTCTTCAGCTCCACCTTGTGTTGACTGGGGCCTGGGAGTCTGCAGTTCTTGGGGGTTTGATTGGCCAGAAATATCCAAAGTGGCTCACTCACATGACAGTGAGTGGCATTGAGTGCTGGCTGTTGGCCAAAGAGTACTGGTTATCCAGTAAAATATGTAGAGTTTATCCATGAGACCTGGGTTTCTCACAGCATGGCAGTGGGATTATAAGGAGATATATCTCAAGTACCTAAAAGAGCTGTAGATCTCTGTCTCTGAATTTAACATTATTTCAACCATATTCTTATAGTAAAAGCAAGCCAGACGGCCAGCTGGATTCAAAGGCCAGATTCAGGGGTTGGAGAAATAGACTTTACTTCTCAATGGGAGAAGTGGCCAAGAATTTGAAACCATTCTTAGTTTGCCACAGGGTGGGTGATGAGAAGGTAGATATAGCTAATATACACTATTTACATTTCAAGAAATATTATAATAAAGGGGAAAAGAGAATGATGGTGGTTGTTTGAGAGTGCAGGCATTTTAGGGAAGGGCTTTCTTAGGATACAGATGAGAATATAAATTATGTAGTACAGTGTACCAATATGACCTCAAACTTACAGCCTAAAACCATGACTATTCTGATTTCACAGTTTCTGTGGATCAGGAATCTAGGCATGGCCAAGTTGATCCTCTCCCATGAAGATTTCACAAAGCTGCAATTAAAGAATCATTTGGGGCTGAGGTCTCATCTCATGCTCAGCTGGGGAAGGGACATTTCCAGGCTTTCATATGTTTTAGCAGCACTCAGTTCCTTGCCGCATGAGACTTCCCTGCATGCACTTGCTTTCTCAAAGCCAGCAAGAGGGAATGAATGTCCTTACGAGACAGACATTATGTATTTTAATCACATACATGTAATCATGTACATCCTGTCACGTTCACTATTTCCGAATTGTTACAGAGCAGGTCCCATCCACACTTAACAGTAGGGAACACACAAGGTCATGAATACCAGGAAGTGGGGATTATAGGGACCATCCTAGAGTTGGTTTGCCACAGAAGACTTGGATTTGTTTATTGTCTGGAAGGCAATGGCCAGAGGAGAGGAAAACACAATCTTTAGAGACACGTCAGGGATGACTGGTGTGCAGGGGTTAAGGTCACGTGTAAGTTAGATCTGGAAAAGAAGACTTTACATTTTGAATATAGGAGGAGGGAAGTAACTGGAGAAGGGAAGAGAAGTTTTAAAGTGTGAAGGGACGTTTCCAAGAGAGTTCTCATCAGTAGATCTTCCTGGTAAATAGGAGGTGATATTATTTCTTAAGTCTGAGGGTTAGGGATTCCTGCTTTGAGGAAAGTGGAAAATATTTGAAATAGGTACTATGGAGAATGTTATAGATGTTGAGAAGAAGTGAAAATAGGGAGAGAAAAAAGATAATAAACAGAAGACAGGGCAATATTAAGTTGTTTATCATGAACAGATTTAAAACTTGACCAACAATGAAAGTGATGTTAAAATGATTGATGATGAGATTTAAGATTTAAGGAGGCAAATAAGGTCAAGAATAAGTAAAAAATGCTAATAACAGAGAGTTTGAAGGGCATGAGATTTCTAAGAAGGCAAATAGTAGGTTCATTAAGGCTGGGAAAGTGGTAGAGCAAAGAGAATTTTTAAATTCTTAATCTTATTTGCATTTCCAACAAAATTGGAAATACTCTGTTTTGAAATATTCTCCTCCCTTGGCTTCCATAACATGAACTCTCTGTGTTGTTTCCTACTTCTCTGGAGTCCTGGTTTTGTTCAACAACTCTTATTCCTCTCTTCTTCCTCAGGGTTTTCTCTTCTTATCCTCTAAGGGTGATTTCATCCACTCCCATGGATTTAATTACTTTCTAAAGGCTGCCAACTTCCAAAAGTTACATTTCTGGTTCAGATTTTCTCATTAGTTTCAGCCTGTGCCCAGCTGCCTACATGTCCCACGGGCACTTAGCTGGACATTTCAAAAATAGAAAACATCATTTTTCCCTATCTCCTTGCCCTCCCTTTTCTCTAGTATTCCCTATTTTGGGGAATGGTACCAACACTCATTTGCTCCACTAGGAAACTCGACGTCATCCCTGACACTACTGTTTTCTTCAACCTATAGCCATCTGCACCACTTTACCACTCCCCCTTTCTATGTTGCCACTCTTCCGCTCCAGCTACCCTCATATTTTATCAGCTTACTCCATCAGGCTCCTACACTGCCTCACTACTTCTTTTTTTTTTTTTAAGATATTATTTATTTATTTGACAGAGAAAGACACAGTAAGAGAGAGAACACAAGCGGGAGGAAAGATTTTGTTCATTTATTTGAGAGAGAGAGAGATCACAAGTAGGCAGAGTCAGGCAGAGAGAAGGGGAAGCAGGCTCCCAGCCGAGCAGAGAGCCCCTGTGGGGCTCGATCCCAGGACCCTGAGATCATGACCTGAGCCTTAACCCCCTCAGGCTTAACCCACTGAGCCACCCAGGCGCCCCTGCCTCACTACTTCTAATGTTAATCCTCTACAATCTGTTTTCCTCCTTGTAGTCAACAGAGCTTGCAAAACGCAACTACTATGTCAATATATCCCACCCTGACACATAAACACTACTTAAAATCCTTCATTGAAAAAAAAGTCTTTCATTGACTTCCTTTTGCCCCAAAATAAATAATACAGGATAAAATTTACTGAGAACTTATTATATACTAGGCACTAGGATTCACACTATACATGTGAAAGAACAAATCCTTAGCATGATCTTTCAGGACTTTTATTATCTGGTCCTTGTGCAACTCTCCAGTCACATTTCTGTCTATACTTCCCTCTTCACCTGGGTCATTCCAACTCATCCTTCAGATAACAGCTTAGAGGTTACTACCTCCCGGAAGCTCTCTTTTCCTGGGTTCAACTTGTCTTATGGAATATGAACCTAGTACATTCCACAGTATTAACCTTCTCATTTGTCTATCTCCAACACTATCCTGTCTTATTAGTTACTGTACCTGCAATGTTTTTCACAGTACCTGTGACATAGTGGTTTTTCAATAAATATTTGTTGAATGAATGAATGAATCTAAGAGTTAAAACAATTCCAAGCATTAATAGATTTCAAAGGAGTGTCTTTATCTATGTGTGGCTCCACACCTTCCCTTATCTTTTTTCCATGTTAATGACCATTTCACTTAAAAAATAGATACCTAGGGGCGCCTGGGTGGCTCAGTGGGTTAAGCCGCTGCCTTCGGCTCAGGTCATGATCTCAGGGTCCTGAGATCGAGTCCCGCATCGGGCTCTCTGCTCAGCAGGGAGCCTGCTTCCTCCTCTCTCTGCCTGCCCCTCTGCCTACTTGTGATCTCTCTCTGTCAAATAAATAAATAAAATCTTAAAAAAAAATAGATACCTAATATTCAATTTTAAGTTTATGTTAGGAAGTTGTGGAATCTCCTACTATTATCTACAACTCTTCAGCGGAGTCCACGATACAAAAGAGCTTTGAATAAAAAATGTTTGAGAGGAAATATGGGTTCAACAGCTGTATTTCCTTTTTTTTAAAATTAAATTAAATTTATTTATTTATATTATTAGGTTCAGTTAGCCAGCATATAGTACGTCATTAGTTTTTGATGTAGTGTTCAACGACTCAGTAGTTGTGTATTAACACTCAGTGCTCATCACCACACATGCCCTCCTTAATACCCATCGTGAGGTTACCTCATCTCCCCACATCCCTCCCTTATGTAACCCTCATTTTGTTTCCTGAGTCCAGAATCTCTCATGATTTGACTCCCTCTCTGATTTCTTTCCAGTTTTCCCTCCCTTCCTCTGTGGTCCTTGGCACTATTCCTTATGTTCCACGTATGAATGAAACCATATAATAATTATGTTTCCCATTTGGGCGATTAAACAGTGCAGCTAAAGGGTCAAATTCAAGAATTAAGGCGTGAGTGAGATCTAGAATTGAGTTGAAGAGAAAATGGTAGCTAGAGGTGACTAAGCAAAAACATAACCCCGTGAAATCCATGGGGACATTGGGAGGCTCAGCGTATTTCCCAGACTCTATGAACAAGAGATTTGAGCCAATTTCATTTTAATCTCAAAACACAAAGTGTGCCCAGGTGACACTGAGTTGTGAAAGTCAAATGTGTGTCTAAGGTTATCTTTATCATTAATGTTATGACTGCAAACCATTCAGCATTGTCTTTACATGGAACAATAGAAGGGATGGGAAGGAAGGATTATCAGTAAATTTGGGTAAAGACAGTGTGTTTTTGAGAAGATTCAAAGAGAACTTTTTAGGGCATGTGATATGGTGAGTATTGGATATAATATTTAACTAATGAATCATTGAACATTATGTAAAATACTAATGATGTAGTATACCTTGGCTAATTTAATTTAAATTTTAAAAGAATATTTTAAAAAAAAAGAACTTTTGTGAATTAGATAGTTTTAAGTCCTTGTAGAGGTACTCTAAAGAAGGCATGCCCTATCCTTGAGAGAGTATAAATTTTGGTATTGTAGAATGTGTGGGATATCTGTTTTTTGCTTTCATTCCAACTAAATGTATATCTTTCCTCACTTCCCTTTTTTCATAACTTCATCTCTTTGTTTTTTTAGGTGTAGCATGCCTGGGCATTGTTGCAGTCATCATCTGGCATCCCATCCCATTAGACAGGAATGGTAGGAAGAGTTTATGAGAAGGCATGCAGACCTACATGATCCTGCCTGGAGACTAACACAGGAGATGAGTGAGGTTAAGTGGTTCTCATAATGTGGTCCCTAGTCAAGGAGAATTAACATCATTTGGGATATTTGCTAGAAATGTGAATTCTTGGGCCCCAATTAAGATCTACTAAATCAGAATCTCAGGGGTAGGGGAAGCCATCTGTGCTTTCATAAGCTCTTCAGGTGATCCTGCTACATGTGAAACTTTGAGAACCAGACTGGGCTGGGTTTTTGCCTTGAGTCATTTAGTAACCACAAGTGATAGGTGCTTAAGATTAATTTTCTGCTCTCCTCAAAGTACTTACTACTGAGATGTCTTTAGGAGTTAGATTCTTTAAGTAATGATGATGAAAAACATATTTGCAGAACACTGACTAGTAGCCTGAGAAAAGAGAATGGTTACTAATTAGGCTCTTTATGTGGAACACAGTTTAGTTCGTGAAACTCCAGAGAAACTTGAAGCAAAGCCTACCTCTCTGACTTTCACTTTGACTATCCCATGTCTTGAGTTCTGTCATTTTTCTAGTACAAGCTAGGAAAATCTTCCCACTTTCTTTTTACATTCATCACAATCACTTGCAACATAAATGAACATCAGTTTGCTATGAAGTGTCTGTTTCCTCTAAGCTGCAGAGCAGCTTTTCTCCTGGCATTCTTGTCTTCACATGACTAGAGAGGAAGAAATGTCTATGTGCATGCTCCTGGGCTTCCATTAAGCTTCCCTGTTGAGATATTGGGTACGAAGGACGGATGGATAACAAATGGTGATGGTTACTTTCAATCTGAGGGAAACCAAAAGGCATAAATTCAACAAATAGTAATCATTATCATTTTATGTGCTATGTAATGAGAAACGAAGAGGTGTATATAAATAGCTGAAAGTCAGTATGATAGGTGATATAATAAGGATGTGTATAAAATACAGAAAACTAGATGAAGAGCAATTAATGAGTGTCTGGTCCTTGGCATGCATGATGTTTTACATGCTATTAAGCTCTTCTAGTAAAATCCTACAATACACAATTTTACATTATTTTGCGTGTGTTTTTATTTATATCACATGAATGCTACATTGAAACATCCATATTTTAAGTAGATAAAATATAGGTTAATTGCATGTATGAAAAATTGTAATAAAGTGTAAGTATATATCTTCTTGCCTGTTACCTAAAACTGGAGTTAAGACTGAAGTCCTAAACAACCAGGACATAGTAATACTATTTTAGGAGAAAGAAATAAATTGTAACCAATATCCAAAGCATTATCTAATTCAGTATAGAAGTTTGGTTTCCCAGGAAAAAATATACAGTGGAAAAAAGACAGTCTCTTCAATAAATGGTGCTGGGAAAACTGGACAGCTATATGTAGAAGAATGAAACTCGACCATTCTCTTACACCATACACAAAGATAAATTCAAAATAGATAAAAGACTCAACGTGAGACAGGAATCCATCAGAATCCTAGAGGAGAACATAGACATAACCTCTTTGATATCAGCCATAGCAACTTCTTTAAAGATATGTCTCCAAAGGCAAAGGAAACAAAAGCGAAGATGAACTTTTGGGACTTCATCAAGAGCAAAAACTTCTGCACAGCAAAGGAAAGAGTCAACAAAACAAAGAGGCAACCCACGGAATGGGAGAAGATATTTGCAAATGACAGTACAGACAAAAGGTTGATATCCAGGATCTATAAAGAACTCCTCAAACTCAACACACACAAAACAATCATATTAAAAAATGGGCAGAAGATATGAACAGACACTTCTCCAAAGAAGACATACAAATGGCTATCAGACACATGAAAAAATGTTCATCATCACTAGCCATCAGGGAGATTCAAATTAAAACCACATTGAGATACCACCTTACACCAGTCCGTATGGCCAAAATTAGCAAGACAGGAAATGACATGTGTTGGAGAGGATGTGGAGAAAGGGGAACCCTCTTACACTGTTGGTGGGAATGCAAGCTGGTGCAGCCACTTTGGAAAACAGTGTGGAGATTCCTCAAGAAATTAAAAATAGAGCTTCCCTATGACCCTGCAATTGCACTCCTGGGTATTTACCCCAAAGATACAGATGTAGTGAAAAGAAGGGCCATCTGTACCCCAATGTTTATAGCAGCAATGGCCACGGTCGCCAAACTGTGAAAAGAACCAAGATGCCCTTCAACAGACGAATGGATAAGGAAGATGTGGTCCATATACACTATGGAGAATTATGCCTCCATCAGAAAGGATGAATACCCAACTTTTGTAGCAACATGGACAGGACTGGAAGAGATGATGCTGAGTAAAATAAGTCAAGCAGAGAGGGTCAATTATCATATGGTTTTACTTATTTGTGGAGCATAACAAATAGCATGGAGGACAAGGGGAGATGGAGAGGAGAAGGGAGTTGAGGGAAATTGGAAGGGGAGGTGAACCATGAGAGACTACGGACTCTGAAAAACAATCTGAGGGTTTTGAAGGGGCGGAGGTGGGAGGTTGGGGGAGCCAGGTGGTGGGTATTATGGAGGGCACGTATTGCATGGAGCACTGGGTGTGGTGCAAAAACAATGAATACTGTTACGCTAAAAAGAAAAGAAAACAAAACAAAAAGTATATACTAAATATTTACTAGCTTCCAATATATATGACTCATACACTTTAAAAATAAATAAAAAGGCATATAAATTGATGTTTTAAAAAAAAAAAGAAGTTTGGTTTCCCAGTACCTATATGTGTATACACATTGAGATTGTAGCCATCTTCAGAGAGGCCTTCCCAGACTTTCCTAAATAAAGTGGTCCCCTGCATCCCTTTGTTTCTGCAGAGCCCCTTGACACATCCTGCTCTTATTTTATTTATTACTTGTTCATGATCTCACTCTCCCACTGGAATATAACTTCCATGAGGATACATGCTGTCTCCTTCCTGTTCACCATGGTATACCAGCACTCAGACCAGTGTCTGGCTCCTAGAAGGAGCACAATAATTGAAGGAATGAATATACACATGACAAGACCAAAGTGGGACATGAAAAAATAAAGGTAGTTGTGTGATAAGGGATATTTTTTGATATAGAATTTCTTTCAATACTGGCTTAGTATTTCAATATTAAAAATATTTTTTGAAGTGAATCGTAATTTCAGGGAATATTCCAAAGGAAAGACCTGAGAGGTTGATTTCTATCTATATTATTCAGCTTGCAAACTCTAGTTCTCACCCCAGATTCCATCTTTTAGAGAGGAAGTTTGAGAAATCAAAGATCTTCCTTCATAGACTTCTATTTTCTTACATAGCCAGACAAGTCTCAGCATCATATCTTCTAGGAGTAGTTGAAGCTTGTCATGTACTTCAGTTAATACCCAATTTCTTGCTTTTCATGTTCCCTCTTTTATCTTCTTGTCTTCTACCATCACATTATCCTTGATTCATGCTGGTAGATGAGGGCTATTTTCGGAGTCCCATCTTACTTCAGAATTTAGTCGAAGTCCCTAAACAGACCCAACAGCACTCAACTTAAACTGCATTTTAATAAATGACACTAGTTACCACCTATTTTCTGTGCTTTAATATGACCAAATATTTCATACAGCAATGCTATGAAGTCAGTCTCCATGTTCATGATGAAATATTAAGCAATTATCCCAAACATCAGAGTGTGGATGGGAGATAAAGTTCCATGACTCCTGTGCGAGAGGGTACAGCTAGCCTCATGTAGGTGCTGCCTATGACATGAGGCACTCAGCATAATGCTCTCATCCGTGCATCTACCTTTCTAAAACACACTTAGCTCAAAAACCAAAAGTGACATTTATTTGACTCCCTTGCAGCTAGGGTTCTGGAAGTGAACATATTTTCACAATGAGATATACTTGTGGAAGGTGGAAGAGGAGCAGAGGTCATTCTGTACTATTGAGGCCTGAAGTTTTTAGCTGGATGCAGCATTTCAGTGTGTGGTACTCAGCTCAGTAAGAATGGGAAGCGATTGTTTTAGCAGTAGAGGCGACAACAGTATGAGCCTTCTGATACTATCTGATTTTCACCTGTGGTGGTGTGTCTTTGAAATCAGAAGTCTGATGGTGGTTTACAACTACTAGCACTAGCCTATGATTTTGTAGGTGCTTGATATCCTGTACAAAGTCTCATTGTGCTTGAAAACCCTGACTGCTACTATTCCTTTAGTGAAAAGCCTACTAGGGAGTCAATCAAATTCACTCTATATGGCCACTTGGGGCTCTTTTTCTTTTTTTTTTAAAGAGGAAATTAATTATAATCAGTGCTCAATAAATATTTATTGAATGCAATACTTGCCCAATACAAAGAAGTTTTATTGAAAAATGAAATTAGGTGTTCTACATTAAGCAACTTAGAGTATTTTAACGTCTCTAAATATTTCAGTATCTCAATATATAAGACAAGTATGAGAGATACAATAATGATCAAAACTTATTTCTTACCTCAAATAAAAGTGAAATAAGAGGTACTGTGCTTCATGCTCTCGTAAAGATACAAGTAAAGTACCATGAGATCAGATTTGCAATTATGTACTTCTCCTTTCCCTGGAAGATGATTAGACATCTTCATTCCCATGACTTTGGACTTGGCCATGGGATATTCTTTGGCCAATGGAATGTAAGAGAACCAGAGGTGTGCTGCCTCCAAGCAAAAGATGCAAGAGTCATTGTGAGTTTCTCTCAGCTCACTTGTTCTTTCTGTCAGCCAAAAGAGTAACCCATATTGGGTTGATCCTTTAGGCTGGGTCCCAGAATGAAGGGATACACAATATATATGCAATGAGGGTATGAAACTTTAAGCCCCTGAGATTTGGGGGTTGTTTGCTCTTGCATAGAAATAGGTTGATACCCATGGAAGACAGAAATTTCATTTTGTGGCAGATCTTGTGTAAGTATTCTGGGAGGGAGAGGTGCAATATAAGATTTACTCTGAGTTATAAGTAAGATTTAATGGACAGAGAAGGCAGAAGAAAAAAATATATATATTTGCATATATATATATATACTTTGCATATAAATATACATATATATGTATTAAGGTACAAATGTGGGAAAATTCAGGCAGTCTGGAGCATAGGGTAGAGAGTAACAAATAAGCTGATAGATCTATAAAATGTGATATGAAGAGCAGTAGAAGATAAAGTTGGGAAAATTTTTTCAACCATATTTAGAGGGACTTGAACCTCAGGGGTTTGGGAGTTCAACATTTCTTGAAGTAGACACTGAAGAGAGTCTCTGGAAGAGAGAGCAGTCAAGAGGATGTCTCTGGGTTTCAAGCACTGGGTGTGGTGCATAAATGAATGCTGGAACACTGAAAAGAAATACAACAAAATAAATTGGGGAAAAAAATTTAGAGGCTGAGGGGAAAGGGCAGCTTCAGAAGTAATATTTGAAGATAGAAGAGAGAGGAAATTTGGGATCAAAGGAGGGGCCTTGGAAAATTTTTTCTGAAATCAGGAAAGAAAAACAATAACAAATGTAAGTGAAGATAATGAAAAATTCAGAAGCACAGTGACTTCACACTAGATGCTCTAATCTCAGTGAAGGGAGGGAACAGTCTTGAACATGGTGGTGGAAGTGGGGTAAAACAACCTTGGGAGTGAGAACCATTGTCTCAGATGAGGAAACAGACCCAGGGTTCATATAACTTGCCATGAGGGTGGTGCAAAGCACATGGGCCAACAAGTAAAGTATCTAGAAAAATTCCTGGCACATGACTAATCGGTGCTCAGTAAATGTTTGACCCCTCTTTTATTTTTCATTATGTAACTTAACAGATTCCTGAATATGGACTCTTTTCAGTCCAGGGCCCACAGGGCAGCGACTGCTCTGCCAAAGTATTCCTTTTCCCTGACCCTCAGTTTTCATTGCATGGTCTTGCAGGCACTGTCCCATCCCAGAAAATCCCACCGTCCACTTCCGTGGTTCACAGGCTGGCATGCCCCCCATAAATCCCAATCTCAGAGTCTGTGATGTCACTTTTTGAGTCAATTTCATGTTTATTTCAATCTCAGCCCTTTTACATGCTTGTTGACTCACATGGTTTCTTAAATCCTATTTATAGAATTAGACATTTGAGAAGTGGCAAAATTGGTTTGCATGTAGACACTGAATCAAAGATTTACCTCAAACCCAACAAAATAAATGAAGCCAGAATGAGGCTCCTGCTTGGCATTTAGCAGGGATGGCACAGATTTCCCCAGCATAGCACATGGAGGAGCAAATGAACAGCATTCCCTGAAGTATTACCAGGAGCTCTAAGCTACGGAGTCGAGCCAAATCAGGCTGCTAACCCAGTGGAAAAACTTGGCGTGAATATACATATATATGTTACATGTCTACGTGAGCATATAATATCGTATCTATATATAGTCAGCTAAAGCTGGCAATGAAAACAAAAACTCTGTACTTTCTTGGCTTACTTAAACTGAGTAAAAATAGAGAACAATATGCAAGCCACTGCTAGTTAAAGGGTGTGTGCATTTCCCATGAAAGAATCTGTTAAGAATCTTGCAGTCTGACTGCCCCTTGGTTTGGAACTCAGAGGCCAGCTTCTCATCCTGTTCTGTATTAATTTAACAAGGTTGGCTTCCAGGAAGGCTTTTATACTTAGGCATGATTTAGGGCCAGGAGGAAAGAAGAATTTTCTCTAAGCTAGTCCAAATTAGATGATCACTTTAAGTGAAAAGCCCAATAAATGTAGGTGCTGGTGAGGTAGGGGCAGGGAGTCTGGGGTGAATGAATGCACACAAAGGGGTATGTACATTCATATGCATCAAATGTCTATACAGATATACAAGCACTGCTGTCCATTATGTCCATTTTTTGAGAATTCATAGAGCTTGGGGCACTGAACAAAAACTTCTGGTGATTATAAACTAAAATTATATATTAATTTACCATAATTTAACATTTGACATCTGTACTCTTTAAGAAATAATTTTCTCAACAAACATATATTGAACATCTGTTAGGTGCCAGTCACCATATTCCGTGCTAACATACAAATAAAGCAGGATTCCCATCTTTGTGGAGTTCACAATCCAGTGAGTAGGACAAATAAAAATCACTATTCTGCAGTGTTACTGAGTGCTATAATGGTGATACATACAAAGTCTTTTGCAGTCAGAGACAAAATGTTCTAGTTACTCTGCCATGGAATAAATTAGCCCAGGACTTAGTGGCTTGAAGCAACCTTTTTCATTTCTCACAGATTTGGTGGGTTAGGAATTTGGAAAGGGCACAGAAGAGATCGCATACTAATGGCTTGTGTGTGTTGCATAATGTTTGGGACCCCAACTGGGAAGGCGTGATGACTATGACTACTGACCAGAGAGCTCACATACACAGCCAGTTTTCCTCATGTGCGGCAGCCTCAGGCTCCAAGTGCAGGTGTCCCAGCAAACCAGGTGGAAGCCTTATCACTTCTCATGACCTGGCTTCATAAGACACGAATTTCACTTCTTCCACATACCCTCTCTGATGAAGCAGCTGCAAGTCCACCTAGTAGCAGGGGGAAGGAACATGGATCCTAACTCTGAATGAGAAGAATGTCAAGAAATTTGTAGCCATTTAAAAACTGCTGTGAAAAGACAGTGACTTACGAACTTGGGGAGTCAGGGAAGGCTTCACAGGAGAGCTGGTATTGAAAGAAGAATGGAAATTTGTTGGGAGACGTGGCGTGGGTGAGAAGTGATTCTTCAGAGGAAACAACATCTCTCAGGCTTACATATAGAGGGAACAAAGAAACAGAAGAGGACACAAGAAGGGTGACTATGAAGCGGATCAGGCATCAAAAGAAAATCAGTCTCATTGCTTTCAGACATCTTGAACACAACAACATGTCTGAGCCTCTAATGCAACTCAACAATTGTCCATCGATTCTGAATGCATGTACATTCATTTGGGAAAGCAGTGCACAGCAGAGGGGTTTAAAGTGTGGGTTGTGAAGAGACTCCTTTTTCTTTAGCAAACACAGAGTACTTACTTTTTACAGGTACAATACTAAGGACATGGCCATTTCAACACATTTAATCGTCACCACAACCCAACAAGGCAGCTATGCTTATTACCTCTCATTTCTAAATTAGGAAATTGAGTGCCAGAGAAGTTAAATAGTTTGCCCAAGAACATATAACTCACCAGTGGCCGACTGAGGATTCACAGCAGAGTGGACACCTTACCACTAAACAAGATCACCTCTCAGAGAGTTGGAGCAGAACAGTGGCTGAAATTGAAAGCCACACTGGGAGCTTGGATTTGGTCTGTATAGTAACTGGCAGCCACCTAAAGCAACTACAGTGACAATAAATGTGGTCTAAACTGTGTTCACATAGCTAGTTATTGGCTGAGCCAGATAAGAAAACAAGTATTTTGCTTCTTAGTTCAGCATTCTTTGCTCTTCCCCAAAGCTCTTGTGCCTGGAGAGATTATTTCATGGTTCAGCACCACTTCTCAATCTTTTCAATCATGATTTAAGAGCTTGGGCTCTTGAAGAAGCAGCAAGCAATGAGGGTAATTCATGCCTTGCCACTCAGGATTTATTTGCAAGGTTCTCTCCAGGTTAAGTCAAATCAGTTGATTTACCTACGAGGGTCATTTTAAGGCTAATCTAGAGTAATGCAAAGCATAGTTCATAGTTTGACTCTCAAAGATAAAATGCAATTTATAATTAGAAGCAGTTTAATTTCTCTATTAATTCAGCACTGTTTTTTACTGCCATGAGCTATGGCTTACCTAATATTTTGCTGCGTGGAGTGGTGCAATTTAAATATACATGCTGACATCAGGACAGACAGCATTAATGCAGGCAATATGTCTGAATGAAAATGCCATTATATTATTACAATGAAAAATGGCTATATCAGCAGAGTATTAGGGATGGAGCCCAAGTAAAAGAACATTAACCTTGCACTCAATTTCGGTCTCACATCTCTGACTCCCTCATATAGTTATTATAGAACCCAAGATGCATAATAGTTTAAAAAGTCAGGGGAGGCACACTATAATGGATACCTTAGAAAAATGGTAGGAGCAGTTGGCAGCTTAATTTCAGCCTTTGTGACAATGATTTAAAACGGACATTGTGCTAATCATTTTCTATAAAAAATTTAAACATTTTACTTTTGGGTGACTTTACATTTTCACTGAGATATATTAAAAGGTGCTGGGAATAATAAAAACAATGAAAACCATAGTGTCAAACCCCTGTCTCAAAAATGTCCACCAAGGGGGTGCCTGGTTGGCTCAGTGGGTTAAGCCTCTGCCTTAGTCTCGGGTTGGGATCTCAGGGTCCTGGGATTGAGCCCCCCATCGGGCTCTCTGCTCATCAGGGAGCCTGCTTTCCCCTCTCTCTCTCTGCCTCATCTCTGCCTACTTGTGATCTCTCTCTCTGTGTCAAATAAATTTAAAAAAATTTTTAAATCTTAAAAAAAAAAAATCCACCAAGGAAACTCAAGAAAAAGGACTGGATGAGTATAAGTTAATTTTGAAATTGAAGATGGTTGAAAAGAACAGACCAGTGTTCTGGAATTTGTGTCTGGAGTGTAGAAAGACACATCATGGAGAAAAGTCAGGCTTGTTTGGGCAGGAGGTATGCACTCACTGGACTGGAACTAATTGGGACCAAAGTTATGGGTCCTGATCTTACAAATCATCTCTCATGGGCTTAAGTGGACACACACACTACATATTTTTGGTGAGTTTTCTGAGTGGTTAGCCATCAAATAACCCTAAAAACTGTGGTTCCCTGAATGTATGTGTGTATGCATGTATTTCACTAAACATCTTTTTCGCCAATGAAATGATCCATAGAGTTTCCTTCCTTGACTCTATTCCCACCTCCAGCTGGCTGCAGAAATGGAGAAATCAAAGTATCCAGTACTGGTCTGTCAATCAGACCAGTAGCCTGCACAGGGGTTTCCTTTTTTTCCTTTTTTTTTTTTTTTCCTTTACTTTTTTCTTTAAATGCAGAGTGAGAAAGAGCTGAGAATACACATTTGTATGCCACAGGCCTTCTCTAGACTGTTATTTTAAAAGGGCATTCACACACACTGTACTCATCTTTTGAAAAAGCTAATGAGAATGTTTACTGACTCTTAAGCTGTAATTTCAAAGACACGGTGGTGGGAAAATTGATCTACAAGTATTAAAGTATTCTTAGTCTTGTGGCATGAAGGTGACAAGGAAAGATCACATATTCCCCTTGACTCAAATCTATTAAGTACTCAGTCTGGCCTATTACAGAGATTTGAATTTCTCTTTCAAAAGTCTTTCTTGCTGACAAAGCTAGGTGCCACTAACAATGGCATTTCAAAACTTCCACTTAGATGGGCTTAGAACAAATTTAAAAGAGAAGTTGAGTATTCCTTTTTATTTTTGGTTATCTTGGTAACCAAGAGTTGAAGAAGGGTCTATCACATGGCCAGGGCATCAAAATCACTGCTGCTCCCCGGTACTTACTCCCCAAGTTTTCATACATATTAAAACTTGGCTACTAACATGGTTATTCCCTGCTGAGGCCAAATTCAGGATGTTTGTAAAGAGATTATTATTCAATAGGCTGAGTTTTGGGAAGGAGTTTGTTTTACCTTGCGGACTGAATTGCTTATAAGAAAATGAGGCTATTTTTGGATCTCTTTTCATTCTATTAATATCAGCTCTGTTGAAGCTCTTTGATTCTTCCACTCTGTTGCTTAGAAACATTTTATTAAATATTGTCAGTGCTTCAGTCTGATCTGATTTAAAATGTTGCTTTTATCTGTCAATGTAGAATGAACTTTTGCTTTGCCATTTTTTCCAGCAATTGTATTCTGTTATTTATAGTTACTGTTTTATTGGCAGAAGAATGATAGACCAGGGTTAGCCAATATCTCTGGCATATCTATTTTAAGGGCATTGGTTGGGGGTTGGTCTGGAAAAAGTTTGTGATAGGCAAAAACAGTAATGATGGGGTATTCTTAATATTCTTCATCTCTGACCTTTAGAACCTAAGGGGAGACAGATGAGGTATTCAAAATTCCCATTTCAAAGTCCTTCCAACCACTCCTACTGGATTCAATTACCATCCTGGCCTGTCACCATCTACCTGAAATTGTACTGTTAGTGATTTTTTTTTATCTTGTTTAAAAAGTTATCAGGTTCAAACTTACTTGGAGGTTTGTTGAATAGCTGGATGGGCAGAAGACCTAGGAAAGGGTGCCTGCGTGGCCCAGTGGGTTAAAGCCTCTGCCTTCAGCTCAGGTCATGATCCCAGGGTCCGGGGATGGAGCCCCGCATCGGGCTCTCTGCTCTGAGGAGAGCCTGCTTCCTCCTCTCTCGGCCGCCTCCCTGTCTACTTGTGATCTCTGTCTGTCAAATAAATAAATAAAATCTTAAAAAACAAATAAGACCTAGGAGAAGCGGTGTATAAGATAGGAAGCTGGTGAAAGCAGGAGCATCAAGAATGAGGAGGAAAAACTGAAAGGTAAGGTGGAGAACTGACAAAACCAAGATTACATGTTTTGCCTCCCCTACCCCACATTTAATTTGGCCTGATTCCCTCAAACTGCTGCTTCATAAAAGGGTTAATTGAGCCAGTAACTCATGTTAAATCTGAACTGCTAGTCTAGGAAAACTCCAAATGCTGTCTTTAAAAGTAACACCCAGCTTATACCCTCTCAAAAATGAAACACTGTTTGTTATTTACAGATATATTTCAAATTAATATACTTATATTGTCTACCATTAGAAAGGATTTTAGGGGGCGCCTGGGTGGCTCAGTGGGTTAAGCATCTGCCTTGGGCTCAGGTCATAATCTTGGGGTCCTGGGATTGAGCCCTGCGTCTGGCTCCCTGCTCAGCAGCTCCCTGCTTCTTCTCCCTCTGCATTTCTCCCCATCTTGTACTCCCTCTCTCTCTCAAATAAATAAATAAAATCTTTTTTTTTTTTTTAAAGGATTTTAGGTGGTTTAGAATTGTTACCTTAACACTTGACACTTATTTAAAACCAAATGAAATAAAACTTCCCAAATAATTCCAACTAATATACACACATTTCATATTTATATAGTGATCCCTGTATTTCACACTCCCCATTAGGGAAAGGGCATTGTTACATAATACCATGGACTGACTGTTCTGATTCTAATACTGTGTGTAATATTTAATTCTTACTATGTCAGAATCTCTTAGTCTGTTGGCTGATTGTTTTCAACTTTAGAGCACTATGTGTATATATATATATATATATATATATATATATATATATATATATATATATTTAGAGCCCTCAATAATAGTTAGTAGCCAAGTCTAAAACTAATGTTTTATACTTAAAAAGTTCATTATTATAACATACACAGTAGGTCAGACTTCCTAAAAGGATCAAGTGGTATGGGTAAACTGATAATGCTTAAGGAAGAATACTTTGTCCATTCATGAAAAGATTTCTGAGAGCTGCTAAGGGGGCACAGACTGGAAAAAAAATTCAAATTAATTGTAATCTGACTATGTCAATATCACTTCTAAAAACAAATAGATCTCAAGCCATGATTCAGGCAACAAAAGCTAATAATAACTTATGTGGAACTACTATTTTTGCCCATATACATCTGGGTGGTTGAAGCAATCTGATTGTATGATTAGGCACAAGGCCAAGCTGTAAAAATACTATGCTCCAAAATAGTTATGTGGTAAACCATTAGAAATGTGTCTTAGCCTCTGAGAGAGGTGAATCAGTACTTTTTTTCCCCAGCCTGGTGAATCAGTACTTTTTTCCCCCTGATACTTGATGTTCACACTTCATTGACAAACAAACACACAAACAAACAAAAAAGCACGTTTTCTAGCCATAATACTAATAGCCATAATCATGATGGATAATATTACAGAACTCTAATATTCTGGGGAGCTCATGATGTTTGACGGTTGTATTTGCCCCCCTGATCTTTAAGAGAGCTGGGAAACACAAAGGTAATGTCAAGATATTTCTAGACAAAACGTGGGCCGTCTAAGTAGAAAGCTATTCATAAATAACAAATTTGTAGATACTTGGGACTTAAAAACCTGAGTGTCCCTGTTAAATGTTTCTCTTTGTATATGATAAGCCTCAACTTTAAAATTTCATAGTCAAAATGTATAGCATGTACTCTTAGTTTCTTTTCTTCTTCTTTATCTCTTCCCCCTCCCCCTCCACTTCCTTCTATTCTTCCTTCTTCTTCTTCTTCTGTTGTTGTTGTTTCAACTGATTGCCCTAAGATCTAGGAGTCTGAAAAGAATTGTTCTTTGATAACTTTAGTGAGGTACTGCTTATGTAGCCCAACATACTAAAGATAGATGGAGATTTCAAATTCCTTTGGGGCTTCTGGAAATTTCTTCCTCTCTAACTGCAACTGGGGCCATCAGAATGCTGGATCAGAAAAAAGAAAAAAATGTGTATGAATGTAATTTTCATAGACCCAAGATTCTATGGTTACAAAAACCATGAACTGATTTCAGGGATGAAAACACTAATAGGAATGCTATAGGTTTAGAGAATTCAAGTCTTTTCCATGCATATATAGTCAATTGATTTATGACAAAAAGGCCAAGAATATAAAACGGTGAAAAGGATAACCTATTTACTAAATGGTGCTAGGAAAACTGGACAGCCATATGCAAAAGAATGAAAGTGGATCTCTAGCTTATATCATATACAAAAATGAATTCAAAATGAATTAATGACTTGAACATAAGACCGAAAACCAGAAAACTCATAGACAAAAACATAAGGAGTAAACCCCTTGTTATCAGTTTTGGTAGTGATTTTTTTAAATTTGACACCAAAAGTAAAGGAAACAAAAGAAAGAATAAAGAATTGGGACTACATCAAATTAAAAAGCTTCTGTACTGCAAAGGAAACATCAGCAAAATGAAGACAACCAATGGAATGGAAGAAAGTATTTATAAATCATATCTCTGATAAGAGGTTAATATCCAAAACATGTAAAGAACTCATACAACTGAATTTTTAAAATCCACAAATAAGGGGCGCCTGGGTGGCTCAGTGGGTTAAAGCCTCTGCCTTTGGCTCAGGTCATGATCTCAGGGTCCTGGGATCCAGCCCCGCATCGGGCTCTCTGCTCCACAGGGATCCTGCTTCCCCACTCTCTCTCTCTCTCTGCCTGCCTCTCTGCCTACTTGTGATCTCTGTCTGTCAAATAAAATAAATAAAATCTTAAAAAAAAATCCACATATAATCCAGTTTAAAAATGGGCAGAGGGCCTGAATAGACATTTTTCCACAGGAGACATACAAGTGGCCAACAGGTACATGAAAAAATGCTCAACATCACTAATAGGGAAATGCAAATCAAAACTACATTGAGATATCAGCTCAATCAAGAGGTAACAAGTGTTGCCAAGAATGTGGAGAAAGGGAAACCATGTGCACTATTGGTGGGAATGTGAATTGGTGCCGCCACTATGGAAAACATCATGGAGGTTCCTCAAAAATTTAAAAATTGAACTACCATATGATTCAGCAATTCCACTACTGGGTATTTATCCACAGGAAACAAAATCACTATCTCAAAGAGATATATACACCCTCAAGTTCATTGCACTATTATTTGTAATAGCTAGGATATGGAAACAACTTCAGTGTTTACCAACATATAAGTGGATAAAGAAATGTGAGAAGTAGGTGGAGGGGAGAATGGCAGCAGAGTAGGAGGACCCTAGGCTTGTGTCATCTCATGAATAGACCATATAACTATCAAATCATCCTAAATACCCCAGAAACAGATCTGAAAACTGGCAGAACAAACTCCACAACTAACGGTAGAAAAGAAACCACATCAAAGAAGGTAGGAAATGCTGAGCCACCATTTGGGAGAGAAGTGGATTATGGCTGTTGTGGTGGTGAGGAAGCCGCAGTTACAGAGAAGGAAGAGAGACAGACTGATACACAGGGGAGAACCAGGGGAAAACAACTCCCCACAGCAATTGGCCTGGAAAGCGAGAGGGCCTCAGTTCTGTGAATTCTTAAAACTAGTGGGACTCAAAGCCTAAAGTTTTAAAGGTCAGCATCCTTGTCTCTAGGGGAGCTTGGAAGACATTGGGGCTGCTCTTGGAGAGAAGGAAGGGCAAATAACCCATGGACATACAGTGTGGAAACAGCAATCCAGAGAGTGCCTGGGGCACACAGTGTGGAGGTTATTTATTCATCTTGGAATGTGTTCCAGAAAAGCAGCATGCATGGAGAGACCCCCTCTGGGAACAAAGAAACTGGTAGGCAACAGTTCCCTGTCCTGCACCCCAGAATAAACAAAGGGCCACCTGTGGAAACCACTGCAGTGCTGACACTCATTACCTGACTTACTTACATTAAACCCTGCCCCTCTGTGCTCAGTTGGAACAGCCTTTCCCAGTCAGACTTACCTCAGTCCCAGTGTAGAGGGTCCCCTCCCCAGAAGACTGACCCAAACCCTCACCAACAAAACATCTCCTGACCTGGGAGTTTTGTGAGGCCACAGTTCTTGTGGCAACAGCAACAGGTTTCATTCCACAAGCAGACCAGAGAACACCTAGTTAAAACAAGCCATATTTAGGCCAGGGACCAAACACTGCCCACAACAGATGAAGAAAGCATCTAGTCTTTTGGCCTAAGGGATAAAACAGCCAGGGCACAGCACCAGAATATAGGCAGCCCTTGGAGACACTTCAGGGTGGCTTGGGAGTTCTGGAGAACAGAAAATACTTAACTGCAGGGCACTACAGGACCTCTTCTTAAAGCCATTCCTTCCAGAACAGGAGACATAGCTGACTTTCCTAACAGAGAAACAGGCAGAGACTAAGCCAAAATGAGAAGACAGAAGAATTTGTCCTGACTAAAAGAACAAGACAAGGCCATGGCCAGAAATCTAAGTGAAACAGATAGAAGAAACATGCCTGATGGAGAACTTAAAGCAATGATCATAAGGATACTCTCTGGACTTGAGAAGAGAGGAGAGAACATCAACGAGAGCCTTAATACAGAGATAAGGAATAACACAGCAGAGATAAGGGCCTCAATAAATGAAATGAGAAACACACTCGATGGAAGGAACAGCAGGCTGGAGGAAGCAGAGGGATGAATTAATGACCTACAAGAGGGAGTAATGCAAAATAATCATGCCGCACAAAAGACAGGAAAAAAGAATTTCACAAAATGAGAATAGACTTAGGGAACTCAGTGACCCCATCTAACATAATAACATATATATTATAAGAGTCCCAGAAGAAGAGCAAGAAAAGGGGCAGAGAATGTATTTGAAGAAATAATAGCTGAAAATTTCCCAAATCTGGGGAAGGACTCATACATAGATTAGGAGGCACAGAAAACCCTCAAGAAAATCAACAAAAGCACATCCACACTGAGCCATCTCATGCTTAAAAAAATGACAAAATATAGTGATAAGGGGAAAATATTGAAAGCACCCAAAGAAAAGAAGACAGTTATGTACAAAGGAAACCCTTTAAGTCTACCAGTGTATTTTTCAGCAGGAACTTTCCAACCCAGAAATGAGTGGCATGATAGATTCAAAGTATGACAGGGAAAAATATGTAGCCAAGAATACTCTATCCAGCAAAATTAACATTCAAAATAGAAGGAGAGATAAAGAGCTTCCCTGACAAACAAAAACTAAAGGAGTCTGTGACCACTAAGCCCTGCAAGAAATATTAAAGAAGACACTTTGAGTGGAAAGGAATGACAAAAAGTCACAGTATAAAACTAGAAAACACAAAAGCAGTAAAAATGAATATTTCTGTAAAAAAAATCCATCAAAGAACTCACAAAATAAAAGGATGTAAAATATGACACCGTGTACCCAAATTGTGGGGAGGAGAGGCATAAAGAATGGGTTCAAACTTAAAAGACCATCAACTTAATATAGATTGCAATATGCAGAAGATACTATATACAAACCAAATGATAATGACAAAACAAAAACCACTAATAAATGTACAAAGAATATAAAGAAAGAAATCCAAATATATCACTAAAGAAAGCCAACAAACCATGAAAGAGAGAAAGACAAGAAAGGATAAGAGAAATCTTCAGAAACAATCACAAACCCAGTAATCAAATGGCAATAAATGCTTATCTATCAATAATTACTTTGAATATAAATGGACTAAATATTCTAATCAAAAGCTATAGAGTGACAGAATAGATAAAACAAACAAACAAGAAGCCCCCCAAAACCAACCAAGATCCATTTATATGCTGCCTACAAAAGATTCATTTTAGACCCAAAAAAACTGAAGATTGAAAGTGGGGAGATGAGATACACAAAAGTAAATTCAGAATGGATTAAAGACCAAATGTGGGACCTGAAACCATAAAAATCCTAGAAGAGAGCACAGGCCATAACTTCTTCAACAGTGGCTATAGCAGCTTCTTTCTAGATGTCTCCTGAGGCTAGGGAAACAAAAGCAAAAATAGCTATTGGTATTACAGCAGAATAAAAAGCTTCTTAAAAAAAAAAAAACCCTCTACACAGTGAAGGAAACAATCAATAAAACTAAAAGACAACCTACAGAATGGGAGAAGACATTTGCAAATGACATATTCAATAAAGGGTTAGTATCCAAAATATATAAAGGACTTATAAAAACCAAACACCCCAAAAATGAATAATCCAATTAAAAATAGGCAGAAGACATGAATAGACATTTCTCCAAAGAAGGCATACAGATGGCTAACAGGCACATGAAAAGATGCTCATCATCACTTACCATAAGGGAAATACAAATGACAACTACAATGAGATATCACCTCATACCTGTCAGAATGTCTAAAATCAATGGCCCCCAAACCAACAGGTGTTGGTGAGAATGTGGAGGAAGGGGAACACTCTTGCATTGTTGGTAGGAATGTGCAATCTGGTACAGCCACTCTTGAAAGCAATATGGAGGTTCCTCAAAAAGTTAAAAAAAAATAGGGGCACCTGGCTGGCTCAGTTGGTTAAGCATCTGACTCTTGATTTCAGCTCAGGTCATGATTTCAAGGTTGTAAGATTGAGACGCATACCCGGCTCTGTGCGGGGTGTGGAGCCTGCTTAATTTTCTCTCTCTTCCTCTTCCTCTGCCTGCCACTACCTTAAAAAAAAAGTTCAAAATGGAACTACTCTATGACCCAGCCATTGCTCTACTAAGTATTTACCCAAAGAATACAAAACACTAATTCAAAGGGATACATGCACCCTTCTGCTTACAGCAGCATTATTTACAATAGCCAAGATATAGAAACAGCCCAAGGGTCCACTGACAGATGAATGGATAAAGATTTGGTGTATATATATATACAATGGAATATTTACTCAGCCATAAAAAAGAATGAAATCTTGCCATTGACAGCGACATGGATGGAGCTAGAAAGCTTTATGCTAATTGAAATAAGTCAGAAAAAGAGAAGTATCATATGACTTCACTCATACATGGAATTTTAGGAACAAAACAAACAAGTGAAGGGAGGCAGTGAGAGAGAGGAAGTCAAACTAAGAAACAGGCTCTTAACTATAGAGTTACCATCAGTAACCAAACTGATGGTTACCAGAGGATGGGTGAAATAGGTGATGGGGATTAAGGAGTGCACTTGTTGTGATGAGCACCAGGTGACTAAAATAAAAACTTTAAAAAAGAGCAAGAGAGATTTGACACAGAAGGCATTGAGGCAGAAATTGGAGATGCACCAGAAGCCAAGGAATGCCAGTAACCACCAGAAGCTGAAAGGTATAAGGAACATATTCTCCCCCAGAAGTTCCAGAGGAGCCTGGCCCCTGCTGACCCCTTGATTTTGATCCAGTGAAACTGATTCCACTTTTGGCTTTCAGAACTGTGAAAGAACAGACACTGGTTTGTATGCATTTTTAAACATTTTGTGTACAAATTGTTACGTGGATATTTGTTTTATTTCTACTGAGTTTATATTTGGATTGGAATTACTGGCCATGTGGTAAGTGTAGAAACTGCTGGACTGTTTTGCAGTTGATTTCAGACTTCTGGTCTCTAGAGCTTTGAAATAAAATAATAAAGTTCTGTTGTTTTAAACCACCAGAAAATAGAATGCTTCCCCCGCAAAAAGGGGAAAAAATGTGAGAAGTAGAATATTATTCAGTCATAATAAGAAAGAAGGAAACCCTGCCATTTGTGACACCATGGATAAACCTTGAGGGCATTATGCTAAACAAAATAAATGAGACAGAGATATATATAGAGAGAGAATCTATTTTTAAAACTGTAGAAATAAAGAACAGATTGGTGGTTGCCAGAGTTGGGGGATCTAAGCGCGAAAGAAGAGGAAAGGTACAAACCTCCAGTTACAAGAGAAGTAAGTCCTGGAGGAGTAATTTACAGTGTAGTGTCTGTAGGTAGCAATACTTTATTAGGTATTTTGAAAGTGTGCCTATAGAGTGTTTTTTTGTGCAGCAATCGATAAGCAGAACAAGGCACTACCCCAGACTGGGAATAGACATTGCATCTCGTACCACCACGATCACATGGACTAGCATAAGCGGTATGACCAAACCTCTGCCATTGCTGGCCCTGGAGGAAGCAAGGCTGGCGAGTCCATGACCCCTGCTTCCACAGGCCACCGTCTTCCTAATGGACCTCTAAATATGCTATGTCTTCTTTGCGAAGCCATGTTCTCTCTGCAAGGGAAACTGGTAGAGTATTGGGCTTTTTAAGCTTCTAGAGTGAGAGCTGCCTCTATCTCGAGGGTAAGGATTCCTCAAACACAAGAAGGGGGTTTAGGTAGTGGCGGAAGACCCCACAGCATGCGCTGTCAACCAGAGTGGAGATGGGCAGATTGAGCTGGACTCTGCCAAGAGCACAGACTCTGTGCCGCTGAAGAGTGGTGAGAGGAAAAGAGGTGCTGTGCTCTACTGAAAGCCTGCCTTTAGGGTTGTTACACCACACAATTTCATCTGAATCCTGGGACTTTTAGTATTGAATTTCCTCGTTTTGCTGATTTCCTAAATCCCATCATTACTGTGACCAAAGTCCTCCAGGGGTATCCCATCTCAAATTAGAATCACAGATCTTTAAGTTGCCATCCAGGGCCTGGGAGATTTGCCTCTTCCTCCCTGTCTTACGTCCTGGGGCTCCCTGTCACTAGCCCACACTGGATCCTTGCTGCTCCTGGGACACACCGAGCGCTCTTCTCTCTCGGCATTTTGTACTCATTCCTCCCCCCTACCTAGAATTTCCTTGTTCAGGTACCCACTTTGGCTTGCTCTCTCTAAATTTCCTCAGGGTTTTTCTTCAATATTACCCTATAATTGAGGCCTTCACATAAAGACCGCTACATACAGACTAGGGCCCTGTCCTCACCGACCACACTTCGTTTTCTCTTTACCCTGCATTGTTGTTTTTGCCTTAGCAAAAATAAATAAATGTCATACAATATTTTTGCCTTGTCCACTGCTGCACTTCTAACACCTAGAATAGTTCCTAGCATATACATTAGCAGGCATTTAATAACACTTGTCAGGTGAATAATTATTGTTCTTCTGATCATCACCATTATTCTGTGGTATCGTATTTGATTTAGGTATATTGATATCTATTCTTTATATTGATTTAAAAGAATGTGAATAGAGGAGAATGGAGAACAGTAGAGCCCACAAACAGGCCAGGGTGTCCTTGATCACCTGGCTGTGGTAGTGTTTGTGTATGACCCAGTGAGTTGATAACTTGGGTGGTAAGTTATAGGTGTCTTGCATCTGTTAACTTGCTGGTAAAGATAGGTGTCCAGTTAGTTGCTTTAGACACATGAGCATGAATTTTTCAAGGTTTTCCTATTGCCGTGAGATGGCAAATGCACAGATTTATTAAATTGACAGGCTAAAAGTACCATGTGCATTGACATGAAGATCCAAAGAACTCAGCTGTGTTGGCAGTATTTACCTTCCCCAAACCTCAGACATCAGCCATCCCTAATCGAGTAAGAAAATTCCCAGAGGCACGACAAATGGAAATGAAAATTGCATTCGTGGGTAAATACTTTCATGAATCTGCGATGGTCTGGTTTAAACAAACTCTAGACAGTCTAATTTATTGGGATGCTTTTATCAAGCGAGTGTAAAGGGAACATCACAGCAGATAGGGCCAGTAGTTCTTTGGGCTGTAGAACTTGTATTTCTATTCGAAACCACACCATAATGATTAGTCATTCATGATAGAAATCAATGATTCTACTTTTCTGACAGGATTTGTTCACTGTTCCCAGGAACTGCCTTCTCTCTTCTCTCAAGAGGGCATTTAGGACTTGAAGCTCTTTCTCTTGGCTTGTTTATTGTGTACTGCTCATTGCAGAGTGGCTGCAGTATCCTGTGCCAGTTTGGCATCGTGAGGAGGGTTCGTGCTCACATTCTCCCAAGAATCAGTGCTAGCTCTCTGGTGACTTTGAATTCCCTTCCAAACGTTGGTTGTGGCTGAAGAGGCCAAGAACTTTATTCTAATCAGTCAGAGCTAGTTTCTATGGCTACAAAAGGCCCCTGAAAGAGTGACAGAAAATAAGGGCAGATTGTTCTCAATTTCTGAATTCATTGATATAAAGTGTTAAGAAAATCCACCCTCTTAATCCATTTTCAAGTTGATTATTCTCTCTCTCTCTCTCTCTCTCTCTCCCTCCCAACTCCCTTTCACTCTCTCTCTCTCCTGCCCTTGAGATCATGGCAGATACCACTGGTTGTCACCCAACTTTATCTGTATTGTCTTCCTTTTTACTAGAGCCCTGATTTTGCTCACCCCTCTTAATAGTTGTGGATTTCAGTGGGAGGTTGGCCCTATCAACAGGGTATGTGTTTTGGTTGCTATAAGCCGGTGACGGATTTAAGGATGGGCATTTCACTCCATGCCAGAAATGAGATGTGTGTGACAGAAAGTCTGCTGGGTGCACGGATGAGATAGATTTTCCTTCCTTAAAACAAAGCGAACTAACAGGAATAAGAAGAAGTAAGGCTTTTTAATTTTCTGTTTCCAAATGGCAAGTACGAACAGACCATACCTGCAGTTGCTTTTGCTACTTGGATAATCATGAGGGAACCCAGTTGAAGGACTAAGGAGAAAATGGGACTGTTGAAGCCTGGAGAAATCTTAGTACTCAATTATGCTGATGATTTAGTCAATCTGGGAAACTCTCCAGCGTTCTTGTTATGTGAGATTTAAAAAAAAAAAAAAAAAAAAATCCTAACGTTGTTTAAATCATTTGGAGTTGGGTTTTCTCCTAGAGCAGCCAAAAGCATCCTAACGGAGCCATTTCACTTCTGGTTGTTTGCTCAACATGTCTTTAGAATTATCCTCTCTTCGTTGGTTTGGGGCCTTTTGAATAACAATAACACTTCCCAGGAATTAATTAGTTAAGATACTAAATGTGATGGGTTTCTATTTTCAACAGAAGACAAAGTATTGATTCTATTTTTTAAAAAATATTTTTAAATGTATTTATCAGATAGGGATCACAAGTAGGCAGAGAGGGAAGGGGAAGCAGGCTCCCCGCTGAGCAGATGCAGGGCTCCATCCCAGGACCCTGGGATCATGAACTGAGCCAAAGGCAGAGACTTTAACTCACTGAGCCACCCAGGCACCCCTTGATTCTATTTTTAAGTGTTAGAAAAATCAGTGTTATTTGTATTTTATTTTCAATACACAAAAATGCCTCGCATATTCTCATATCATAGCAGGTTCTTAAAGTTCTGCTGTGTGAGGGAGTCTTTCTTACTGGTGGGAGAGATTGCATTATGTGAATGGAGATTGGTTCTTGAATGCCCCACAAAAGATTTATGCTCAAATAAAGCAGCCAGAAGGAAGGTAGCAAGCACAAAGCAGTTTATTAAGGACAGTACACTCTCAGGAGTAGAAGCAGGCAGGCCCAGGGGCGGCAACTGCCCTGAGGTTACAGGGGTCTTTTCTTTTTATGTGAGCCAAATCTTGGGTCATGGACAGGGGTGGTCTCTAATGGAGGCTGCGTCTAATCATTTGGAAGACTCTTCCCAAAGGACGGACCCTGCAAGTTTTGTACTGGAACTGTCATGGCAGCCTTTCCCCAGGGGAGTGGGAGCTCAAATCACAATACAAAAGCATTATAATGAGTCTAGGGGTTACCTTGGGGGCAGAGGCAGAGGAGGCAGAAGAGGAGAGGATATGCTCTGTACCTGTGCCTCTTGGTCTTTTAGCCCCCCTGGGTCTTGGAAGTCACAAAATCAGGATATTGTGCCTCAGGGCTTCTAATATGTCTCTTGTTTATCATTGCTTTTGCCCAAGCTCATGTCTAACTAACTGCCTACTCAGTCCAAGGACAAGAAGATATTTAATAATTCCAAATGTACTGAGAGAAAACATTTCTGTCACATTGCATGTCTATATACTCATCTATGTGAATTTTGAGGTACTAAAAGGACTTTAAAAAATCACATTAATAATTACAATTGTTTCAAATGTTCCATTTTCTTTATGTTCTCCCCGCTATTTCTGCTAATGGCACTATAATTCTCTTAGTCATCCAGGCTTAAAATCTCCAATTTATTTTTGGCTCCCCCTACTCTCTTACTCCAGAAACAGTCTGTTGTCAAGCCCTCAATCATGTCATTTTAGAAATACTCTTACATCCCTTCCATTTGCTCTACTCTCACTGCCACTAACTTAGTTCATCAAAAGTCTTCTGAACTGCTTTGCAGAGAGTTTCCATGTTCTCTGCAGTCTTCTTTCTTTTTTCTTAAATTTTATTTATTTATTTAGAGAGAAAGTGGGCGAACAGGGGGAAGGGTAGAGAAAGAGGGAGAGAGAGAAT
Organism: Mustela erminea; assembly: GCF_009829155.1. Lineage (NCBI taxonomy): Eukaryota > Metazoa > Chordata > Mammalia > Carnivora > Mustelidae > Mustela > Mustela erminea. Next base: position 26,771,169 of record NC_045615.1, on the reverse strand, counting down.
CTCCAGCAGACTCCACACTCAATGCAGAGACGGATGTGGGGCTCGATCCTACCACCCTGAGATCATGACCTGAGCCAAAATCCAAAGCCAGAGGCTCACCCGATTGGGCCACCCAGGTGTCCCTCCATTTTTCTTTCGAAAACAGAGATCTGTCATGCTTACTTTCTCCTTAGTGTGTCCACATTGATCAAGGATAAAGCCTGATCTCTACATGCTGACATACAAGGCCCAAATAGCAGCTCCATCCGACTGACCTCTCAGCCTTCCTTGTCACCATTGTCCTCTTCACATTCTATGTTCTAGTCCAAGACAAGGTCCTTTATTGTCCTTTGTTGACTTGACCCCTCATCTCACATTGAGTTTCTTATCTTCATCTGTTCAAATCCTAACTACCAGTCACAGGTTATCTGAAATTACCATTTTCTTTACAAAGATCTCTTGATTTCTCCCAGTCAAAACTATTGTGCTCTTCATCCCTTTGATTTCACTGGGATTTTATCTATTAATGAAGGCATTTATTACTTTTCAACCATCTATTATAATTATTTACTATATATCGTCCTTTTAAAAAAGGACATAAGAGGGGCGCCTGGGTGGCTCAGTGGGTTAAAGCCTCTGCCGTCGGCTCGGGTCATGATCCCAGGGTCCTGGGATCGAGCCCCGCATCGGGCTCTCTGCTCTGTGGGGGGTCTGCTTCCTCCTCTCTCTCTGCCTGCCTCTCTGCCTACTTGTGATCTCTGCCTGTCAAATAAATAATAAAATCTTTAAAAAAAAAAAAAAAAGGACATAAGATATATAGTAAATAAGTTCTTGAGGACAGGAATCAGATCTTGAGGACAGGAACCAAAAAAGTTCTTGAGGACAGGAACCAGATCTTGTTCATTTTTGTGTTCATCTTGGAGACTGGTATTTCCTTGATTGTAACAAACACCCAATAAATAGAGTTGAGTTACTAAAGAGTGACCAGCTTTTTGTTCAATCCTTTTCTTATCACCATCTGATCAATGAAAATGTAATAAAATTTTGGAAAAAAGGGAAATTATTTGGTTCAGACGGTCAGTAATGGACCTCATGAGGGAAAATTCTTTAAGAGCAATGAATTCAGAATTATATCAACTACAAAGAGGATAGATAACTTAGTTTTTCACTTCAGAAATACTCTTAATCTGGAAGAGAGTTTGAATAACAATATGCTTCAGCATTATTCTCCAAATTTGTAATAGTTTTTGATCTTCCATCTGAAGATTATTATTTGCATTTTACAAAAAGATGGTTGTTTTGTTTTACTGGAAAACACCACTTTTCAATGAGTCAAGAGTCATATGCAACAATATCAAGATGAAGGATACTTTTATTAAAAAAAAAAAAAAATGCCTAGTTCTTCCCAAGGCAGACGTTCCTGCTTATCAAGTTTAGTGTACTGCATTTCACTTGTAAGTATCGTGATGAGATGCATAATTACCTCGTTAAAAATTAACACAAGGGAGATTCTGTTGAACTTCTGGAATCTCTAATCTGCTGGCCTGAAGAAAAACAATGCAATACATACCCATGCATAGGGGAATTCTGAGAAATATTTAGGATTACTCTCCACATTTTCTCACCCTTAATTTTTTCTTGCTGTTTAGCTTAAATTTAATACACAGTGTAAAACAGAAGTAGACCTAGATGTTATTAGATCAGAGAAACTGTAGGGTAAATGCGCCCCATTCATTTCCAATATTGCTTATTGGCTAAGAAGATAATGTAACCCAACTCCACAGTAGGATTTGTTCTGACTCAGTTAGTTTAAGGACAGATTACAAAGTAAGCACTTGATAATTGGTAAAATTGAATTCCTTAGTACTTAGCAAGAACAATTAAGATTTTATTTGTACAATAGTCTCATAAAAGTAAAAAACACCTGGGCCCACCTTCAATCCATAGCTGGATCTGACAGTTCCTTCACCAAGTGGTGATAAAGAGGTCAAATGGAGCTCAGAGAAACACAGCAAATAAGGAGAGAGACGTGACTTACAAAGAGGGTTCAAAAGGATTTTTACTCTGCCGTTAAATAGTACCTAGGGTCCAGCCTCTCATGACTCTGCAAATGCCAGAAAAGAGGATTTACAGTGAGGTTGGGCAGAGCAAGGTTACATAAGAAGGCAGCAGCTGAGCCACCCTGCCAGATGCCAGGTCAGTGGAGCACTCCGGGATCCCAGAACGTTCTCACATTCATGCAACAGCGATTATGGAAGTAGGCCGTTCAGGGGAGCATGAAGAGCGGCCTCAGATGGACTCGAGCAGAGACAAGTTTGGAATCTGGCTCTGAATTCCGCCTTCGCCACTGCCTCTAGAATGTTATTGAACTTCAGGATGGAGGGTGGTATTAGAAGCAGGACAAAGAACTGGCTTATTTTGTTATGAGTGTGTTTCTGTCTGGATGGGCATCAGAGAGGATCTGAGAGGGGATAGGTAGATTTTCATGGTTGCAGCTATCAGTCCTTCTGTTGCAAGATCACATGTGTACTGAACTGTGACGTGGTTCTGCCATTCTAAGACCTATCCTTTTCATGATCTGTATTTACTGTTTCTGAGAATGGCCAGAATGGCTCACATCATTGTTGACACTTCTTTTTCTTCCTTGCTTGCCTCTGGTGGCCAATAGGATGCTGGTGCTGGGTTGTACGTACACCTGTGTAGGCACGTGAACACATGCGCAGGGGTGATGGGGGAAGTGGGGCACATTGGTACATAAGCAGTTTATCACTTAAGGAAGCAGTTCAGGCTTAATCGCCCAAGGCCTCTAAGACAAGTTTGCTCAGTGTCCCAGAGAACAAAGATGAATAATGATGATAATATTCTGAAGGCGGTAACTTGTTCAGGGTGTGGGTCAGTGGAAGGTAGGCTTAGGAAGGGGAGAATGAGAATGAGTTTGAGAGGTCTGGGGGTCAGAACAGTAAGGCAGAGTCAGGAGAGCGGACATAAATTGAGCCTAATCAGTTATGAAGTTTGGAAAGAGGTGGAATTAAGGAAATATGCAGCTTATCTTTCAAAGGCCTTTGTAAAATATGGAGGAAAAGTTAACCCCCTGAAGGTAATTCACGTTTGGACATTTTTGTGTCTCAGCGAAGACATTTGGTGACCAAGAATGGGTGGAGGAGCCAGAGATAATTAAGGTGGAGATATGAGTAAATGCCAGTATGTCTTGGAGTGTATTCAGAAGTTGCCGGTGTAAATTTGAGCACCAGGTTACTGAGAAGCAACTGACTAATTTCAAGACAGGAGGAAAACGAAAGTGTTCATTACCCACAGGGGCTGAGGCCAGGCTGGGTAACTGGTCCAACCTGGCAGATAAAAAGACCAAGATGCAGGGGCAAAGAAAGATAAGGGGAAACTGGGTTTCTTTGGGAAAAGAGGAGGAAGGAGGGAAACAGTGGTGAGTCCTCGAGAAAATGAAGCAGCAGCAAGCTGCAGAAGGCCTCTGTCTCCCAACGAGTGGTCAACAGTGGCTCTTCACGTAGACACTGGCTTTCGTGTAAGCGAAATGCATGCGGGCAACACCAGGATGTTCAGGCTTACGATTTCGGAGTCAATATATGTATCAGTTGGTATATTATGCCGTTTGTGTTTCTCTCTGCTGTCTTCTTTATCTTGAAATAATCCCCTCACCTAATGCACCTGATTTTTTTTGCTCCTACAATGAGGTCCATGCGCAGCGCTGCCCTGTTTGTGCCTTGAGAGCAAATTGGGGAAGACAAACACCTTACCATTTAGGAAAGGAAAATTTAAACTTGTCAGCTGTTTGGGGATTATTTTTCTGTCAGAGCTAGTCTGCCTGGGTAAAGATTTTTTTTTTTTAAGATTTTTATTTATTTGTCAGAGAGAGAGAGTACACACAAGCAGGGAGAGAGGCAGGCAGAGAGAAAGGAGGAAGCAGGCTCCCAGCTAAGCAAGGAGCCCGATGCAGGACTCGATCCCAGGACCCCAGGATCATGACCTGAGCGGAAGGTAGCAGCTTAACCAACTGAGCCACTCAGGCATCCCATGTCTGGGTAAAGACTTAAGGAGGAGGTAGCACGAGCTCCAGGAACTGGATTCTCTAGAATTTTCTTTTGTTTCATTTTTTGGTTTTTGTTTTTGTTTTTGTTTTTTAGGGAAAAGAAACCTAGAACAAAACGAGGGCAATCTGTACAAGCAATGTATTAACCTTTTGGGATGCATGGACCATCCTGGCCAATCTCTGCACCGCAGAAAGGACAGGATTTGCTTCTGCTCCATCTTCCAGTGACTATAAAGTTCTTGCAGAGAACATGACATGTGATAACATAGAAGTAATTTCAATGTCACAATTCATTTCTCTTGGATTTGCTGCAGATTTTTAATTGGAGAAAATTGTCTTACCATGACACCACTGGAGAGGACTTTTAAGCAGCCCTTTTAAATAGTAGGTTAAAGTGTGAAAGAAGAGAACACGGGAAGAAATTTACAGCTTTAAGCTATATGCTGTTCACAAAAAAAGAAATCTACCCAGAAAAACCATCCTGAGATCACGGGAATCTGTACAGGTATGGTTTTAGGCTCAAAGAGATTCTTCAAAATGTACTTTTTACCCTTTATTGGCCCCTGTAAATGAGGACATTTAATCCAATCCTAATAAATCTTAATTAGCTAGAAGACATAGGAGTTTTTATTTAACACTTACTAAAGGCCAGTAATCCTTAAGGTTCTGCAGGAAGAACTGTGACAATATGGCAATTTGGGTGTGATTCCTGTTTGGAGAGAGTTCACAGGCTGAAGACTCTAGTATGGTCTTGGAAAAATTACTTTTTTGTTTTTTTAGAATGCAGGATCATCTATTAAGCTAATTTGCCTGTAAGATTGAGGAAGGTTATTACGGAGGGAGGACCAAAGAAAAATCCTAAGGGTTTTTACCCTGCTTTATCTAACTACTCTGACCAAAAAAAAAAGACAGGAAATGTTACATCCCACTGTTGATAAATGACTAGAAACAACTCTGTAAGACTGTGAAATCCAGCATGTGCTGAGAAAACAGAGCAAAACTTAGGTAGAACAGTATAAAATTGAGCATTATAGTTAGAGTGTGGTGTGCAAATTTTGTGTTTAATCTTGGGGTTTGAGTGGAAAATACAGAATAGTAGTGTTACTGATCTGGCAATTGTAAAGAACATTTTTTAACGTGATTGAAATAAAACATCCTAATTAATATATCACATTCAAAACAAACAAGTATTTCAAAGATGCTTCAGTGTTGCTACTCAGCTGAAAGTCTGCCACTTTCACTGGTAATTTCTTAGAAATGACTTAACTCGATTTTTTATAACAGGACACTGCTGATCAGCTTAGAACAAAATGCTTTAAGCACTGAGGTTCGTGTCATTGAGGAGGGAAGAAGGATTAAAACTGAAGAGATTTTGGCCATTCCCACTGGTGTAGGGTGGTATCTCAGTGTGGTTTTGATCTGAATCTCCCTGATGGCTAGGGATGATGAACATTTTTTCATGTGTCTGATAGCCATTTGTATGTCTTCTTTGAAGAAGTGTCTGTTCATGTCTTCTGCCCATTTTTTGACATGATTATCAGTTAGAATGGCCAAAATTAACAAGACAGTAAACAACATGTGTTGGAGAGGATGTGGAGGAAGGGGAGCCATCTTACTCTGTTGGTGGGAATGCAAGTATGTGCAACCGCTTTGGAAAACAGTGTGGAGATTCCTTAAGAAATTAAATAGAGAGCTACCCTATGACCCTGCAATTGCATTACTGGGTATTTACCCCAAAGATACAGATGTGAAAAGAAGGACCATCTATACCCCAGTGTTCATAGCAGCAAATGGCCACAGTTGCCAAACTGTGGAAAAAACCAAGATGCCCTTCAGTGGACGAATGGTTAAAGAAGATATGGTCCATATATACAATGGAGTATTATGCCTCCATCAGAAATGATGAATACCCAATTTTTGTATCAACATGGACAGGACTGGAAGAGATTATGCTGAGTGAAGTAAGTCAAGCAGAGAGAGTAAATTATATGGTTTTGCTTATTTGTGGAATGTAAGGAATAACACGGAGGACATGAGGAGATGAAAGGAGAAGTGAGTTGGGGGAAACTGGAGGGGGAGATGAACCATGAGAGACTGTGGACTCTGAGAAACAAACTGAGGGTTTTATAGGGGAGGGGTATGGGAGATTAGGTGAGCTGGTGGTGGGTATTAAGGAGGGCACGTATTGCATGGAGCACTGGGTGTGGTGCATAAACAATGAATTCTGGAACACTGAAAAGAAGTTTAAAAAAAAATAAAATTTTTTGGGCGCCTGGGTGGCTCAGTGGGTTAAGCCGCTGCCTTCGGCTCAGGTCATGATCTCAGGGTCCTGGGATCGAGTCCCGCATCGGGCTCTCTGCTCAGCAGGGAGCCTGCTTCCTTCTCTCTCTCTCTCTCTCTCTCTCTCTCTCTTTCTCTCTGCCTACTTGTGATCTCTCTCTGTCAAATAAATTTAAAAAAAAATCTTTAAAAAAAAAATAAATAAAATAAAATTTTTTAAAACTGAAGATTTTTTTTTGGACTAGATATTACATGAGTATGATTTTCCACGATTTTAATGACTGATTTGTATTAAGCTAGTGCATATACTGTTTGCCAGATTTTAAAAATTCACTGATCATCTGGGCATGGCTTGTCCTAGGGAATAGTATGAAATTTTTATATTTCTCATACTTATTTTATTTTTAGTTTTCTTGTACTTCCCTTAGGCAACTCCTCTCATATTTCTGTGAGGTCAGCATTCAGCTTTTTGGCTGCTCTGGACCTCTGTCTAGGTCTGTCCTTCTGAAAGTCTCCTTGGACTCAACATTCTTCTCCTATATCCTTTAAACACGTCTCACCCCCAGGTGCTCAGATCTCAGCTGGTTGTTAGGTAGAGTCATAGGATTAAACCAGTTCCTTCTCTGTATTCATGATGCCTGACAGAGGCTAAAAGTGATTACAAGCCTAGGGTATTTGTGTAGTAAGAGAAAACGTTACTCTGAAGGAATGAGTTTTTCATGGTGCCATTTCAGTGGCTTTGAATGAGGATCTTTTAAAGACTCAAGTGACCCTGCTTAGGAATCTGTCTCCTGCACATTCCCTCAGGCTGGGTAGGTAGAGGATCTTTTTCCTCGACAGTGTGGCCAATTGTCTTGATTTCAATACTTGAATGGTGACTGTCATTACTAGGGTTTTACTAAGGCCCTTGATGCTTATGGTAACATCAGAATCGATATCTCATTATGGCCTAGGTTCTGGGCTTTGAAATTCTACGTCCTCTCTTACCTAAGAGAGACGAATACAAGGCTATCAAGACCACCAGTATCACAGAGGTGGTTTGAATCTTCACTCATGATTTTCTACCACCCTTAGTTTTAGAATTTCTGGAGTACTAGACACTTTAGATACTGGAGTGACTACTTTTTCTTCCCTTGAGACTTGCAAAGACATGTAAAAATCATGCCTTTGTTCTATGTTTGCTATCTTTTGGCTACAGGAACAGCTTAGGGTATGAATGGGATGTCCGAGAGTTCCCCCACCAACACACTGTGACCTGTTGCTACTCAGACCCCTGCTTCTCAAGAGTTTTCTAGAATTTCAATATATGTGGCTGTCCTTCCTTTGTGTTTCAGAAACCAACTCTCTGTCTTCACCGTGTGAATCCTTCAAAAGGGACAGGAAACCAGATATCAAGAAACTGATAAATTTAAACATATTTCTATGGAAAAACACACTTAATACAGTTGGTTCCCCAGGCACAGTTTAGTTATCTGAGTTTACTGATTTACAGTAAATGTATTCTGGGGTGGGATGGGGGTAGATGTAGTTGTAAGAGAGCCACACAGGGGATCCCTGTGGTGATGGAATGGTTCCATATCTTGATTATGGTGGTAGATACACAAAATACACACATGCAGATGTGTGCATGTAAACCTGGGAAAATCTGATTAAGACTGGTAATTGTGTCAGTTGATATCCTGATCGTGATAGTGTACTATAATTTTGTGAAATGTTACCATTGTAGGGCCCTGGTAAAGGGTACATGCGATCTCTCCGTATTCATTCTTACAACTGCAAATGAACCCACAATGATCTCAAAACAAAGTCTAATTAAAATGTGTTTGCTATTCTAGCGTCAGAGTATTTAGGAAGATAAAATTCATATGTGCAACACAGAAGCAAACACACATGTTCACAAACAGTAGCAAGGTTCATCCTACCATTGTAGGTACATACACAGTTTTGCTACCAGTTGGAGACAATTTTGTGTTTAGGTAAAGGATTGAATCTAAATTTGGTGTCATAAGGCATAGCTATCTTCTTTAGATTTCATACAAAGAAGACAATCATGACTATCTTATAATTTTCCTATCCTGGTGAATGTACATGTTTAATAAAGAAGAAAAATAATTGAAAGTTCATAATTCTATATTTGTATTGATTTTTATATTGAAGTGTCAAAAAAATTATAAGGATAATGTTTAAAAAGGCAATCCAAATCCATATGTAAGGACTTGGAGGAAATCAGCTGCATGCTTTATGCTTTCCTACATTGCATTGTTTTACACTGTTCATGCTGTCCTGGTCCATTCAGGCTACTAAACAAAAATACCTTAGACTGGGTGGCATAAACAACAAGGGATTTTGTTTTGTTTTGTTTTTTTATGTCCTGGAAGCTGGAAGTCCAAGATCAAGGCAGTGGAAGATTCAGTGTCTGGTGGGAGCCTGCTTCCTGGTTCATAGACACTGACCTCTTGCTGTGTCCTCATATGGCAGAAGAGGTGAGGGAGTTGTGTGGGGTCTTTTTTAATAAGGGCACTAATCCCATTGATGAGGGCTTCATCTTTCATGACCTAATCCCCTACCAAAGGCCCCACCTCCAAATAACATCACATTGGGGATTAGGATTTCAACATAGAATTTTAGGTGGACATGAACGTGTGGTCTGTATGTAAGCAGAGCATAATAATGTCTTATTCTTGTGCTACAGCAGAAAGCCTTCCATTTTTAGCTTCAGATAAAGCATTTATAGATCATCTAGCTGTTCTGCTTTTTTAATCATACGTAAAGGTCTCTTGACTCAAAATAATTGGGAATAAGATATTTGATTACTGAGAATTAGTGAGCTTGTTTGAAACACAGCAATTTCCAATTTCAAAGGACTCACAGAATGTACAATATATTTAACCCAATCACATAAAACCCATTGTGGAATGAAAGGTAACAAAATAGTTAACATGATACAATAGTACATATATATTTAGAATTGGTGGATTAAATTTTTTCCACTATCTGGCAGGGTTTCAGAAATTTATTAATTACAGTAATTACTGTGATGACCAAAAAATAAGGAATGTTACATTCTGCACACTAAAAAATTTAATGATCACAAATGGTCTACATTGCTGGTCATTCCCCCCCTATAAATAGGATGTATCTAAATCATCTGCAATTTCTAAGGTCTTAACACTTTCAAATTTCTTTAGTTGAAGACATTTCTACAAAGATGCCAACTCATAATTTTTGTAATGTTTGTTTTAAAATAATTTCAAACATAACCAGCATTAAAATTTATTTCTTTTAGGGGCGCCTGGGTGGCTCAGTGGGTTGAAGCCTTTGCCTTCAGCTCAGGTCATGATCCCGGGGTCCAGGGAGCGAGTCCCAAATCGGGCTTTCTGCTCAGCCGGGGGCCTGCTTCCTCCTCTCTCTCTGCCTGCCTCTCTGCCTACAGCTGAGGTATTGCTAGAGGGGATGAGAGTGGGAAACATCACCGACAGTAGGGGCGTTCAGTACAGCCAGGACAGAGAGTTGTACCTCTTTCTTCAAACACACTTGTCATTTCTTTCCTTGATGGTTTGAATTAGGAAGCTTCTTACAGCTTTGGGACAATTTTATTCACCCCACCATTGGCCTAGTTGGAAGAGCATGCAGCCCCAGCAGACATGAGAGGCAATCAGACTTCAAACCAGAGGCACCGACCACCTCAGGGGTCTCCAGTACACATCAGCTTCCTATGAATCATGAAAAATTTCAGAAAATAGGTGTTGTACAGCATTTTCACTGCACAAAATGTCCCCTAATGCTGTTAGAGTTCTAGGTGCAGGTGATTTTTCTGCATAATTCACTGGGACACCTAATCCATAATGAACTTTAAAACATGAGTAATTGTAAGGAAACCCACTCCACTGGTAGTGAGAAATTTTTTTGAAAAATTCATATGGTTTTATCAATCTTTGTATTTTTACCTTACTCATTAGTTATTTAATATCTTAGCAAAATTGTTTTTTTACCCTGGGTATCTTCATTTTACCTAATAGTGTAAATGCAATTGGGGACAGCTCTAATCCAATTGGTTTTAAAATACCTCAATATGCCACCTAACACATAAATATACTTCTCTCAGTAGTCAGTTCTAATAGCCTTTCAAAAGTATACTAATAGACTGAGGCAATTAATCTGCTGCTTGGTACACTTCTTCCTTCTGGCTGCTAACCATCCTTTATTTAGTGAGCTGTCACCTTAGGACATCTCGGGCTGGGAGGGGGGAGCGCCTGATTCACCGGACTTCGGCCTCTACTACCCACTGGCAGAAGCCATTCACTCAGAAGGGTGTTAGCCACATGGCACATTAATGTAGTAGCTTTAGGGCGCCCCACATTTTTGTAATCCTTTTACATGAATACATTTACAATTTTAGTTTTGTGTTGACAGTAAAAAGGCAATTTTATTGTAGCAAGACTAACTCACACTTTCAGCTCCAGGTAGCTCAAGGACCAGTGTGGTACCACTTTAATTTGACTCATCACTTAAAACCCAGCCACAGTGGAATATGCTACTGCAGGAGAAAATGAGCTCCCCATTTATCAGAGACTTTCAAACCATGCTGAATGACTACCTGTAGGCACACTGTAAAAAAGATAAGCGAATCAGGTAACTTCACATTTATTTTCCCACTCAGTGACTATATGCTTATTTGAAAACCACTCCAATTCACATTAATCTTTATCTAGCTCCCTTGATTAAGGTCCATAGCACTCCAAAACCTGCAAAAAATTGAGCAACTCTTTGCTCCAGGTCTGAAAATATGCACCAAAGTTACCTGGTTAGCACAAAACTTTCCTATTTTCTCTTTCGTAATGACACAATCATTGTTAATTCTTCCCTTAATGCCAGCATAATTCTCTTAGACTGTTTTTTTGCTTGGGAGAACCTCGGAATGGTTAGTTATATGCATAGTTTATTGGATAACTCAGTTATTTTGTTTGCCTCTTCAGTCTGCTGTAAATTACTTTCTGCCCTTTTTGTCTTGCTTTCCCGTTTGGTAGTGCCCTTTTTCTTGTTTTCTTTATATGTTATATCTTCTCTTATCTGAGAGGAACTCCACTTTTGAAGCTTAGGGATTGTCACAAGGAACCTACTTAGCATGTTCTTGGATTTGACCTGGATTTGGTTGTTGTCTAGGTGGTGTCTAGGCAGATCTATTACTCATACCTTCTGTGGAATGTTGAGTATATGAGTTTACTGGCCTTTCTGATTCTCTACAGAATGCTTGATGTTACATGTTAAAAATGATTTCTTGATAAAGATAAAAAGGCACCGCTACAAAGTTTGTTAAGATGGAGTTGAAGTCTCTGAATTTGGATAAATTTTGCAGTTTTACATATAAATTATTCCATTTTTCCTTTTTTTTTTCCTCTCCAGATATGTCATGGATGCAAAAGGTAGAGAAAAGAACTGGTGACAGATGTCCTACCACTGGAAAGAGTAAATCAGGCCACAATCAAATGTCCTTCAGGTGGGACATGACACATAATCCACACACCTGCGCAAATCCTTTATTAAAGCAACAATCAAAATACAGGATGGAACACATGGTTTTTGTTTTGCTACTATAACATCAACTTAAAAGTCATTTGTTTATATCTTTAAATTATTTTTAAAAAGTGAACATTCATAGTTCACGAAATCAACAGTTTGACATTTTGCTCAGATAAAGTTTTTCATCTTATTTTCCAATTTTAAAAAAGGACATCCAGAACTAGAGCTATAGCAAGCCAAAACCTAAGTGCAAGCAAGCATCTTCTTCGACCCTAACTCACTGTAAGCAGCTCTATGGTGTCTGACAGATACATCTGAAGGTTTTCATTACTGGTTAAATAAAATCAATTTATGCCAGAATATTCTTAGAGCTATTTGTTTTCTATTTTTACATTCCCTAACAGCTTCGGTTTTGATTGTGGTATTCTAAGTATCAGCCCCCTTAAAATTGGTATCTCTAAAATCTCATTATCCCCCTCAGATGATTCTTTCTGTGTAACAGACACACACTCAGTCCTTTGGAAAACATACTAAGCAAGTTTCTTTTGATTTTTTTCCCCCCACCATTGATTTGTTGAATCCAAACCTGGCTAATCACTGTAGAAACCCTAAAAAAAAAGTCATTAGGAAAATGAACTTTGTTATCTACTGAGGGATTTTTAACTGAATAGGTGAATGTCACAATGTCTAGTTTCTTGAAGGTATCAGGTGCTCAAAATATGTGTGTGAATATACAATGAAATTTGGTAGGCTGAAAGAGTACCAGTAAATTAATTTAAAAAGAAAGACTAGAAACAGGGATTATAATCTTAAGGGAATGCCAAAAGGATCTGTGAAGATAGGTGCAGAATAGTCACTGAGTGACTGTGCTGATTATAAAATAGAGTATCTGAAAGATAAGTTAAATCTCCCATTTTCTTCCCAAATGAAACACTGAGAGGAAATCCCCTGTTAACAGAACCATAGGGGCCGCCATTAAGAGTTTTATAGCACAGATACAACACTGTATTTCAATCTGCGAATAAAAGTTGTCGATTTGCCTTTCTAAAACCGTGTCTCCAGTGGCTGGGATGGGTGTTTCTATAGTTAGGCTGATTTGTGTTTGCTGCACTACACTGAGAGGGTGCCTGTTCACAACATGCAAATACTCTTTGTGCCTTACATTTTCTTCATGTGCTGAAGAGCTGAGCAGATCCTAGATCACCGACAAATAACAATCCAAGCATTAGACTTCAAACATGTCATCAGTCCATTAAATAATTTACACAGCCATAGTTCAATTCAGTTTTTTTTGTCAAATTGTTTTCTTATCTCACCTTTGCCCTTCAAAGGGAAACGTAAACAACACAGACTTCTACAGTTAAAAATGAAACAAACAATACAAAAGGTAAGGGGAGGATGGAGATTCCAGAATCCCTTGTGGGATGTCAGGCCTTTTAACCTCACTTTTGAAAAAAAAGGAATGTTCAAAAGCATCTGAGACAAATCCTTCCAGATGTAATGGCACAATAATGGTTGGGATGAGTGAGAACATTCAGATATTTTTAGAGCAATTTCTATACGTTATATGTCACATTTGGTTCCTAGAGATTTTAGTCAAGTATTAATATTTCTTTTTGCCGAGTATGATATACAAAAAGATGAGAACAGTAGATGTGCCCTAAATATATGAAAATATAATATATAAAACAAAACCATTATAAATTACATAGATTTTTCAGTATAAAATTTTTTTTTTCCATTTAGAATAAATACCGTCCAAGTTTACAGGTCATCTAAGTGAATTAAATATGCACATGTATCTGAATCATTTTCAGAATTTCAAGAAAAAAAGTTGTTAGAGTTATGACTCAGAAACCAGAAACTGTGTGATATTGAGAATGACTACATAAGACCCAAAGGACATGGCTTGGGATTTAGTGTTAAGGTTTTAAAACTGCCCAAATGAGCCTGATGCGCATGCGTGCACACAAGCACACACACCTACAGCCATACTTCTATGCATTTCTATGAAGCTGAACAGTTTATCTTTGAAAAATCAGCTGAAAGTCACGAGGTCTTTCTGCATTTTATATTCTAGAAGGAGAGCCTTTCTCTCATAAAGAAGCTGTAAGATGGATAGGAAGAGCGCAGAATTTCAGGAAGGAGCAATCTCCATTGTAAACCAACCTCCTTTTAGGTTGGCCATTATTGTGTCAAGAGCTTCTTGATGCCTCAGAAGGGAAAAGTTTGGAAAATCTGTATTATCATCTTCCCAGTCTTAAGAAGCTAAAACCAATCTGGAACATTCTTTGGTCACACATTTCTGCTCCTGCTTCATAAAAATATCTGCTGATTTTACATTTTTAATTCCTAATCAATGTCTAGATCGTACTGATGCCTTCCCCTGTAATTTCCATGTGGAAATCTGCACATGGGTTTAAATGGAATGAGAACTGAACAGAATGGGGAAAAGTTCACATAATATCACAAAGTGAGCTTAAATCTCTGTTCTTGTTTTGGACACCTAGATCCATACTAACAATCTGCTGACCTCCATGACAAGTGGATAATGTTTGTATTCTGAGAGGTGGAGATAAAGCTGGTTTGCAACACGAATACATAAAACCCTAGCCAGAGAGCCCATCAGGAGTCATGGTTTCTCCTGACTGCTGAACTACTAGTTGCTTTCCATGATCACCCAAGACACTTCTAACTGGATGCCAGCGGTTCTTTCCTGGCCAAGTGATGTCTGACCAAACTCCAGGTCTTGTCAGATTGCCTTCCACATGAGTTATCTATGAATGAAGAAGCCACCCCTAAAGCCAAACCCACCGTCCTCTGGCTCCAGAGCCAGACACATTTCTTGTAAAATCAGGACCACAAAAGCAACCAATCTCCTGTCTCTGTGTTTGCTCCCAATGTTGTTTGTCTCTTGAGTACAGGCCATTCCATCTTGGCATATTACAAACTTTCTAGAAAGCAGTAAATGTCGGAGCTAGAAGGGATCTTGTGAATCATCAAGCACAACACCCCTATTCTGCAGAAGAGAAAGACTAAACCCTGGAGAGGGGAAGGGAGTTGTCCAAGGTCACTCATCCAGATAGCGACAGAGTGAGGACTAAACATCTGGGTCTGCTCTCAGTACCAGCGAGGCCTGTGTAACCTCCAGTGTCATGACCCCATCACTTGATGTGGCCATGACCTTTAAAACTTTAAGGTTCTAAGTGAAAATGAAATACCACTCATTCTCACCATGATTAAATTTCAACTATGAAAGTGATCCTAATGATGGTTTGGGAGAGAACAGCCATAACTTGCTTAAAATGCTATGATTATTTGAAATTGATCCTCTTTGAGTAAGTCCTGCAGCATAAACAATGTGAGCTGAACCCCAGAGTAGAAAGTAAAAATCTGTTAAGTACCTGGAAAGAGAAAAGCATGATGATATTTATTTGGTTCTGTGAGAGTGAGACCATTTAGATGGTGCTCAGAGTACATCTAGTCTCTCTCCTCTGACAAAAGGAAACTGAGACCCACACCTGCCCAAAGTCAGGCAGTTGGTTATTGGCACGGTCAGGTAAGGTGTTGGCCTTTACATAGACCGACTTTTTCTTCTTTCCGTCATCATTCAGTCTCACGTACAACTGCTTTCTTGTAAGACTAAAAAATAATTCCACAATCTCGCATGAAATTGGATGACACAGCTACACCATTTTTCTAACCTTTCACGCTCCCCTTCAAGACTAATGAGTTAGCTCTGTGGTTCACAAAAGTGTGGTCCACAAAAGGACCTGGTTACACGGCCTCACAGATCTTTCTTTTGCTGCCCCAGATCCAGTGTTTGAGTTACCCAAAGGCATATGTCCCTGCAAGCCCTCCGGGGAAGCCAAAACTCTACAACCTGCAGGGATTCATCAAATGCCTCTGTCCTTGGAAGCAATACATTTTCCAAACAAAGAATCTGTTTTTCTTTGTAGGATGATGTTATGTAACCATAAAAAGAGCAGTTTTCATGGGTAATATGGGTATATTCAACCTTTTACCATCTCCCTCCATACTTCAGTTGAGCTCACCAAAAGGCTCTCAGAACTGGACAGGTAAACACATTTTTATTTGGCCATTAAAGTGCTATTCCTGGACAAAGGTTTTCTCAGTTTCACAATAGCAGCTTCACTGGAAACCAAAAAAAAAAAAAAAGTGATGTGTGAAAGTGGGCTTGGGAAGTGACAAAAATAATGAGCCTAGTAACTATGGAACATTACAACTTGACTTATAGATATCAGCCCTGCTACTAGAGTGACTGATACCAAAGTCTGTGAGGTACATGTTCAAGGGGAAAATAAGGACAAAGTGGCCAAGAGGACTAAACCGGAAAGAGCAATTAGTATTTCTATATCGACTACTCCATTATAAAGGAATAATGATAGGAATAAAAACTGAGAAGAAAGTGCAACAAACCCATGTACGTGCATTTGCTATTGTAGCAGACCTATATTTTTTTTTTTTTAAAGGAAAAGCAATGCAGTGTGCATTGGACAGGGCTCTTGAGCTCAGAATATCTTATAGTAATATTCTCTTTGCCAAAAGGGCATCACCCATTAAGGTATTTGGCAGAGAAGAGCCTCTAAAATTCGTATCAGGTGGACAGACGCCTTCTGTCCAGTATTATCGATTCTGCACCCTGATGTTTCTCGCATCCTTTTCTACTGGGGAAATTCCAGTCACATCATACCTGCACTCAGGAGTTTCCCCTTTGAAAATGGCATCACTCCTACCTAAGGGATGAGAGTCTCCTGGTAAGGCTTAGCGGCAAGTGCGTACTACATCTGCACTACAAGGAGCAGCCCCTGATTTTCTTGATATGCATAGCTTTTCGTAGTTGATATTAGACATGGCTTTCATAAATAATGCAGGTGTTTTTGTCATGTGCCACCACTGGCTCTGCAGTTTCCAGGTGGGCTGGTGGCAGGACTCGATCTAATACCTCAACAGGCGTTGGTTCTTCAGATGTTAGCTCCGTGGAGGTTATATCCGTAGAAGGCTCTGCAGTTTCTGGGGAATGTTCAGCAGACGGTTCTGTCTCCTCTTCATCTTTGACTTCAAACTGTACACCATCTGGGTCACCCACGGGATCTTTTTTGGACTGCGGGTGCACAGACACCTTGATGGCAATTTGCTGGGGCTGCTCATGCAGCGACGAGGCGTCCGAGTCCGCGGTGGGCGAGTCACTTCTCTTCAGGGAGTTGGGGATCGTGTAAACCTCATCCCTGTCAGAGGCCTCCTGGCCTTCTGGAGTATGCCGCACAAAATTCTGCCCCTGCTCCTCCAGCCCAACCACTTCCATGATTTCCTCCATGATAGTCCTACAGTTCATAATGAGGGGAGGCAGAGGCACACTCCTGGCAAGCTCTTCAATGTAGCGGGCAAACTCCATGGTTTTGAACTGGGTGACTTTGGCAAGCTCTAGAGTTTTGGCTGAGGTGATGATGGGGATCCGCTTGGCAATCTCAAATGCCTTTTGCAACTTCTCGGCGCCTTCTGTCCTAAAGAACTCGTTGATAGCTTTCTCGGTCTTCTTCAGGTGGCTGCTCATCATGCAGAGGCGGGTGATGTTCAGGATCATGACGACAGTGAAGGCCACGAGGCAGACAACCATGTAGTAGACGCCCATGTCTCCAGAGGTAAAGATGACTCTCAGGGTCACCGTGTTGTTCACAGTGCCATGGACGTTAGAAGCAACACACGTGTATTTACCTCGGTCCGAAAAAGACACCTTGGTGATGTTCAGGAGGCCGCTGTCGTGCATCTGCCATTTTCCTGCTGGAAGGGAAGAGTGGAGAATTCAACCAAGGACATACAGGTCCCACCAAAGTGTCTATGAACTCTCACGTTACTAAAAACAACTCTTGCTATGACCACTGCTGCTGCTTCTACTACTACAAATGATAATGACAATGGACCTTTACCATGCACCAGACAGTGACGTATACTAACTCATTTCATCTTTACAACAACTCCAATGAGGCAGGTATGAATCCTGGCTCCCCTTCTCAGAATGAAAAAACGAAGGCGGTGTTAGGTTAAACCACCTTCCCCAGGTCACCAAGTTTGGAAGGAGCAGAGCTAGCTGAAGAACTCAAGTTCAAAAGGCTATATCCTTAATCCCGAAACTATACTATGTAATGCCACGGCTTTGTGAAAAATAGGAAAAATAAACCATCTGGAAAATCTTGTGCTGTTAAAGAATGCTGTAAATGTAGCATCTGGTTTTCTAACCTGCCTGTGAGCATGGCTCTGCTGGATATAAGTTCACTGGGGAGTTTACTGCATCTCAGAATATAAGGTATTTTAGGATCAACATAAAATCTGCAGTAAGTTAATTAAATTGTAATTGTTTACCTGGGCTTCTCATATTTGAGGTTGGAGTTATCCTTGTATGACCTCAGTTAACTAAAATTTAACATATCCTTAATTTTGAGAATTTACAAGGACTTGTTTATAGTACTTAAAAGCTACAAGCTAACAATGTGAACACTCAGAGGCTGGGCATGAATTACTATCAATTTGTTTTAGCCTTGCAAATTATAGACCCATCAAGTTGAAAAGAAGCCTCACATAATGGGGAATGCTTGTTGGTAAGTGCAATTCTTATTTCCTTCTATGGCCTGGAAAGGATCTAGTGTTGCCCTGGCAATGAAGCTCTCTGAATCAGGAGAAACTCTTTAGTTGGGACTGACTCTTAGTTTGCCTGTGCACCCACATGTCAGAAGACCCCCGGGAAACATGACACAACGTTTGGCTGCCAGGTCTTGGGTCTGATGCTTTCTGAAATCCTACGAGCTCCCTATACTGTCCTACAGAGAAAGGAAGGTCCAGATCAAGTCCCTGGGAGTTCTGAGGAGCAGGCAGGCAGGTAGTTCTCCATAAAAGCACTCCAGTTCCCTAAGCCAACTGGAGGAACCTCTCCTGAGAGATGAGGTAAGTTAACATCAGTTTCCCTTTTAAGCATCTATTCTTGACCTGCATTGTTTTCTTGTTTCTTCCCCTTCTGGTGGTGACTTTTCATTTTTTTTAGAAGTCTGGTATTTCCCCAAAGCAACAAGCAACATGTTCATGTTCCCTTCCCCACCCTACTTTAAATTTGTGAGCACCTAAGTGACTATGGAAAGAGGCAACAGAGGGCCTTCTTTTTTCCAGCATCTTCTGGTCCAAGGAACATTCTTCAGAAAGCTAGGCAGAGCAGCAAGGTGCCTTCTGAGGGCCTGCAGTTCCTCCTCCTTGCTAGCCATGCTGGATCTGGCAGGGCGCCTCTCGTTTTATGCTGTCCCATTACTTCGCTTTCTGAAAGAACATCTGTGCAGAGTGGTTCCTGGTGTCCCTGAGTAACCCTTTTCTAACAATTCAGCCAGTGTATTTTCCCCAAGAATAGAAAACACTGGTTTGGAAAATCTAGTGAATTTTCAGTTTCTTGTGACTGTGTCTTAACAGACAAACCTAAGCACCCAGTCTACGAAACCTCTCATTTAGATGGGGCTGGGGCAAGCCTTCTACCCTCTTTGTTCCCTGAACTTGGATTTTGATAGTTCAGCTGCAGATCTATTCAAATATGGAAATGATCTGAGGCAAGGGAAATTATCCACTGACTTTCTTAAAATTTACATGTTTCACGGAAGTGGACGACAGCAGGCATAGGAAAAAAGCTCTAGATGACTGAAAGCTTATTGGGGATATGTAAGGTATTTGGTTCTAGAGATTTACAGACTATACTCAATAGTAGTTTCTCAAATTTACCTTCCTTCTTTTGTTGGAAAATGTAACAGAGAAAGCACGGAAGAGGGCAAGGTGAGGTGATTTGTATGGGGAATGGTGAGGGCCAAATTGTTACCTCCTAACCACCCATGGCCACTCCTTTTATGGAGGAATTACCTCCAAAATAATTGGAACCTGGGCTGTAGGAGAAGAAATGCAAACAAGAACACTAAACTGAGAAGGCAGGCATCCGATGGCACTACAAACAGCTTTATTTTCATACCTACATAATAACTAGTTCAGTGATAACTGTATTCTAATTATTATGGGTCACAAAGCAGGTCTTTGGTAGCCCCCCCCCACACACACACACACTTCCAAAGACTACAGTGTCAGAAAAGCTAAGATACCAACCTCAAAGGTGATATATATCTGTATCTTTTTTTTTTTTTTTAAAGGCTGATCCTAAGACTACAGATTTCCTCTCAGTCTAAGCCTGACCTTTGATTAGTACAAAATAAAGCTTTCTGCATGTTCTACTACCATTTGGAGCCCTGAAAAATAGGAAGATGGCATAAACTGCACACTGAGGGTATCTCACACACAAAGAATCTCCATATGGAACACAGCAGCTGGGATCATCTTGAGAGCATTTTCTCTGCCGCACACTGCCATTCACCTCTGTCTATAAATACCCTGCCCTGAGACTCGTTCTGGAAGGGTCCTGACTTTGGCTTTAACTTTAAAGAAACAAAAATAACCCACAATGACTGTCTCAGGAAACCATCAGGGCTATACATGGAGTGGAGATACAGTGCCGTTCTCATGTATTTAAGATGGTAATTGAGTGGGAATGTCAAACTTATGTGTTGGAATTTTCATTAAGCTGCATCACTTCACAAATAAAACCCTAAAATGTCAGCAGCCGATGCCAAGTCCGTTCTACATGCAATGACTTTAGAGGAAAGAAAGAGGCGGTTGTTTAACCACGACTTTCTGAATATATTACCAAAGATGATGTGCAAAATGTTTCTCTAACGCCCTTGACAGTGGTTCACTTATTCACGTCCTGAACCTCGCTCAGATGGTGGCTCATCTTTCAGAAAGCTCTTCCCCCACCTCCTCTCCACCAGCTGTGGTCCTGTAAGGGGACCCTCACCTGAAGGCTTCATGATAAAATACTGCCACACACAGTAGGAGGGGGATGCCGGAGTCTCCTCTACTGGAGACCAGAGTTTGCCCAGGAATCTGTCACAGTCTCCCCAAGAAACTCCAGACACCAAAACCACACGTGAAAATCTCCCACGTGCGAACAGAAGTAGTGTGTGGACAATCCCTCCTTTGCAAAGAGAAAAGCTAACAGATATTTCTTAGCTGTCAATGCAGTGTGTATTACATGGCACAAAAAAAAAAAAGAAAAAAGAAAAAAGAAAAGAAAAAAGAAAAGGCTGACATTTTTAGAAGGGCAGTGATCTTTTTAAAATCTTGTTCATGCCTTTAGTCAACAAATATTACTGAGTAAATTGCATTTGCACTGGGTTCTATGCTAGACTGTGCAAATACGAAGATGAGTAAGATCCCTGACGAGAAAATCATCCAGCCCAAGAAGGGACACAGACAGCTACAAACAACTGTGGATCACTTGGCAGAGACACTGGCCCAGGGGAGTGGGGCTGAGCACCAGCTTCTTAGAAAGGTATGGGGTGAGGGCAGGCTGGGGGATGCAGACAGGAAGGGGATGCCACGAGTGTATGAGCAAAAGAGGGAAGCCAGACACTGCTCCTCCAGCTGACGGACAAACACCAAGAGAAGGGGTAGGGTGGAGACAGGGATAAGAGGAATGCAGAGTCAATTATCCCAGTGCTTAAGAGCTTCCTATTTATCCTGTGGGAGAACAGGAACCCCTTGCCCTGCAGGACATCCCCCTGACAAGCCAGCCTTATTTCATTTCTTCGAGCTGCCACAGGACCTTCCCACATGCTTTTCTCTCTGCCTGGAAAGCTCTCTTCCCTCCTCACTCCAAGCCCTTACCTCACACATTCTTAGCCCAGTTTAGATAGCACCTCACCTCTCATTGCACTCCCTGAGAAAGCCTTCTCTGACCTCTGATTAAACCAGTCAAGAAAATCAGAAAAGTCCAGAAGCAGATGCTGATAAGCATGGGAATTTTAAAAAATAAGGAAGATATTTTAAATCAGCAGGGAAAAAAATTTCAGGATAATTGACTATTCATTTAAAAGAAAATAAAGTTATACTCCTATTTTGTGTGATACATAAAAATAAAGTTCTAAGTATTCTGAAGATCTAAATGTAAATTGAAAGTATAAAATTAATAGAGCATTTAAGAACATTTTTACAAACTGGGGATAGGAGGGCCTTTTAAAGCATCACGAGAATCCCAGAAATACTAAAGGAAAACACTGATGGACTGGATTTCTCTGCAATTAAAAGTTTTTACACTACAGGGGCGCCTGGGTGGCTCAGTGGGTTGGGCCGCTGCCTTCGGCTCGGGTCATGATTTCAGGGTCCTGGGATCGAGTCCCGCATCGGGCTCTCTGCTCAGCAGGGAGCCTGCTTCCCTCTTTCTCTCTCCGCCTGCCTCTCCATCTATTTGTGATCTCTGTCAGATAAATAATAATAATAAAAAAAAAGTTTTTACACTACGGAATATGTCATACTAAATAAAATTAAATGCAAATGACAGGGAGAAAATGCTAATATTTGACAATGCTTAATATTTGACAATGCTTCATCAGTATAGAACATAAAGAACTCCTATAAATCAAGATAAATAACCCAAAAGAAAAAAATGGGGAAAACATATGGATAGGTCACAGAAAAAATATAGTGTCTAAATATAAAAATCACTAATGATTACATTACAGAGAAAACTGAAAGAGATCAAAGTAATTTTTTAAAAGGTAACATTTTAAGCTTTCAGAATGCCAGGAAAAGTGGGGAGGCACTGATTAGACATGATGTTGAGAGAATGGGGAAAAGGGACGCTCACACACACTGCAGGCAGGAGTTGGCAAAACTTTTGGAAGGTTGATATGGAGGCATCTGGAGAAATTCAGAATGAATATAATCTGTGACCCACTTTTAGATTTCCTGAAATTCTTCAAATCAGACAAGCCTTAACTTGACTGGAAAAATATTAATGAATATAAGAAAACTGAGGTAACGAAAAAAAAAAATCTCCTTTTCAAGATAGTTTTTCTCCCAGGGACATAGCTCCAGAACTTTCTTCCCCTGCCAACATCCCCTGGGATAAACCATAATAACCTTGGTCCCAAGCCAGGAGGGTGGCTGACCCGGTACCACTATGCTCACTGTGGGGCATACACACATGCAGGGGGGAGGCCGCTCCACAAAGTACAATGTCATGTCACTAGGACAGCGTCAGGCAGACTGTCCAGTAATGAGAAGCAAGGCAATATGGCGTCATATGGCTGCAGTCAAATATGGCATCATATGTCAAACCTGTCACAGTGACTGTGCCTCGGTGTCCAGCCACTGTATGGCCCCAGATCAGAGCTATGGTTCATGCAACTTCTGACCTAATTCATGCTGTAGAGAAATGAGCAGCGTCCTTATACCTTCTAGAACTAAAGAACTACAAAGAAAGTGAGAGCACAACCTACAAAGATACTGTAATTATAGCTTCCTTCAAACACCATGTCCACTGCAATCCAACACTTCCCCAGCTTTTCCTGAGGACCATGGAGCATCAGACATCAACAATTATGCCCAAATACTAAGCTCTTAGAATCTCCTGCAGATTACTCATTAGATAAGGATTTCTTCTTCTTTGGTGATAGCTTTCTGGGAATGTGGAAACAAGCTTATGTATAGTTTATCTGTTAAGTGGTTTGAAAAGATTAAAGCTCTATTCACAATCCCATTTGGACGAAGGCTCTGGAGCCTTACATGCCCATGCTTTTTAGAGGGGGTTCAATTGGCCAAAATAAGTAGGTTACTTTCTTGAAACCAGCTGGGCGCCTGGGTGGCTCAGTGGGTTAAGCCACTGCCTTCGGCTCAGGTCATGATCTTAGGGTCCTGGGATCGAGCCCCACATTGGGCTCTCTGGTCAGCAGGGAGCCTGCTTCCTCCTCTCTCTCTGCCTGCCTCTGCTTACTTGTGATCTCTGTCTGTCAAATAAATAAATAAAATCTTTAAAAAAAAAATCTGTAAAACATTTTTATGTGGTAAGATTTCCAAGAAATGTCTATGCTGACATAAATGGAGTACAAGGTTCACTCGAATGAGAAACATGTTGAATTGACACTCTTCAAATAAAACTAAAATGCACATGTGGGTAGTGCCTATAAACGTGGCACTTCTTGTCCAATATGTGAAATACAGACCGCTGATGACAAAGGACTCACATCTTTTTACAAAACATAATTGAGGGTGGTTGAGGTATGGACATTGCGGGGGGTATGTGCTGTGGTGAGTGCTGTGAAATGTGTAAGCCTGATGATTCACAGGCCTGTACCCCTGGGGCTAATAATACATTATATGTTAATAAAAATAATTTTTTAAAAGCCTAATTGAAAACAAATTTAGCACTGCATGGTTGCACCTGTTATAAGGCTTCTGCAGGAGATGACTGCTCCTTGAAGCCACTGCCAAGACTCTGGTTATAAACACTGCAGGCTGCGAGAGCTCTTGTACCTCTCCCTGCCCCCGCTCCCACTCCCCAATCCTCCCAAGAGACCTCTTCAGAGTGTACTAGGGCAGTTCTAACAAGCTATTTCCTATTTCACGTGGAGCAAAGGTGGCCTGGAATAATACCGGCTTCGCTCAGTTTTCAGCGCCGAAGGTGTTGGGGGAGAGGCCACGCTGTTCAGAGCCCGCAGTTATGCTCTGCTTAAAGGTATAAATAATATCTGACGAGGACCTACTGTCTTTGCATTTCCTGGCTAAGGAAACAACTGACCCTCTAGCTAATTTGATCCGGTGATCTTAATTTTTTTAAAAAAGTGCCAAGCATGTAATTCCATGGAGACGAACAACAGTCTTTTCTGAGAAGAGCTACAGGTGGTTTTCCAAGACAAGAGCACCCTACACTGGGTTCACATAAATAACTTCCATTTGGGGACTCTCAGCTGTCATCCTTATCTGAGATGGGTCTGGAAGGGTCTTTTCACAGCTGAGAGTAGAGCACTCTGAATTCATATTCTAAAGAGAGCACACCTCATTAAAGAATAACTATCGATGGTGGTTATCAGGTTGGCCCTTGAAATGGCTCAGTGAACCAAAATAACTTTAAATTAAACCACTTTTGTGGGAAAATACTTAATGGGTTCAAACAACTGACCTGAAGATCTACTTTGGAACGATTCTTTAGTTAGCTGAGAACTGCTTGCTTCTTTGGGTTAGATCAGGGTTTCTCAGCTTTGACGCCATGACGTTTTGTGCCCAGTAATTCTATCCTTTGCATTATAGGATGCTTAGCAGCGTTGCTCCCTTCTGCCCACCAGATGCCAGCAGTATCATCTCCCCCTTCCTCCTTCTCCTCCCCCAAGTTACCACAACCGAAGAGTATCTCCAGACTTTGCCAAATGGCTGCTGGGTGGAAAACAGGCCCCTACTGAGAACCACTGGTTTTGGCAAATGTGAAGTTTATCTTGTGCATGATATGCTTAGTAATCTGCACATATATGGCCTTCTCAGAGATAGAAGCATTACTGGTTATCAATGGGCCCTTTGTACCCAAGAGTGATGTTGGGGCAAGGGGAAGCCTCTGAGGGAGAAGAGGGTTCCAGACCTGCTAACCTCGCAGTCACAACCTTGTTTTGAAATTTCCAATAACTTTAAAGGGACATAAAATTTTTTGTATCAATTAAACGCTTTTAAGGTTGAGAAACTGAGCTAGAGAATAAGAAATCACCCAGAAAATTATTTCCTGTCTTTTCAAAAACACACTGGACTATGAAACATAGATTTAAGCCCTTGGAATCTATTACTGTGACAACACAGGACAGTATTACCAATAACAGTGAGAGCAGCTGCCATGGACAGCTTGGTGTGCTCCAGGTAACTATCCAAAACATT
Source organism: Mustela erminea (assembly GCF_009829155.1). Taxonomy (NCBI): domain Eukaryota; kingdom Metazoa; phylum Chordata; class Mammalia; order Carnivora; family Mustelidae; genus Mustela; species Mustela erminea. The sequence continues at coordinate 26,745,536 of NC_045615.1, read as the reverse complement.
TCATATACAATAGTTTATTCAAGACTCTCAGCCCCACCTGCTAATAAAAAAGGATTGCCTCTATTTTACAGATACAAAAACTGATGCTCAGGGAAGTTGAGGCACTTGCTCAAAGACTCTTGTGTGATTCTTCTGAATTCCCCACAATATATTCATAATTACATCAATCTTGTTTTAAGCCTTTGATAAGTTGATTTTTTCATCTTAAATACTGAATCTACTAAAAGAAGAATTCAGCATATTTTCAGGATTTAATGAGCTAGCTACTTCATGCCAATCTTGGAGGCAAAGAATAATTTACCTTCCAGGTGGAAATGGACCTCCTTCTACATATAGTAAGCAGGGAGGTCGAAGCTATGGTCTGCAAACTGGCCTGGCACAGCTTACTGTCCCTTGCAGAAATAGCTAATAAGCGTTTCATAGTCTATTCAAAATACCTGAAAAGTGGAGATAAAAAACAATGGAGTGACAAGAAATGCAAAACTTGTAACCATGAATTCCAGTTGTGACACCTGTGAACTCTAAGCAGTTCAGCTCAGTTTACTCTGTGCATGTTTACTTTCAAAGATTGTTCTATTGTTCTTCAATATTTTTGGTGAAAGAACGCAGCAAGGCTATGGAGACAAACCCACAGCAAGTCTCAAACCTACCTTGAATTTCAAACGTAATCACTAACAAGCCAGACGTGTTTACCAAGGCCTATACCAGCTGACTTTCTTGAAGTGCTTGCTATTTATCATCTGATAAAGATGCTAATGTGCATTTACATGGCTTAAAATCAGAGCAAGAAAGCACGGAAAAATACACTGGCTAATTCCTACCTGAAATAACTGGGTCTTTTCTCATAATACTTTCTGACAACTATCTATTTCTACTCACCTCCAGCAGAAGGAAATTTGAAAACAGTGCAGTCTGTGGCCATTTGTGGTTATGCATGTTACTCGAATTCTGAGTTATTTCTGTAATGTGGTTGGTGGACCACCCCCAACATGTCCTTCGGTGAACTACCAAAGGAAGAAGAAAATAAAGTCCTCCTCCAGAAATAGATTACACGTTAGCCTCTCCTGATCCTGCAGACTTTAAGTCACAAGCACCAGTGAACCAAGGCAAAGCAGCTGCCGCTCCTACAGGAAATAGCCCCATTCTTTCTAGGACTGGCAGTGCTGGCATGAATAACAGCGATCTCACTTCTCCAGCATAACCAAGAAATGACATTCCTCCTTTCCATGCTAATGGTGGTGTGTTCCTGGATTCTGACGATGGGTGTGTGCACGCACAGGTCGTGTGTACACGAGGTAGCATGCATCCTAACCCATCTGTGATTGTGATGGGGGTGATCACCGTGCACTTTCCATCCAGGAAGACTTCTCGCACTCACCCCATCTGGGCTCAATGCTCTTCAATGGTTTTCGCCTACCAAGACCTAAAGGGTGAGCAGATACTGGCTGGGCAGAGGAGAATACACACACACTTGGCCACACACTGGTTGTGTAATATCCTGTTTACCTGGTTCCTCATCTCTATGCATAAAGATTAGTAACATCTACCCATCACATGTGTTGTAAGGATTAGAAATAGTATCTGAAACTTGGTATGGGGGCTTATTCAATGGTAGGGATTATTAATGAAAATTGCATTAATTTTGTTAGTTTGGTTTAACAGTAGTCCATTGTATCTAGGTAATGTTCTGGAATATTAGCATCATTTTTCATACTACATTCAATTACCTATTTGTTGAGTTATAAGGGAAACACTGCTCTATTTAAACTTCTAGACTAAGCCTGAAAACTGAAATTTTTGTCCATAGTCATAATATGGGCATTTTCCCCATCAGAAATTGAATTAAAGACTTATGGGTCCTCTAATAGGCCATTTGAGCACTAAAATTCGAATACTTCATGATGAGGACTCATTTCTGCTTTCTTGTATCTTGCTTGGTTAGGTGTAGTCATTTCTGTATTACCCTGTGTTACTGATGTTCCAACTATCACTATGCATCGTAACACAAAAGCTGAGTTGGAACATCAAGTACTAGTATAATGAGTTCTTTTTAAAAATCAGCAGCGCATCTTCCTTACGAGATTCAAAAACAGCTAACTGGCTTATCAGCAATACTGCCGGCTGCACAGTGACGCAAGCACTGGCTTCTGACGGAGCAGGTGTCTGCGCCAAAGGCTTTTGGTGGCTACCCCTGCTTCCAGGGTCTGGGACAGGCTGTTACCATAGGGTCGCCTGAGCACCCACAAAACAAAGGGCAATTAAGCCATGTGGGGCTTCCCTCTAGGCCAGCTTCCCAGGACACAGGTAGAGAAGGCAAGGTGCACCATGTGCTTGCCGGACTGAGTCAACAGCTATAAGGACCTTTTCAATGGAGGCAACAGGAGATCTCTTTGAAGGAGAAAGGTACTACTTCAGGAATGCCCTCAAAATACTGCGCCTGAAATTCAGGCCCAGCGCTCAAAAGTTCCCACAGTTGTCTTCCCCTCTAAGACTCAGGGGCTCGGGGCCCCAGCCCCAGCTCCTGGGTACCCGGCATAACCTGTGCTTCCACGTCCATGTGAAAGGCAGATGCAGGTCTGGAGTCCTTGCTCCCTCACTTCAGTTACCTTGTTATTCCTCACAGTGGCCCAGCTTGCGGAGAGATCTGATGAGGTACAGGGACTGGAGAGTGTGTATGTTACCACGGTTACTGCCCCCTCACAAGTGTGATATCACTTCCTTTTGACTTGGGAGTCTAGGAGGAAGGAACGGGAGGAATGGAAACCACCTGTGGGCTAAGGGGTGGTGGTGTCTCATCTTCTCATCATCAGTAGTGAAGGTTCTAGTCAAAGCCACTTAGTAACAGTAGGACCTTGGGAAATGTGGGTAAAAGAGGGATTTGGATTACACTGTCTCCAAGTGTAATCCAAATTTTTAACCCATAATTTTACTTGGTGGGCAAAGAGTTCTGCTCTCCTAGGTTAAACCAATAGATACACACGTGATATATAACATTAAGAGAAGAAGCTTTGTCATACTATACATCCTTGGATGGCTAACCAAAAGCAATGTAATGAGAGCACTATAAGGAAACCCCACGTCCCAGGGAGCTGGACTGCTAGTGGCCTCAGCCACATGTAATTGTAAGAAAACGCCATGCACTCAGCTCCCAAGAAGACATAAGACATTAGCTTCTACTATTTTTCAGAGTACAGAAGATGAAATGAGGGACAGAGATTAAGAGTGTAGGTTTTCTTGCAGCAGAAACTCTCTGGGGATTACTCATTGGTCAAAGGGTGTGGAATGGGAAGTACAATATGAATGAAAGGTGACAGAAACTAGTAAGCTGCTACTTCAGGAACAAGGGTCGTTTTACTCCCCCACCCTCAGCCCCCTACTGCACACAGGAAATGCTTGAGAAAGCACATTAACTCCTTCAGATCAATTAAAGCAGGCTTGGGTTTTCAGACAAGTACCTCTCCCATCTCAGTCAAGAAATGTACAAATTCACAATGTCCCAACCAATCCTCTCTCTGGCTGGAGACTTTCCTGAAGCAAGCTTGGTGCTTAGGTAGGTGATTCACATTTCTTGGCCAGAAAGGCACTCATTAAAAACCAAACACTCCCCTATTGCCACATGTTATTTCTTGCTCTTGAATCCTCCCTCTGTCTTGGCCTCAGCTGCAAGAGACAATCTAGAAACTTCAGCCAGGTCTTGGGGAGCACAGAGCCATCTCCAGTCAGCGGCTGACAACTCTGCACAGAGACTTCTTTTAAGAAGTGTGGTCCTTAAATCCACAGTCAATGAATTAAACTGACGCTTAACCATAAACTGCTATACTGAATACCAGAGCCAGCCCCATGAAACGAAATAAAACTCCCTTATAAGTGGAACGTATACTAATGGGAAATCCACTTTACATTCGCCCCTGTAACATTCTGTATGCATTATACTATAAAATTCCAAGAAGCCTTTTAAGAGACTTTTATGTTTGCCCTTTGTCTTCTGAGTGGCAGAGTGAAGACTATGAATTAATTACTGCTTTGAATCCTTAAGGATATATATTTCTCTCTCTTGCCTTAGCAAAGAAGACAGAACGAGGTCTTTAAAGGACTTGAGTAAGAGCAACTAACATTCTCCGTGTGGCTTCCAGCGCCTGTTTCTATTCGACGACATCTGACACAACGTGAAAGCCTACCTCCTCCTTGCTCCTTCCCCTCGTCGTCCTGCAGCAGCTTGCCAACGGAATTATACCACTTGAATTGTGGATCAGGGATGCCATAAACACTACAGTTAATCAAGGCACTGTTCCCCTCCTTGACTATGATATGGTCAGTTCTGGCAATGATGACAGGCACAGAGCCCGAGACCACGTCAGTGCCATTTAAAGTGCTATTAGTCACACTCTTAGCAGTCGCGAGAGTGGATACTAGGATTAAAAAGGGCACAGTAGGTAGAAAGCACACAGGCAGATGGTTCTTCAATCGATCCATCTTCTTTGCTTGCTCTATAAGGCAACAGAGATGGTTTGCCGATGGGAATCTTCTATGGGACAGCACGCTGTTCAGAGCAGGCCGTGGCACAAACCTGTCCTGGATCCATAGAGCTGGTTCCTGATTAAGAACCTGTTTAAAAAACAAACAAACAAACAAAAACCCACACACATAAATACTAGCATTCAAACGTTAATACTTTATTTATAAAATGTTAGAAACCCAGGTAAAATATACACTTCTATCATTTTCAAACACACAAACGAGAAGATGTTCCGAATGTTAAGGTATTTTTTTTCCACAGAAATCGTCAGAGTGTAATTTTGTTATGTTTGCTATTGAAACATATGGCTCTTAGTAGGAACAAATATAGGCTTTGTATGTTAAATTTGTATCACATGACTTCTGAGAGTTCCCAAACCAACTCAGGCTTCCTTCATTTAGCACGCTAAGGTCTCCTTCCGCCCTGTCACCTGCTGCTACTGCGGATGACCTGACTGTTCACCTGGGGTCCTTCTTCCCCTCTTCTCTTTCCTTCTAGCTGATTTCAGTGGCCCCAGCTTGGGTGCTGCCAGCATTTGCGAGGGCTCTCCTCACTCCCCATTACGGCTTCTACATATGGCTTCCCCCTTTCCAGGCAACTGCTCATGCTCCTTTGAGCTTCAGCCCATCTAGCTCCCTCTGTTCCATGTTAACTGCCATCTATCTACCAACCCGTGATCACTCACTGAATTCCCTGGTTTCGGTCTTCATCTGTCTCCCGGAGGCAGGGGAAAATCAGTAGAAGTGGGGTGACGTTGTGGTGGCTACACTTCTTACGTCCAAAGGTCTAACCTTCACTTACATCTCTATCTTCCATTTCATCCACGAATCATGTAGCCACACCCTGGACCTTTCATCTCTCCACACTCTAAGTTCCAAAGTGCCAAGTAGTTCTGAAGTTCTACCATCTTTAGCTGCACCCGCCCATTCTTCCAGATCTCTGCCTCCCCTCACTGAACTTGCCAGCCCTTCCATTTTCCTCAGTCTCGATCTCCACTCCCCATCCCAACCTGCATGCTCCACTTCTGTCTCAGCCTAGACCCAATCACATGGACCACAGTCCCCAATATCCTCACCCCATCCTTCCGCCACAACTACTGTGCCAGGATACAACTGTGATCAAGCTGATCACTTGTCATCCCGGCGCCTGTACCCAGGAGGCTGGAGCACCTCCTGGAAAGAATCACACTACCACCTCATTACTACCAAACTAAAAGAACCACTTCAACCCCCGCCAGGCCCTCAGTGATATCTGGTAATCTCTGTATCAGTGCTGAGTCCATTCGGTATCCTTTTCCCAAGATGCCCATAGACTCCTTAAGCTTTTGAATCAAGCACCTTAGCCCAGTGGTATCCTTCCCTTTCTCAAAAGACGGCTTTCTCCTATTAGGTTGTGCAGGCACGAATTCCTACTGTGCCACCTTTTGGAAAGGTGGCATCTTATCCTCACTCCCTCCTCCCCCTCCCCTGCCACTCACTCCTCAAAGAACTACATTCCGCATTTTGCCTGCTCTTTACTTCAAACAGCTCTTGCTCAAGTCACCAGTCACTGCACGTTGCCAAGCTTTCAGTCTTTCTCTTGCCGGAGCTCTGTGGCAATTGCCACTCTTACGAACAAAGTTCCTTCCCTGGCTTCCACACTCCATTCCTCTTAACCCCTCTCATTATTCTTCACTGGTTCCTCTTCCTCTTTCCAGTCCTTACAAGGCAGTTAACACCCAGAGTTTCATCACTGGCCCTCTTCTCTTTTTACCCTCAGCTATTACCCAAGTTCCATTTTCATGCCTTTATTTAATAAGTCTCAAATCCCTGTCCTCAGTCCTGACTCCTTCCTGAATTTCTGACAGGTGTTACCAGCTGTAACACGGAGCACGGAGCAGCTTTAGGAGGATGTTTTGCAGGTAACTCAAAATTAACACTCCCAAGCCAAACTCATCTGCTAACTATGCTACATTTCCCACATCCCTTCTATCAGTTCAGGGCACCATCATTAGCTCAGGTATGCATGGACAGAATCCTCAATTCCACTGTGACCCTGGGTCTCTCAGAATGTAGCTACAGGTTGCTGATCCCATCTCTTAAGTGTTGCTTGGCTTGTTCCATCTCTTGTGTCCTCTTTCTGAGACTCAGGTTAGCCCCCCTCTCTTCTCCTTACCAGAAATGGTGTGGCTGCCTTCTAGATAATCTGCCTGCCTTTGGTCTTACCCCGGTTCCCAATCCGATCCCTATAACCATTCTGCGACACAAATTCTATGGTGTCATTTTTTAACTTAGCAACCTTCAGTATTTCTGCATTGTCTACGTTATAGAATCTGAATGCCTTACCCTTTTTATTACTGTATTATATTATTTTTTTTAATAGTTACTGCACATGAACTCTTAGGCAGGCGTTATTACAGGTCCTGGAGATAGAAGAGTAGATAAGACATATCTCTCCTGTTCTGTGGATATTATATTCTCATGGGGAAAAACAGACAATAAATAAATATCAGGTAAACAAGAATTTCGGCTAATGATGCACACTTCGGAAAACACACCACAGGGTACTCAAATGCTAAGTCAGGCAATCAGGGAGAACTTCCCTGAGGAGGTGGCCCCTGGGCTACAGCTGCTTCAGGAATCAGCCATACCTAGATCTGGGAGAAGAGCATTCCAGGAATTACAAAAGCAAATGGAACACTATAGGATGGTCAGAGGAGTAGAAAGGTCCAGATCACCTAGGACTTTGTAGGACAGAGTAAGGAGTTTGGATTTACCTAACATTCACTGGAAAATTTTAAGCAAAGGAGTGACGGGATATGATTTCTTTTTTAAAATCAACTTTACGGGTGCCTGGGTGGCTCAGTAGGTTAAAGCCTCTGCCTTCTGCTCAGGTCATGGTCTCAGGGTCCTGGGATTGAGTCCTGCATCGGGTTCTCTCCTGGGCAGAGTCTGCTTCCCCCCGCCTCTCTGCCTGCCTCTCTGCCTACTTGTGATCTCTGTCTGTCAAATAAACAAATAAAATCTTAAAAAAATAAAAATAAAAATAAAATAAAATCAACTTTACTATGGTATAATTGACAAACAATGAAATCTGCCCATTTTAGGTAAACATTGTAGTGGATATTGACAAATGTATATAACTATGTAACTACCACAATAAACAAAATATGGAATGTTTCCACCATCTCCAGAAGTTCCCTTGTGCCTCATGTTTACACTGATCCATTCCGGTATTTGCTGTGTGTATCTGTATGGCATGAGGTAAGGACTGAGGTTCCGTTTTCCCCCATATGGGTATCCGGTTAGTTCAGCACCATTTCTAAAAAAGACTATCATTTTTTCAATGGATTATCTTGTCTTCTTCTCATAAACAGTGAGTCCACTTCTAAACTCTATTCTGTTCCACTAATGTTTACGTCTCTCCTTGGGTGTGTACCACACGAACCGCTCTGTCTGCCTCATTCATCTTGGTATGTGCCATGTCTCAAGTCCTCCCGGACAACAAGTTACTGAATAAATGACTCTCTCTCCAAAGGCAGAAATAATTATGCCGATTCTGTAGACAATGAAACTGAGGAGATAAATAAATCAGGGGTGATAAATTAGCTTCAGACCATACATTTCTTCAGTGGGAAAGACAAAGAGTTTTCTTCGTTCTGCAGACTTCCACACTCCCCCATGCACTCAAGTGCCTTCCTGCCCCAGGAAAGCCAACGCATTTCTCCACCAGCAGGAATCGTGGTTTATGGGAGATAGCACAGGCTGCTGCAGCATGACACATACCCTGTTATGACTTTGTAAATGCTTTCTCTACTTGGCTAACTCGTGGTTTCCTTTGAACAGGGAAGTTGTAAAGCTGACCGATTCAGTACAGGATGGTAGTTAAGAGCATGGCCTCAGGTTGTAGATAGACTGGGCCAGGATCCTGGATCTAACCACCCTCACTGGCTGTGTGTTTTTGGCCAAGAACTCACCGAGTACAGGACAATTCTAAGGATTCATGTACATACCGTACTTACATAACCCTTAGCTTGATAGACAAGAATTGTCAGCATAATGTATAAAGCATGCTTTGCTGAAATTACGCTTCTCAAGTTGATTTTTATTATAACATTTAGAAGACCTACCTTGTTTTTGGTTTTAAGACCTTACTGACTGCCCTCCCACCACCTGGAAATAATTACAAGGGATTTTCTGCACTGGGTCCTTTTGCAGGGCCTCCAGTCTGAAAATACACTAGCTGCCCCTCTGGACAGACACTGCAGTGAGCATCCTGGGGACAGTATCTGGGGTCACTGCTGACTCCCTGATGCCTATACCAGACCCAATGCCTAACTAAAGAGCTTGGAGGAGAATGAGAGACTAGACAAAGTACGAGGTAGGTTCCAGTAAGTGTGTGTAATAAATATACTATACCATTTCTTTTTTCACAATGAGGGAGAATGCAACCAACGGAAGATCAAACTGGGTTTTAAAATGCAGAACTCTAAAACTGTTTTCAAGCAAAGGCTGGCCACTTTGGTTTTCTAATTCAAACACCTTGTGCTAGCAAGAATAAAGAGAATGGGACACTGCTGTTCTATTATATTTTAATAATGCCAGTAGGAACTTTGGGCTAGAAACACAGCAACTATTCCAAAACTATAACTAGCTCCCTTAGAGACCTTCACAGGTACAGAGGCAGAGACTGTGATCTTAATGCAGGGATTTCAGTTAGCACACTCTTTCCTCCCTCCGCCATCTCACTCCCATCCTTTCCTATTTCGAAAAGTTATCAAAGTACAGAAATCACAATGGGTAATTTGTAAGTTGTTTGTGTCAATGCATTTTTGCTCAAAAACTCTGTGAACATTTATTTTCTAAAATAAAGCATTTAACTGGTTAACACTAATGAATTAAAGCGACGGATTTCATACCATGCCCTTTTAGGTTTGTTTGTCTGTTTGTTTGTTTGAAGTATGGTTTGTGTGCTGGCCACACTGCTAGGGTCTGGGGCAGGCAGTTGGGTGTGGGAGTGCTACAAAGCTCACTAAGCCACAGGCTAGTCCACTTATAATCTATCAGGGAGAGAGATACAGCTAATTCCAGTACATTCTCCAGGTGCAATGAGCTTAGCAGTGAGTATGCAGAAGGAGCACTGGCTGGTCTGGGTGATGCTTGGAGATGTTTGTTGACTGCCTACCCAGCACCCAATCCCGGTGTCACCCTTCCCTTCCCACGGCCCCATTGTTCACAACCATCCCAGTCCTTCTAATCTTCCAATGAGCCTGCAGCTTGTACCGAACTTGTGACACTCCTCCCTGGCACATGATCTTGCATTTTTCTTAGCTTTGTGTTGAAGAAACTTCTTTTCACAATTACAAGCAGAGCCCCTTGATGGCAGAAACGCTGCGCAAAAAGCTCTGTAGAAATTTCTGAGTACTGGGCACCGAAGTAATGTTTACACACTTGCTATATGAAGCCACGCTTATGTGGGATCCAATGGCAACTGGAATAAATTCACAATGTATTGCCAGAAAAGCATATAGACATCATGTCACTTTGGGCACTGGGGAAATATTCTACAAATGTACTTTGTGCAGCCCGTCAGATGTTACAGACAGCATCCTGAAAAGTTCGGTTAATAACACTGTAACATTGTGGAAGACTTTTTAGCTACCAATGACTAAACCATGAGCACTATAATCCAGCAGTTTTAAAATGCAGTCCTTCAAAATACAAGAACAAAGGCCACAGATTCCAAAACCAGGGTTTAACAAAAGCTACAATGGACAAATTGTTAAGCTTCATGTGTTTGCTCATGGCCTTTGGGAAAACTTTCATAGAGTATTTTCTATAAATAAAACAAGAGAGAAAATATTTAGCAGACATCAAATGTCCTTTCTTTACTCAGCCGCTTCCCTATTTCCCAATGATTGTATTTTATCTTAAAAACACGTAATAAAATGCTTTGCTGGATCTTATTTTTGTTCCTTCACCTATAATAAAACATGACTGCTGGCCATGTATTTCTGGAGTTGGGAGGAAAGGGCCCCTTGTTTAAGGGTGTTTGGACTAAATGAATATACATTGTTGTTTTTTTCTTGGCACAGTTCATGCTGCCATTTCCCCATCAACTATGATGAGTAATTTTCTAGTTACATAACTAGATTTTGTCACAACATCTTCTGAGAGTGACCACTATTTTCATTTGTGCATAAATGATGCCACAGACACAAAGGCTGCCTTTTAGTTTAGAACACATTCTTGATAGGTTTCTCCTCATGCAGCAAGGAGAAGACATCTCAAGTTCATGGGCAATGAAGACAGACACTGAAATACTCTAATCATAAACACTAACTTTTTTTTTTAAGATTTTATTTAGTTATTTGACAGAATAGAGAGCACAAGTAAGCAGAGCAGCAGGCAGAGGGAGAGAGAGAAGCAGGCTCTCCGCTGAACAGGAAGCCCGATGTGGGGCTCGATCCCAGGACCCTGGAACCATGGCCTGAGCCGAAGGCAGGCGCCCAAACAACCGAGCCACGTAGGCGCCCCTAAACACTAACTTTTTAAAACTGGCAGGCAACTGAGGCCATTTTTGTTATGGCCCTAATGTGGACTCCCCTAATTTCTTTTAAGATCAACATATACAGAGTTTTTAGGTAGCTAACGTGGTGTCTGAATATGAACAATGGGAATCCAAAGTCCAAAAACCTTGCAGAACAAGAATATTCCTGTAGCAATTACTACAGTCCAGAATCAAATTATGTAAGTGCTAAGTATAGTAAGTTTTATCTGAATGGGTCCAGTTACGTTGCAGAAAGATTCCTACTGTCTTTGTTTCTTTCCTACAGATGTTCTAGAATCTGTATGTGTAGAGTTCTTAATGCCTCTAATAACACAAAGGTAACTGCTCACTTAGATGGCAATTGGGATCATTACATGAAAGAATGGAAAAACATTGTTTTTAGGTTATTTTTCGAAGTACCCAGATAGGTCAGTTCAATCCGAATCACGACACATTAACGGAGGAATTTTTCCGTGCCTGGCATACTGCCAGGGATGAGGAGTATAAAGGTAAGACACAGTCCTTACCCTCATTCATCTGCAAATCTAGTAGGTGGAGAAAGAAAAGTAAGGCAACAACTAAAAACAATGTGAAAACTGTTCCATCAGAAAGAGGTCAAAGATCCGCTGAGGGTACAGGAGAGGAGACCCAAGCGGTCTGGAAGGACCAGGGAGAACATTCTATAAGAAGTGGCCCTTTAGTTTAGTTATAAAGGAGTTCACCAAATAGACCAAGGGAGTGAAGCTGACCCCAAAGGAGGAAGAGCATATTGAAGAAAATGCTGATTAGAGGGAACCTTGCACATTTAGGGAGCTGCACAGAATTAGGCACCACTTTGCGGTAAGAAGAGAGGAGGAGGAGGAGGAAGGCTGTGGTAGGCCGGTCCACGTAACGGAGGGACTGGTGTGTAATACCAAGGATGGGGAGCACTCACAGGTTCTGGAAGGGGGAGGTGACATGGCCAGCTTCGTGTTTAGAAAGATCACCTTGCTCAGAGTGTGGCTGACACAGAGGAAGGAAGGAAGGAAACAAAGAACGGGGGCACGGACTAACAGCAGTGGGGAAGCCAAGACGTGGGCAGATCCAAAAGAGGTAGAGGAATTAGACTGTGCAGGCCTTAATGAGTGCCTGACTATACAGCAGGTGACATGAACTCCGGACTTCTGGAGCAGCAGTGCCCATGCTCATACCAACAGCCGTCTGAGAAAAGGAGTGTTTCATTCTCTAAGAACCAATGCCTGGCACGGTGGGCGGAATACACATGAACACATGAGTTAGGAATTTCCACTGACAATTCCCTGGGGCTGCACTGCCCAGTTGCGGCTACACTTGGATGAAGGCCCGAATGCCGGCCGTGTGGCTGAGCAGAGCCCATGGTGGCTCCTGCCGTCCCACCGACCTCTCCCCCTGGCTTCACACTCTCCTTGCTCTACAAGTCCCGGCCGATGAAGGTTTGTGAGGACAAGCGGCCTCCGCGACACTTACATTTATGAACTGGGAGCTATATGGCAGCATCTCATGGGAAGAAGCAGGACTGTCTTAAGAAAGTAGGCAGACCCTGTGAGGCCTCGTGGCATTCTGGACAGCCCCTCTGTCTGTTAACTGCATGGTATTGGCATAATTCATAGCTACTTAATGGGTAAAACAAAATATATACCCTGATTGGCAGGACTGCTGTTGATGGCCACCAGACGAGCTCCTCTAAGCTCATCCAACAATTTAGGAGCTACAACAAAAGGTCTCAATTCTACTTTACCAACTGCACTAATGTTCAGGCCTCTACAGAAGTCTAGGTTTTTTTGTTTTTGTTTTTTTTCAATACATGAAAGGCACAGACTCTTCAAAAACGGATGTTTTTAAATCACTGTTTTTCAAACCTGAAAAGGAACTCTAAGCCCAGAGATACCATCTTTGTAATACTTTATTTTTGGTGGTGCATCATATTAAGAAATCATCCTTGGATCTTCACCACAATTTTCCCACACAGTATGTTTTTCTGATTAAAAGTAAGGCTGATATAAAATAAAGCTCCCAGAAGTGTAATCTTCTAAAAAGGAGGAAGATAAAAAGGATTATAGTAAAGGTTTTCCTCTGCAGGTACAATTATCATTAGGCAAGATAAAAACAGGTCTATCATACATTATCTGTTCACCTAACTAGAATATTCGATCTGGAAAAACTCACATGTGTTTTCATAAAGGTTTTCCTTTATGCAAGATGAGAACGGGAGGCCCACAGAAGATGAGCAGTTTCCCAGCATCACACAGTTTAGTGGCTTGGAAGTAGGATAAAAAGCTCAAACCTAGACTGGGCCTGAATTGCATTACAATCTCTTGGTTTCACAAAGGCCATTTCTGAGTTGTCCCAGCAGCTGAAACATGCGTTGACAGCTGTTCTAATCTTGGGTCTATCCGTGGAAGAGTTTACTGATGTTTCCGTGTGTATTCAGCGTCTTCGAATTCTCATTCTAAATAAAGAGGCTAAAATAGTTCCGGGCCCCATTAATGCAAATCCTTAACAGATCCGAGGGATGCTTCCTCCGGAATCTGATGGTCAAGGGAATAAACCAAACCTGGGAAATGAATACAAATGGGATAGATGCACTAGTGGATGGTCCCAGCTCAACACCCAAAACACATTACAGTGTAGATAAAGGGGTTACGATGCTGTGGCAGTGTTCTTCTTGAATCTCTGACACCACTGTGTATCAGATTCTCTACACCTATAAAACCTAAAGCCTGTCCAGAAGCACCTCTGTTTGTCTTTCTCTTCCTGTCCCTCTTATAAGATATTTTTTCTGGTGTCTCCTCCCTTTAAAAAATAATTGTTTCCTTTCAAAATATTTTCCCTACTCACTCGGAGTGGGTGCCTAGTACCATTATTTATGTCACCTGCTAATCTATCACACTACTTCTGCCAACTTTCAGTTCTTTTTTTCATTTCAGCTCAAGCCCGTTCATTTCCTCAGAAGTTCTGGATGTGCTCTGTATAAAAGCCCCTGTATCCAGAGTGAAGCCAGGCAGGGCTGATGGGCATCTGGAAGGCTGAACACATCAATGAGCAAGAACTCTTCTCCAGCCTAGAAAAATGGCCAGAAGATCCCCTGGTATCAGGGAGATGTTTTATTGAGGTGCTGACCCCTAGCTGCCTGCCAGCAGATCCAGGCTGGCCAGCTCTCTGCCCAGACAGAGGAGGAAGAGCATGTCCGCCGTGCAGCACAGGAGACTGCTCTATAAATCAGAAGCCGTATTCTTAACTTGCTTTCCTAAATAGAATATATAGCCTGAGGCAATTGCCAACAATTACATTTTCTTATGGATCTGGTATACTTTGTAAACTCCTCAGGTCTTCATAGTAAAAGTGCCTTTCTCAGTTTCCCCATCTGACTGGATACAGACGGCTTCCCAACCCGCCAGATGTAATGCACTTGTGGACGGTTTTCCATCGATGTGATATTATGAGGGGGGTTGACTGTTTAGTGCTAGGACAGCCCGTGATAAATTTTTTTTTTTTAAGATTTTATTTATTTATTTGACAGAGATGACAAGCAGGCAGAGAGGCAGGCCTGGGGCAGGGGGGTGGGGGTGGGGGGCGGGAAGCAGGCTCCCTGCTGAGCAGAGAGCCCGATATGGGGCTTGATCCCAGGACCCTGGGATCATGACCTAAGCCAAAGACAGAGGCTTTAACCCACTGAGCCACACAGGCACCCCAGGACAGCCCGTGATAAAGGTATTTCATTGATCATGAGTATGAAGGACAGTAGTAATAGAACCCAAACAAGACACAGAGTACTGTCTAAGAGGACTACATCCAGTGTTCCAAGGGATAGCCAGTGTGAAAAGGAACTTGGTACAGGACTCCCTATAGCCAGAGAACTGAGATCATAATATAGCAAAACGTTGGAATTAGGTTCCTAGGATAAAAAATGGGATGGGCCCTGAGGTTAAAGTCAAGGACAGAAATTTTGGGGTGAGTTGGAAAAAGGGTACCAGTTTAGCATTTCAGGATTAAAACCTAAAAACTCCTTTCCTCAGTTTTGCCATTTACTAGTTAGTAGATGACCTCTGGGAATCAGCTGATCCCTCTGAGCTATAGACCGATCTCTTGGGCCCCTTCTTATCTACCATTCTGTGACCACCAGGAGTGTGGTCAAGGGATGGAATGGTGAGTGCTAAATAAGAAGAGGGAAAGAGGAGGGAGTTCTTTATGTACAATGAAGATCCTATTGCCAGAAATTCAATTAGGGCCAAGAACTGTGGTTGCCAAGCCATTTGTGACTTGGTGATGACCCAGGAACCAGCTTGTGCATCACACAGCACACAGTAACTCGTTCTCCATAGGGAAGGAAACCTCTTGAGTATTATTCACATCCTAAGCATTATAATGAAAAAGAAAACCTGCTCAAGCTCCCAAGGCCTTTGGACCCTCCATCCACACCCTCCAGACACTCTCACCACACTGCCGAGGTTAATGAGCTCAGATTCCTGCAAGGCTGTACCACTGAGGGGCTGGTCGAGGCCAACCACAGTCCCCCACTGGGGGCTTAAGATCGTCATTTCACTACAGAGAGGTCTTGGGTCTGCTCTGGCCATTTGGGGGTATAATTTTTATCACGAAATTCCACTGACAAAATATGGTTGGTGTTGAAATATTTACTGACTGTCCTAGGAACCAAGCATTCGTTACTTTTTTTTTTTTCCCTTTTTTAATGACTAGTAACAATCTATGCATGGGGAAGCTTCAAAGAAAATGAAAATAAAACACAAACACTTTAAATTATTACAAGGTACATTTCCAGGGGTTCTTCTTTCAAGGGTAAAGGCCAGAGAAGGCCTGCCCACGGCCCTACGATATTTGGCCCCCAGCAGCCTCGCAATCTTCATTTCTGACCTCTCTACCCTTCCCTCACTCCCTGCCAACCACACGGGGCCCTGCTAATCCTGGAATGTGCCAGATACACTGGAACGCTCGCACTTAACTATTCCTTCCGTCTGAAGTCAGTCCCCAAGATGCCTGCAGGCTCACTTCCTACATTTCCTTTCTCATAGGTCACCTCATCAGCAAGGCCCTCCCTGGTCATCTTACAAAAAATTGTGTGTTCCAACCCCCAACAGTCCTTGTCCCCTTTACCCTGCCTTTTCCTTCATACTGTGAACTACCCTGTCCCTACTAAGATGTGAGCTCCTGGATGGACGGACTTCTGCTGCGGACATTGTTCGCTGTCGTATCCTCGTGTGTAGAAACTCGCTGTGCTTATTGCAAGGGCTTGGATATCTGCTGAGTGAATTTATACTGGTTCTATCTCCTCTCAGTTTACTAACTCACAAGGCATTGACATTTGCCCTACATTTTCTGCAAAGTCTACCCATTTCTTAGAAATTCTAGGTAACTGGCTCTAGTCCTTACCATGAAACTAACCTTAAAATATAAACCAAGATTTCTTTAAAGGTCAGTCTTCAGAAACACATCTTTCCTTACAGAGAGCCCTGAGAGGCTGAGGGCTCCCAACGGGGCCCGGGAGCAGAGGCTGAGGGAGTAGGTCTGTCAGAGGACTTGGGGCAGCTGTCTGCCAAGAGAATGTATCTGGGGACTATTTTCTATGCCTGAAATATACATTCCTTTCATTGTTGAAAAGAAAAGCAACCGCCTACTTAATTTATACATCAAATGTTGAAACCATCCCTTAAACTCCTTATCTTTCTGCTTGTTTGATTAAGGCCATTCAAATTCACGGTAGGAAGTGGATTACCCAGGGTTTCTTCTTTCAGCAGAGTCAAGTTTCATCTATTTGTAAAAATATGCTCGATAACTGAAGAGGGTAGTTAGAAAAGCCTTTCCTCCTTCTTTCTTTACCAGCTTATTATCACAAAGTGGAATTACATAATGAATATTTATCTGAATCCCATATGCCGAGTGTTTTTCATAGACACTAGGACCTGGATCTTAGTGGAAAGCAGATCAGAAGAGATCCTGTAACTCAAACCCTATCTGACTTGTTATTAAGAGCTCAATAACAATGGCCCTTATGCTTACCTAGCACTTATGGTTTATAAAACACTCCCATGGATGGTACCCCGTTGGAGTCTCACACTACCCTAGGACACAGGCAGGCCCTTGTGGTTCTTTCTGTCCACACTGACAGTGAAAGCAGCAGAGGCCCAGCCGCCAGCCCAAGAGGAGAAGCACCTCACAGAATCTCATCTACACTCACCCCGGGGCTAAGTCATGCACAGTGATCACCAAGTGAATACCAGAGCTTGGCCAAACTCTCTGAGCGTCATGAGCACCTAAAGCTGTCAGAATCGTTACATAAAATTGCTTATTTTGGGGACGCCTGGGTGGCTCAGTTGGTTAAGCGGCTGCCTTCGGCTCAGGTCATGATCCCAGCGTCCTGGCATCGAGTCCCACATCGGGCTCCTTGCTTGGCAGGGAGCCTGTTTCTCCCTCTGCCTCTGCTGCCACTCTGCCTGCCTGTGCTCGCTTGCTCTCTCTCTCTGGCAAATAAATAAATAAAATCTTTTAAAAAATTGCTTTTGAAATATTGTTATTATTTTTAAAAATTATTTTAAAATTTTGGACATAAAATCAATTATCTTTCAAAATTTGGTTGAAAGCAAATCTTAATCATAATCTTCTAGCTTGACTTTAGCGCATACCCTAAGATCAACCTTTCCCCCAAATTAAGCGTTTTTTCCATGCGACAATATGGGAAATTACCTTAACTAAACAAAAAACCAGAAGAAAGTTGAAAACATGGATTCAGTGATTGCCACCCGTAATTTTAAAGGAAGCTTTGCTATCCTCTCAGCGTTGATGGAACAGGCCCTACGTACACTTGCCAGATGTTCTTAATGATGTCTCACCTGCGCAGTCAAATTCAGCTAAGTGATAAAAATCCAGGAGCCAGTTATATCCGTTAAGCTGAACTCAAAGTACTTATGAGGCCACTATTATGTTTAGTACCAACTGTTGTGAGCTGAAAAAAAGAAATTGTGAGATCAGTTCTTTACTCTAATGGTGTCTGGAATCTTGGTGATAACCAGATACCAAGCAGTATATAAGTAAGCACTAAACTGGGCAAATACCACAGAAATTCAGAGGAGGGCCAGATGGAAAGGTCACAGAATGTTCCCTGGGGTTGGTCAAATCCTGAAGGATGAATAAAGGAGACAGGATAATTTTCTCAGCAGGAATAATGGCTTACTTTAGACAAACAGAATAGAAATAAACACGGCATGCCACTTAAAAATAAAAATCTAGGGGCACCTGGGTGGCTCGGTGGATTAAAGCCTCTGCCTTCAGCTCAGGTCATGATCCCGGGGTCCTGGGATAGAGCCCCGCGTCGGGCTCTCTGCTGAGCAGGGAGCCTGCTTCCCCCCTCTCTCTGCCTGTCTCTCTCACTACTTGTGATCTCTGTCAAATAAATAAATAAAATCTTTTTAAAAAAATCTTTAAAAAAATTAATAAAAAAAAAAATCTAATCTAAAAATCTAACCTAATGTTAGAATAGGTTTTTGCGAGGCTCGTGCAATGGGTCTGATGTGCATCCTCATCTCAAGAACTCTGGGATACCAGAGTATTCCTCCAGCAATTCTAATTAATAAGGGGGCTTAAGGGTTACTTAGGAGAACTGATAAAGAGGATTCTGGGATGATGATCCATCACTTAGAATGTAAAACTAACACACCAGTTAAAGAAGGGGAGACAGCCATAGCACAGAGGTAGAGATGAGACGCCCTAGGAAGGCAGGAGGGAAGCAAAAGTCCACTGTATGTCCTGGGTCCAGGTGCACAGGAATAAATGCTCTGCCCTCGGTGAAGCAAAGTACTAGTGATATGCAACTATTTTCTAGAAATTATTTCAAGTTCCTCAAAAGTGTCTTAAGAAGGAAAAAACCAAGTTACCTTTGGGAAGTCTAATGAGCAAGACTCACTCAGACGCCAGATAATCCTGCGTTGTTGAAACCCTGAAGGAATAAAACCTTCCCTCCAGCCTGGGACTGACAACAAGAATGGCACAAAGGTGGGTGGGGAGAAAGCAAGAGCAGAAGCCCAGGTGTGATTACTAAGGGCAACGCAGCCCAGCACCTGTCTTTGGTAACAAAGCAGAAATTTACAAAGTGAAGTTCGCACTAGCAGCTGAGGAGCAAGGTATCTCAGGGGTTACTAGATGTTCAAACCATCCCGTGGCTATCCTGGGGTGTAAAGGCCCAGAACAAAGTCCTGGATGAAGCTTGGAGCCAAATACTAATGCAGTCTTTACTCAAATACCTCCCCCCGCTGAAGACCAAGGAAAGTGGGTTTTGTATCTTTGAGAAAACATAGTGCGTACACGTACATCCACTTATTTCCTTACAGGAGAGCGTGGCCACTGGGAAGAAAGGAATTAACTGGCCAACTTGGAATAGTTCCCACTTTCACAAATACAGAGTTCTTGCTATTTCCAAAAGAGTACAGAAAGATACAGACCCTGGAACAGATGCATCCCCTCTTGTCTAGGAGAGGTACCGCTTTAATAAACCGATGAAAATGAAGTGAAATTAGTCCCAGCCAGGGCTCTCCAGGGCTAAACTGGGTGGGACCTGTCAATGAGTAATTCTGGAGCACTTTATTCCAACCCATTTATTTCCTTAAGGAGTAGAGCCTTCCTGGCACCATGAGCCAACTCAAATCCTCAATGGAAGGAAAGATTTTGAATTATATTTAAATATCTGCTCAGCAAACTTCCTCTTTTCCACGGATTACAAAGAGTCAACTTCAGCCCAGCCTCTAAGACAGTTATCTTCCAATGCAGAATTAGGGAAGTCTACCCCGTATCACTATCATTTCAGCCTCACTAGCATCCCCAAATACTTCTGCCCAGAAGCTGAAGAACCATCAGAGATCAATTCCTTTTTTCTCTCTTCCATGTTTCCCTTACAAAGTATGTGCCCGGCAAGGAAATTCTGATTTCCTCCTCCACACACAGCTGTGAGTTTGGGCTTCCTGCTCCTCTGCTGCTTCAGGTCCCTCTGGTTAAGCTTCTGCAGCAGAAGTCAGTGTCTCTGGTCCTGCAAAGTGTTGTGCTCTGCAGAACCCTAGAGAGAGGGCACCTTCCACATTCTGCAGGACCTGACACACAAAATCCGATTACATGCGAGTCACTTCCAATGTCTCCTCCTTTCCTTCCCTGCCCACACGGCCACACGGCCACACGTCTCTTGTTGGGCCCAGCTTTATGTGCTCATCATCTCTGATGGGCACCCCTCTACTAGACTCCTTCCTCACTGCCCAGCCCCTAGTCTTGCCTGTCTCCAATCCACAGACCAGGCTGTGGCCAAAGTCAGCAGACTCCGAAAGATCTGACTCAGCACATATTCCACATCTTTGTCAGTAGTATAAAGCTAAAGTCCTTGGCAGGACATACCTGATCCTTCATGCTCTGACTCCTATTGATCTCTGTATTCTCATCTCTGGAACATCCCTGGCCTCTCTTCTTTCCTGACTTCCTCGCATGTGTCCGGCTGGCCATGCTGCCCTTCATTTCCTTACACATCCGGCAAACCCCTACTTGCCTTTTAAGTCTCGGTTCAAAAGCCCTCCAGGATTCCCCCAGGTAGCCCTGGACTCTCCTCCTCTCGCTGTTTTTTTTTTTTTTTTTTAAGATTTTATTTATTTATTTGACAGAGAGAGATCACAAGTAGGCAGAGAGGCAGGCAGAGAGAGAGGAAGGGAAGCAGGCCCGCTGCTGAGCAGAGAGCCCGATGCGGGACTCGATCCCAGGACCCTGAGATCATGACCTGAGCCGAAAACAGCGGCTTAACCCACTGAGCCACCCAGGCGCCCCTCTCGCTGTCCTTTATCCATACCTTCATTTTTCCTCCTGCCATTATTTTTGTGCATATCTGCCCCACCATGACGCTCTGAGATCATCAGTATTTGTTGAATGGATCAACGAGTTAATTAATGAACGGATGAGAGAAACTTACCTGAAGATACAGCTTTGGAGACACTGGTGTACGGGCTAGTAATACAGTCATGAGGAAAAAGAAATTGCCCAGAAAGAACACAGTAGACCACAGGATGAGAAGACCAAGGTTAGAACTCAGAGAAAACAGAGAGAAACCTTCTCTCTGAGAAAGAGCAATAAAAAAAGAAAAGAAAAGAAGCATGGAGAGAACTAGGGGGCACATACCCCAGTAGACCAAGGCAGAGGAGATTCAAGAAAAAGAAATGGTGTGCACTGAGCTAGTCCTTTAGTGGTGAACAATAATGATTACATCCTTTTATAAGGACATTTAGGTAAAAATCTTATAAAGTTTACAGATGGGAGCTAGACAATATAGATACACAGTTTTGTTTTTATTAAGATGATTCTCAGTCAAGTCTGTTTCCAGTTTCAGATTTTGCCAACCCAAGTCATCCTTTACCATGCTGTCAAAAAAGTGTTTTTCTCTTACCAATTTTTTCTAACATATAGTTTAGCTTCAGTTCAGAGCCACTCTTGTAACACTAAGGTAGATTTCTTCAGGTGAGGTTTTCCAGACACAGAGATGGCAACTCGACCAACTACAAGTTTTTCTAGGACAGAAATTAAGCCCTTATATTGAAGAGTCAACAAATATGTTTGGAAAGAATGACTGAATTTCTTACAGAAGTTAGGTCATCTAGAATCATAGCTTTCATCCATACCCTGGCAAATACGGAGCCTATAGTGAAGATTGCTAATTGATTTTGGCCATTTCCCAGCTGAGCCTGTACAAGCCCACAAACACCCCACAAGCTACAGCAACCGGTCAGAGCTGGCCCAGGTGACATTACCTCATCTCAAGTGAACTGCACTAGAGAAAGCTCACTAGATTTGAGCTCTCATGGCTCCCTGGTTATGTCTGCGCGGTATACAGTCAGCAGAGCAGCTGTGTGCTAAGAGGACAATGGGCAGAAACAAAGGAATCAAAATGTGACTTGGCCCTTCTGCTTTATTTTCTATGACCTTCTTCTACAAATTGTGAAAAAGAGTCTCTTAAGCTATTAATTTCACAGATGTATATAAATGCCATTTCAGATCAATTCGGAGAACTGAATTATATATCATGCGGGTTCTAGATTTCTGTCACTGACCACTTCTGGCTGGACACCCTTTGTCAAAAAGCTGTATGAAACTTGGAGTTTAGCCATATATTGCTTTTTTAGGAAGATAAGTCTGGCAGCAGTCTGTTCCTCCCATGTTCCTGTTTAAAAATGCTTAGCTGGTTTCCCACTGCTTCTCTACATGTGACAAGATAAAATCCAAACTCCTTTGCATGGCACCATCACAATGAAAGGATCATTGCATTCCTCTTCTCCTGCCTCTGCTCAATATTCCATCACACCAAGTCTTTCTTTGCATAATGGTTGTATTAGCTTTCTATTGCTCCTTTCTATGACACTAAGTCGTAAACTTAGTGACTTCAACATACAAATGTATCATCTTTCAGTTATGTGGGTTAAAAGTTCAAAGGGGATCTCACCAGGCTAATCGAGAACTGGCAGTGCCGTGTTCCTTCCGGATGCTCCAGAACAGCATCTGTCTCCCTGCCTTTGCCAGCTTCTAGAGGCTGCCTACATTCTTGAGTCGTGGCCCCCTCCCATCTTCAAAGTCAGCAACGGCCAGTCAAAATCTATTTCACATGGCCTCACTCTGACACTGACTTCGGCTTTCCTGCTTCACCTATCCAGACTCTCATGATTACATTCGGCCCATGGAATGATCCAGATAATCTCTCCATTTCCAAATCTTCAACTTAATCACATCTGCAAGGTCGCAGAGTGGACATCTTTGCGGGGGGCATTATTCTACCTACCATAGTAGTGTTCCTTCTGCCTGGACAGTTAGAAGGCTTCTACCCAAATTCCTAAGGCAATCCTTAAGATCCTATGGAAATACCACCGTTTTCACAGGGCCACCCTCTTCCTCCAACCCAAGGGGCTCATTTCTCGTCTCCTTAGTCCCATGTACAAATACCTCTCCTGGAGCACATACCTTGCACTATAGTTTACTTGTCCTCAAGTATGTCTGTCTGACTAGATTCTGAGTCACTAAGTCTTATTCATTTCTGCAGCCCCTGGGGCCTAACTATTAAACACTGTGGGGAAGAAAAATGAAGGTGATTATTTTAATAAGTGAAGACCTCAGGTAGAGGCAGAGGCAACATAGTAAATTCACAGGGCTTCTGTTTTGAGTATAGCTTAGAAACTAGTTCCGACAGCTCTTAACTGGGTCTTAACACATTATCAGTCAAACTCCTGAATTCCTTAACCATTCCAGGGACGTATTATAGCAAACTTAAACCATTCACATCTAAGGATATTTTCTTTTTCTTTTCTTTAAGACATTTCTAACTTTGGGACGCCTGGGTGGCTCAGTTGGTTAAGCAGCTGCCTTCAGCTCAGGTCATGATCCCAGGGTCCTGGGGTCGAGTCCCACATCGGGCTCCTTGCTCGGCCGGGAGCCTGCTTCTCCCTCTGCCTCTGCTGCCACTCTGCCTGCCTGTGCTCGCTTGCGCGTGCTCTCTCTCCCCCTCTCTTTCTGGCAAATAAATAATCTTTAAAAGGAAAAAAAAAAAAAAGACGTTTCTAACTTTAATGTAAGTCACCATGGATCAAAACATTTCAGTTTTAAGTGTCCTCCTGGGCATGGCTGGAAAAGGGCAAGCGGCACCCCAAGTGCTCGTTTAGGTGAGCGAAGTGATACTCTCTGAATGATTTCTGAATTCCCAAAGATGATGCCCATCTAACACATCTGACTGTACTACGTTGGAGGTTAAAAGCCACTTTGCCACAATATTTATTTGGTATTTCAGTATCTATAAGTTTTTCATTTAAAAAAATAGAACAAAAAGTACAAAATTAAACAAAATTTAAATAGCCTTATCTACTCAACTATTCAAATGACAAGTCAAATGAGAGGTTGAATAAATTATGGCCATGTGAATGCTGAAAGATCTATTTTTAAAGGCCAATAGTTTGCTATGAATATCTCATGTCACTGATACCACCATACAGTACAGAAATCTGAAGATACAGAAATAAGACGAAAAATTATTTGCCTAGCAGCTGAGCTGAAAGAACCCAAGAGGCACCAAAAAAGAAGAAATGATCACCTATTTCCTAATTTGAATACAAAGTCTACTTTGCTATTTTTTCTTCATCAGCAAGAGTAAAAGCCCTCTTCGATCTAAATCCTGTCAGTTTGGGTCATTTTAGTTTAGGAAACCCCATTCTTTTGCGGAATTCCTGAAGCAATAAACGACGTTTAAACATGCCTTTTGTTCAATTTCACTGCTTTTCCTAATCTTGAAAAAAATGAGATTTTTTAGATCCAAAAAGGGGCCTACTGATCCGTATTAAAGCTCACATTGACAAAGAGGGACGCTGAAGCTTTGCTGCTTCCTCTAGGTCAGGAAGAAGCCAAGGCTAAGGGGGAGACATCACTGCCTGCTCCTTGGGAACACAGCCTGAGAACACAAGACTTGCTCTACGGATCAGCTATTCATGGATGCCATGCTTCAAGGCCAACTTTCAACTTGGCGCATTTTTACAGAGAAGGGATGTGCAATTTCTCAGTGCTGGTGTTAGGTGTTTTTTCCTAACTTCTAAACTGTTCTGTGACTGTATTTAGAAGTACATTTAGGGGCCATGAACACCACCAACCAACCAACTGGGCTAACATGGAGGACTTCAGGCCTAAGTTGTAGAAATACTAATCAGGTTGTTGCTATTGCTGTTGTCCGGACATTTCAAACCTTCCCTGTTCTTAAATCTTGGTGATGTATAGGGTAAGCATAAAGCTCACTGGGGAAATCACACAGAGGATCTGGAATTAGAGCGGGAGCCATCTCAGACCAGAACAAACATTAAAGGCTATTCACAAACCAACAAAAAGTCAACGCACCTCCAAAGTCTATTAAGGTCTGTCAAGAATGCAAACAAGTTTTGTAATAAGCTTAATAAATAAAACAACTGAACCTACTAAGTGGTACTTACGGGAACAGACTTAAGGATATAGCCTGAGAGGTAGAACAGGTTCCCACTAGAACAAGGATTGTTTACCTTGCTGGGATTAAATCCAATAATCCTAAAAGTGGTAATGGTACTAAATGTTTCAGGAAGAACCAACAGTAGAAACCCCAGTGGGATCTACAAACTTCATTTTTCTGTAAAAGTGAAACGCCAGTAAAACCACATCGTTCCAACATTCTCCCTTCTCAATATAAATCTTCTTCCATCTTACATTTCATCCTGAACAATTTTACTATGTTCACCATAGTAGCAACTGAAAAAAAAATGTGTTTCATCTAGAAGCAAAAGTGAGAAACCTTTACAAAAAACACTGAGCTTCTCCAAAGCTAGATTTCCAAGTTCTTAATATAAGCTAACACAAAATAAAGACTGCTACAGTAACCAAACTTTTCTGCTAACAAGTATCCTTAAAAACAATGACAATTCAACCATAATAGATTATTTTCTACAGTGAGCAGATAATGAACCTACATACTTTTTCTTCTTCTTCTTTTTGTTTTTTGCTAGCTTGGTTCATAAATCTTGCAACTTGCAAGCTCAAGGGTTTTTTTGGAGGCAAAGACAAGTTAATAGTCGAGCTTAAAATAAATCGGCTTTGCAATTACTTTTTTTTTTAAGCTGATGAAGCACGTTTCCCCATTCCACGCCATGAAGCAATGCGATGTTAACTTGCTATGGAGTCAAATGCGACAAACTCCGAGAGCTCCAGTCGCGAGGCGGCGGCTTGCTGCACCCACAGCTTCCCGCACTCCTGCAGCATCAGGACGCAGCACTCTCCAGGCTGGGCGCAAAACCCGAACTCGGGGCCTCCGGGCCACGGGACAGTATACCCTACCCTCGTCCCGGGGAAACTGAGGCACGGTGACCCGAGCGATCTGGAGTCCGGCGAAAGCCACCGCCGCTGCTTGGCTTCCCTTGCCCCCCGGAGGTTTGGGAGGCTCCTCGGCAGCACACGGTAGACACCGCGCTCTTCGCCGTAGAAAGATTATGGCACTAGCCTGAGAGGTGGCTGTCTCCAGCCCACCGCCCCCCGGGTCCCACCCCGCACGGATCTCGAAGCATCCTACGACCCGCAGGAGCTCGCGACTGGGACCTCGCGGCGCCTCCTGCACGATGCCTCCCCCCTGGGCTCCGCCAGCCCAAGCGCCCGAAAGTTCCTCGGCCCCAGCGGCCGCAGCGACCTGGCCACCCACCCCGAGCCGGGCTCCCTGCCACCCTCACCCCCCCGCCCCTGCTGTCCGGGCGCCCCTGCTAACCTGACGCCGCCGCGCCACTCAGGTGGCCGCCTTGCGCCCCTCGCCATGGCCAGTCTGCGAGCTGTCGCCGCTCCACGCCCCGCGCCCGATGCCCGGGAGCGCCTACTGCGGGCAAGCTGAGTCCGCCCGCGCCGGGCAGCGATGCGGGCTGCGCCGCGGGTGGCGGGGAGTGCGGAGCTCCCCACCTACAGCAGCCGGAGCCGGCCGGTGCCGAGCATGCCCAGTGCGACTCTCAGGGCGGCGCGGAGGCGCGTGGCCGCGCGGGGTGTCGCCGCCGGGTTTTCGCAGCAACCACCGGCGCGGGGCGGAGCGGGCGGCGCCGGGCGGACCTGGGAGAGCCGCGGGGTCCGCCCGCGGGGGTGGGGGGCGGGCTGAGCGTGCCCGGGAGTCCCTCCTTCGCCGGCGCTGGCTCGGCGGCTGGCCTGGGTCTCCCGGGATCTGCTCCAGCGCGCCCAGGGTGTCCCTGGGGCCGAGGGCTCGTTTCCGACGCTGCGGTGCTTGGGCAGCGTGACTGATAATTGTCGGGGAGCAGGGCGCTCCCCAGGCTTCCAGCGCTACTCTCCTGAGCGTCGCGTCGCAGTGTCGTTCCTGGGTTACCCTCCTGGGACACGGGAGAAGACGAGCGTCCAGCCTCCGGACGTGCCTACTCCACGGCCACCTGGGAGGCCACCTGGCCATCAAAAGCTTCGCAGGCCTTTCCGGGTGACTGTGCTGTCACTTCCAAAGACCACACAGAAGCGGCTGCGAGAAAGTACAGCAGGATGTTCCCCGGTGGCTTCTGAGTAGTGGGGTTCCACGGGATTTTTAATTTTCTTCTTTTTTTGATTATTTACTGTTTCTAAGTATTCTGTAACGGACAGTCCCGTGCTTTTGAAGTAAGACGTGTTATTCTAAAATTATTTTTTAAAAACGCCCGCAGAACTTCGGCAGCACCATTCCGCGCTGTAAGCACACCACCACCACCCTCCCCCCCCCCTTTTTTTTTTAGACTTGGGGAAGACAATTTCTGGGGCTGGGACCAGACTCCTCCTCCCCGGCTCTTTTCGGGCCGCCCCTTGGCCACGCCCCCAATCTGACCCTTACGCTCCAGTACCGCCCCCTTCTCTTGGTTGCTGAGAAAACGCGGAAGGGTGGACTTTCCACACGGACGTTCCCGGTGGCTCCTGTGCCAGACTGGGCATGTTCCGCCGCCGGGTCAGGGACCGCTGACAAGGAGAGAGAGGCATCTTTAAGCAACTCCCCGTCTCTCTCCTCCTTCTCTCCGTCCTTGGCAAACTGAACTAAGTAGCACCTCCGACCCCCTGCCCGGAGCTCGGACCTGCAAAGTGGGTCAGGATTCGACTGAGCATGCTCCGGACAGTGCCAGAATGCCGCACGCGGCGTTCTGCCCAAGGTTGATGGGGCTGCGCTCGCTCGTCACGACATCGAAGGTCAGGAGGCCGGTGGAAGCAGGGCCCTGGAGGTGCGCTATAGCTTCGACACGTGGACAGGTCACCCCTAGCCAGGCCCGCGTTGAGGGGCTGGGTGCGTGGGATCTGGCTTACAGGCGATTCAAAGCCTGATTTTTCCCGCAGAGATTAAAATTAGGAATACTGGTTTAGCATTGGCTTTATGGCATCTTCAATAATTACGAACTTTTCAGCCCCTCTTTCTTTAAAGAAACCGACATCCTTTTTAAAGTATTCTTTACATTCGCACTAGAACCCTGAATTTTCACTTCTTCACATTTGCACTAGAACCCTAAATTTTCTCTTGTTTTATCAAAGATTAAATGTCGTCACTTTCAAATAATACCACAGCGTCATACTACTTTTTTTTTCCTTCCAACAATTCTGTGTTCACTGCGACTCCTGTCCACCTTTTTTCAAATTTTCAGAGAATGAGCAGAATGCTCTCCTGCTGGCTTAAATAGGCTTGAGGAGGGTGTGGGAAACTTGCTTTTAATGCTCTGTCACAGAAGAGAAGACTGAAGTGGAGAAGGATTACAGGGAAGAGATTTTACAGGTTTGAGGTGAATAAACTCAAAAGCCCAGAAAGAGCCTTGCAGTGAGCCCAGGCAGGTTAGTGGGATAGGTGTCTGTTTTCTGTCTGAGGAGGAAAATGGTCAGATGGGTCAGCTGCTCAGTGAGGTTTGGTGTGATAGTGGGAGACACCCTCAGTAAGGGTTGGCTTCATTTCAACCTCTCCCTCTCATCCCTCCCTGTTTCAACTTCAGCATGATTGGAGACACCGTTGTTAGTGGACGGTCACTCCTGGGAAGAGCTTAAGTTTTTCCCCCTAGACTCTAATTTGTGCTGGATCACCCTCATCCCTCAGCTTTGAGACCCCCCCAGTGCTGAGCAATGCTCTTGTTCTGTGTAGACATCTACACCACAAAGAGTCTGGCTGGGGAAGAGGTGGGTAAGGCGTCTCTCTAATAGTTCATACTGCCATTCCTTCCCCACTGAAGCTTCCTGGTCCCCAGTCTTCTGTAACCTAAACCTTTCTTAGTTTTCCTATCTTTCTGATGGTTCCTCCAGGTTCTTTTCCTTTTCACCACCCCATCTTAAGTGTTCTGTCCTGTGGCCTCTTCCCTTCTGCTTTCCCTTCTACTCTTCTAATTCGATGACTGACAGTACCAAGGTGGTGTTCAGTTGGTGTGTACACATAAATAAGGTCATGCAAGCTGTTAATTGCCACAGTTCTTTCTGGTCAATCAGGTACCTATTCTCTTTGGTCAGTATCTATGCCTGACCATTGGTCTGTACTGGCTATTAATATTTTGAGTATCTTTGCCCCAAAGATACATTTGAGTATCTTTGCCCCAAATGTTATATTCTGTCCAAATCTCCCTGGGTTTGGACTCTTATATGTGGTCTACCAATATCTTAATGGCTGTGACCCTCAGGAAACTTGAGCTCCGTATGTCCCACACAACTCAAGAGCAACTCAAGAGTCACTCTCCTGCTTATGTGTCCTAACTTGTTCCTGGTACCCGCATCTTCTCAACTCTGCACACCACAAGTAAAGATATTATCCTCGATTCTACATCTGTCTTTCCTCTGTCATCCAGCTAGCCACTGGGAACTGCCCACCCTACATTTAGGCATCTCCGCATATGGACCATCCACCTGCACTACCCTCTCAGGCCCATTATCCCTTCCAAATGAGTCCTCTCTCTCCCCATGTTTCCTCCAATCCAGTCTCCATGCCTCCTCAGACTTCTCTTTCTGAGCAAATTATATTTTAGTATATTTGCTAAGCCCTTAGTGCATGGATTCATAGTGCCTTCAGGATAAAGTCCAAGTTTGAAGCATGAACTGGCCCCTGTCTCCCTCTCCAGATTAATCTTCAGCCAGTGTCTCCTAATGGCCCATATTCTAGCCAACCCGAACTACTTGCTCTGCAAATTCATGCCTTTAGTTCCTTTAGTTCTTTTGTTTCTTCTTTGCCCTTGTTCACCCCTTGGCAACTGTTAAGCCTTCAATGTCCAGGTCAGGCTTGGTGCCCTGCGACCTCCTCAAGATGACTTCCTTGGGAATACTTCACCTATATACCATATACTTTGTCTTCATTTTGACACCTAACCTTGTTTTTTTTTTCAACTCCTCCATTACATTGTAGGCCATATGACAACAAGGGCTTGCCCCAGTCATCTTTGTGTCTTTGCTTTTCAGTTTTCAGTAACATTTTACTTAATAAATGAATGATCGACCTTTGTACCCATACAATATTTCAAGTTCATTCATTTTTTAAATTCCTCTTGAGTATTATAAATAGAATGCAAAGAAAAAGTACCAGAACAAAAGTCATATCACATACAACCTGCTGAATAGTTGTGCTTTTTTTTTTTAAGATTTTATTTATTCATTTGACAGAGAGAGAGAGAGAGATCACAAGTGGGTAGAGGGAGGAGGAAGCAGGCTCCCCGCTGAGCAGAGAGCCCGATGTAGGGCTCCATCCCAGGACCCCAGGATCATGACCCAAGCGGAAGGCAGAGGCTTCAACCAACTGAGCCACCCAGGTGCCCCAGCTTTTTTGAATAATATAAGCAAGATCTCGGACTTGATCTTAAACGCAGTAAATTTTCTTCAGTTTCAGAAATCCGGGAAGTGTGTTGTGAGCCAGTCTTTTGTCCTTGTATTATCTGTCTGTAATTGCACAAAGTTCAACATTGTATTGGTAATTAATCCAAAAATTCCATTATTCTTTATCACTGTGGTTTTTTTCCCCCATGGGGTTGTTATTATCCTCTAATTATATAGTTAGTCCTTAGAATAGATTTTATTTTTTGTGTGTTAAAGGTATGGCACCTCTGGAAAGCAGATTAACCCTTTAGGAATGAACATACTCTTTAGAGTTCTTCCAGCTCCCCTTGTCTGCTCAGAGCACCTAGAGTTAACTGTGGAGGGAACTTAATTAACTACCTGCTTTGGAAGCTACACCTCCCCACCCGCAGGGTGGGGAATGTCTTCCAGACCTCCTGGATAGAATGGTCTCGGGGGCAGCAATTTTAACAAGCTCTCAAGGGGATTTCACACACTGTATTTGAGAAACATAGCTCTACCTCATACAGATAAAAGGGAAAATAGTAACTGTTAGTCTAGAACTTCAAGTAGCCCCAGTAATTCTTTTTCGTTGTCAGAGAGATATATGTGAGTGGAAAGGGTATCATTGGTCCCTTTCAGAAAAGTATCATTCATGTTTGTGCTTATTAAATAGCCTTGACTTATTTTATAATCTGGAGAATATGGAAGAGCCCATAGTAAGGGAGCTTCTTTCTCTGTGTTGAAACACAGGGATTTTTATTCAGTAACCATGTAGACCCCATGTTATTCACCAGCACCTTTCTTCAATTGAGCCTCCTTTGACAAAGGGTGGGTGGGGCAGTGGAAGTTCTGACCTTACCCCTTTGCTGCAAGAGGACAGTAAGAGGTCTATGACTCTACATTTGTCTTTTTCGTTGTTCCTGGGAGTCTGAAAAGACACAATTAGGACAGGGCCCGGGGGAGGAATGAAAGAAAACAAATACTTCTCTCCACAATCTTGTGATTTGCTGGCCAAGGAGAGTGAAGCATCTTGAGAAGTATGAATCACTATTAGAAAAATACTCCCTTCCTCATTATAGGTTTAGACTGAACATTTGTGTTGGTCCTTTGGAGGTGTGTGTGCACGTGTGTGTGGTCTAACCAGTTAGCCAGTAGCAACAATCAGGAGAGCAGATGGTGTGCCTGCAACTCACAAGGGGCAGAAGCTCCAGCTCAAAGGGTCACGCCCTTCCTGGCCCTCCCTGGGGGACGGCACCAAAGCCCTACCGTCCTGGACACTTTGCCAGCCTGGAACATTAATGGTCATTGCAGCCAAGCCTCCCAACGTCAGGACTTCCGTGCACACAATGAGTCACATAGGGATGAATCCAGGAATCTTTTCCCGTGTGTAGGGGCTTTCTGAATGGCGAACGGTATTTGTACAGAAAGGTTAGAAGAGGGGATCCCTTAAGCAAGGTGTGAAAAGGGCCCTGGAAAGACTGGCTGGGGAGATTGGGTGAGTTCTGCAGGGAACCCTCTGTAAAAACTTGACTTCACAGGTGCTTCTCTCTTGGATTCTGGAAAAGTTATATTTTGCACATAGCTGGAAGTTTTTAGTTTATAATTTCCTTGGGAAGGAGAGAAGGCCAGACATCCACTTTCCCACCATAGAGTGGCAGAGGACACTGTAGAGGGACCCAAGTAATCAAATCACTGTTCAACTAGTGGGAAAGCGAACATCCGAAGGAAGCCAACATATTCTCCAGGAGTCTCCCAAGGGCATTCCTTTGTTCCCAGCACTTGACAAGGAGGTCACGGTTCCAAGGTCAGAATGCTACTCAGGCCCGAGGCGCTCTCCAGCCCAGGTGAGCATCTGCCTCATCGCTGTGACCTTAGGCGGAATAGCCTGGTACATCCGCACAACGAGAAACCCAAAATAAACTCGGAAAGGTGAATTGCCCATTTCGGTGCCGTTGATTTTCATGCCTCTCTTTAGTAAGTATACTAGAATTGGAAGGGAGGGAAGGAAAGTCTACGTTCTTTTTAGCTTATAGTTAAATGTAACACCAGAAAATGCCAAGGACCAGCCTTGACTGAAGGGAGAAACTGGAGGTGGGGGTGGGGATGAGAAAGAAACACAAAGAAAGGGACGGGGAGGGTCACAGCCAAAGCTAAGATGTTTATTTGTTTACAGCAGTTTTATGATTCAATACACTCACGTGCATTATGATACAATACACTCACGTGGGAGTTCCTTTGATCATTGCATAGATGATTCAGTGGAACAATCTACCGGTAGGTAAGTAACAGTTTTCTCATTCAGTGCTATTACACTACGTGGCCTCAGATCAACTAGCTTCAGGGCTAACATGCTGTGTGGTTTACGGGCTTCTGCAAGTTGTGTTATGGCAGCGCTTTAGGGCTGAACAGTGGTGGGTAAGGCTGCTCTTTCCACTGGCCCTAACACTGCAAGGACCCTGTCAGCTTGCTGCCTGGTCTCCACGCCCCCCGCCCCCCACACCTTCTTTATTTTTTATATGAAGCTCATGGAGGCCAGATTGGAGCTGCCAGAGGGATGGGAACCCCACTGGAATGCAGACTGGCAAAGGACACGCAAACAGGACAAAAGTTAGGGTGACAGCAATCGAATAAAGGAAGTAAGGCCATTTGAGTGCAATGAATTTTGTATATTATCAAATGCTTGTTTGCCAAGTTCGGATGGCTTGAGCAATGGCCCAGTAAGTTGTATCGGCATAGGCAGTGGATACCTGGCAAGGCAACAAGTGCTATCATGGCTAGATAAAGCGTTTTGGGTCCACTCTTAACTTTCTGACCCTCCAGCAATTCCCACGCCTGCACTGTGAGGGTCTTCCGTTGCCCCCAAGTTGGGATCACTGCTTGGCAGGTTGCTCTCACATGAAGTGGCTTTTGTGGAGGAACAGGCTTTAGGGCCGTAATCCTCAGCCTCCAGAATGGTGGGATGAGGTGTATGGGATGAATCCAGAAGTTCCTCTGGAGTGTGAGCAATTGCAGGTGTGTACCAGGCGCTCAGGGAGTCACATGGGTCCGTCAGCGTTCCTAGGAAAAATACACAGAAATTAAAACAGGACCAGGACCAGACCACTGATATTTTTTAAAGGGTCCTTCCACTGCACTTTGGCATAATATTTTCTGGGCGCAGACCACAGTCAGCTGCAGGGGAACCATCAGCACAGAGATTTAAACAGTTTAAAGTATATAAAGCTTGATTAAGACAAGAATGTGAGGAGGTTTCAAAGAACTTTCATATGCTAAATTAAACCTACAAGATACTAGAGAACTTGAGGCCTTGCCATTGTCAGGTTAAGGTTGTTTTTCCCCTCTAGCAAGGTGTTAACAAAGATGGGTGATTCCTGCAGGAATGTCACACAGGTCCCACCCAGGAGTGGGCGGTGCCGGGAGGTTGCTGCTCGTCAGCTTCCCCCGCTGTCCTCAGTTTGTCTTCTATTTCCTCATCATATCCCCCAAAACAGTTTTTTTTTTATAAAGATTTTATTTATTTATTTGACAGACAGAGACCACAAGCAGGCAGAGAGGCAGGAAGAGAGAGGAAGAAGCAGGCTCCCTGCTGAGCAGAGAGCCTGATGCGGGGCTCAATCCCAGGACCCTGGGATCATGACCTGAACCGAAGGCAGAGGCTTTAACCCACTGAGCCACCCAGGCGCCCCCCGCAAAACAGTTTTGACCCTTAAATCTTTAAGGTTGTTGAAGGTGGAAGGTCTCATCTTTTGTAACTTATTACTGCTGAATGGGGGCTCAAGAGTTGTCCCTACCTACCGAGGTCAACATTGATCAGCTGGGGAATGTGTAGGGGGGTTAGGAAAGGTGGAGGCAGCTGAATCTAACGCTGTAAACACATGAACTTCTCCCTGAGCAGAAAGGATCATCTGTTAGCTGGAAGTTTTGGCAGTGACCGTGTTATGCCCGAGTTTTCGCATCCGAGAGACCACCAAGGAGCCAAGCACCGATGCAATCGCACAAGGGTTAATTTGACAAGCTTAAGCTTGGGCCCAAGTATACCGACACAGCGGAGTAGGGACTTGGACCGCGAGCCAGGTTACAGTCAGAGGTTTTAAAGGCAGAGTAGGGGTGGACTCGGCCCTGGGTGAGGACAAAGGAAGGGGATTATGGATGATATAAGTCTCTAAGGAATTTTGGAAGCAAGGTCTCCAGGACCTTGAGGGGCCAGCTGTTGTCTGAGGAAAAGGTTATTCATTACCAATAATGAAAATCTTCTTGTGAGACCCTTTAGATGTATATACTTGGGAATGATTCTTGACACTATCTTGGAGGTTTAGAGATAAAGTTTCCTAAAGTAATTGTTAAAGTAGACTTAACAGGATTCTGGTCGGACCTGTCGGGGTAGGGGGTTGGTCAAGCTAGGATTGTCCTTAGCAAAATCTCAAGGTGAGGGCAGTTAAGTCCCCAGGGGAGAGCCACTCTGTTTCAAGGGCTTGTCAATAGGTGAGGAATTTTAATGATTTTCTTCTCCCTCTGTTTCCCACATCAGCTAAACTTGAGATGGGATGGCCTTAATTTTCTTGGCCTCCACATTTCCCCCTTAACAATTTTGACCCTTAAATCTTTAAGGTTGTTGAAGGTGGAAGGTCTCATCTTCTGTAACTTCTTTCTGCTGAGTAGGGGCGTGAAGTTTTCCCTACCTACTTGGGTCAACATTGATCAGTTAAGGAATATGTAGGGGAGTTATGAAAGATGGAGGCAGCTGAATCCAGGGGTTAAAATCAATCATTAATGGAGAGAGAGAGACTGTTTAAAGTGCTAACCTGAGTAGGTCAGAACCCAAGAAATATTTTGTGATAATCTGGAACATCAAGATGGCTGCACTTATGTCAGGGCTAGACTCAGGGTGGGTACAGCCTTGTTTTTCTTAGCCTCCACATTTCCCCCTCGCAGGGGAACCTAAGGAAGGACCCAATCATGCGTCCAAGCTGGCCTCCGTAACAAAGTCCAGTGGTTGGTATTGCTGTCTGAGTACCATGAGTTGAACTGTACTGACTCTGTCTAATGCAGGGCCAAAAGGTAAAGAGAAGAAGGGGGATAATGAGGGTTACTTTCCATTCCCCATACTGGTGTAAGAAGAGGGCATAGTATAAGTAACATTAGTGGGGTACGTGAGAATGGTGGAGTCTTAGCTTTAGGGGATTGTCTTTGTCGTACTAACTTTTCCATTCTGGACCAAAGTCCTTGAGAATAACATGCAGGTCAGCTGGCCAGATGTAGGTGTAGTGGACCCAGGGAGTCGACCTTGAGAGCAGTGGGAGTGGTCAGGATCACGATGTAGGGTCCCTTCCAGTGAAGCTCCAAGTTTTCCACTTGGTAGCAGCGCATCCAAACCAAGTCCCCGGGTTGGTAAGGATGTGGTTCCAGCTCAGTCTCCATCTCAGTGTGGGCAGTTAGGATCCCTGTGTGGGCTAGACAGACTGTAATGCCTGCAGTGACTGGAGTACAAACTGATCAGTCATTTCTGTTATAGCAACCTCTTGTAATCAAGGGTGGGGGGATCTCCCAAACATTATTTCAAATGGGGTCCCCTTATTTAAGTAGGGTGTACATCGCGCCCTGAAGAGGGCAAAGGGAAGGAGATCTACCCACCCACCTCCAGTCTCCAGAATTAACTTTGTCAAGGTCTCTTCAAGAGTCCGATTCATTCTTTCTATTTGCCCCGAGCTCCAAGGCCGGTAGGCACAATGTAGTTTCCAATTAGTGCCTATGGCTTTGGCCAATACCTGTGAGACTGAACTCACAAACGCAGGGCCATTGTCTGACCCCATCGCAAGAGGTAACCCAAACCTCTAGTAGCTTTTTGGTTACCATTCCTCCCATCTCATGTTCGGCAGAAAAAGCCTTTACCCAGCCTGAAAAGGTATCTACAAAAACTAACATATACTTGTGCCCGTATTTTCCCAGTTTCATCTCTGTAAAATCTATTTCCCAATAAATTCCTGGTTCCTTTCTCTTTTCCCTCTTTCCATTCTGGTTTCTCCCGCATTTACCACCTCACATTGAGTACATCTGTCAACCACATCCTGAGCCGTACGCCCTAATTTAGAAACCTGGAACTGTTTGACCATAAGCTCTTTAAGTTTGTATGTCCCCAAATGAGTATCTGATGTATCTGGCTTACTAATTTCTTCCTAGTCTTCAAGGGGGAATTATTTCCTGTTCTAGTCTTAGCCCAATCCCCTTCATAGGGGATCCTAATTTAGTCCATTTCTGTAAATATATCTGCATCTTTGACCAGGAGGCCATGGCAGCAATTATGTGGAGGCTAGGGGGAACCCAGCCACTACTAGATCTAGTTTCTTGCTAAGATAGGCTACTGGCCTTTGCCAAGGCCCCAGAGTCTGAGTCAAAACTCCTTTAGCCACCCCTGCCTTTACATCCACATACAAGTGGAAGGGCTTGGTAATGTCTGGGATGGCCAGTGCTAGGGCACTCAATAAGGCTGTTTGTCTAGGGCTGACTGACTGACAAAGGCAAGATCGTTTACACGAGTTATCGAGTAACTTCTCTGAAGTTTACCTCAAGTTATCTAGCTTAGGTAAACAAACATTTAAGGACAACCAAATCTAGAATTTAACACCCATAAAGGCGTGTTATTAAAACTAATTTTTCTCTCTAAAATAACCGTCATTTCCAGAGATAGCCAAATCAGGACTAATTTATTTGAAAAACAAGTTCAGTTTTAACAAACTTGGTCTAATTATTTACATAAGCTCAGCAAGAACAGTGCATTATCATACAGATCTTTCTTAATCTGCTTTGATGGAAATTTATGAGGAATCTCTAGGTTGAACTTTCAGTATCCTCTGCAGGCCAGAAG
The DNA here is from genome assembly GCF_009829155.1 of Mustela erminea. Taxonomy (NCBI): domain Eukaryota; kingdom Metazoa; phylum Chordata; class Mammalia; order Carnivora; family Mustelidae; genus Mustela; species Mustela erminea. Next base: position 26,708,307 of record NC_045615.1, on the reverse strand, counting down.
CCACGTCCAGTGGTTGCCATCAGACATGCCTGAGATACCTGCAGACTTGGGTAAACTCCTCCTCCTGAGGTCCCCAACGTATCCTGAGGCTCTTGCACCTGCCAGTAAGTGGCATCCTTTACTCACCTGGTGAGGCTGCTGGGGAATCTGTAAGTAAGGTATCAGGCCAACGGTTCCATAAATGATTCCAGGTTTCATAAAGTCAACCTTAGTTCCTTTACGCTGTCTGGTCATATCTGAGTCTAAGCATGTTTCTCAAATATGACATTCCAGTCAAAACCTTGGTAAAATAACCAATGTTTCCTATGGTGTCCTGTTACAAGGAGAACAGATTCTTATTGGACTTATGCAAATGACTGGGATTTCCATGGAAGAAGGAATACTTACTGAGACATTTTGTGTTTCAGAGGGTTCAGGTAAAGAAGTTGAATGCTTTGATTTGTTTACAAATGAATATTTTTACATTTCTGTAAGTCACAGATTAAGAAAAAGTTTCCTTACTATGAAAGAGCAGAGAACCAGCAATATTTCAAACAAGGGTCATAACACTATAAGTCATCTTTTTAATTTATTTAGTCCCATGCTACTAGTTCTTGTTCAGTTTGAATGCAGCTTTAGTTAGTTTTGGAAATTCTTACCCATTTCAGTTTTGATCTTAAAGATATTGAATACCGGTGTTGTCCTGAAAGTCCCTTATATGAATCTCCCTGAAGATAAAACTCGTTTTACAAGAGAATTAGAACAATTATAAATGATGAAAACTCAGGATGGACATAGCTCCAGATCTGATGAGAGTTTACAACAGAGCTGGCAAGGAAATCAGGTTATTCCTGTGACACATAACACTTCAACAGCCAGAAGATCCAGTAATGATGACCTTGTATTAACACACTAAAACTTTAGGAATCGGATACTATCTTTACAATAGTTACAGCATTTATCCAAATGTAATCTAAGGCTTATCATTTGTTAAACAGTACTTCAGGAATAACTTAGCATACCAAAGAAAAAGGCCTAATGAATTAAAGAGAATTCATTTATAATTTAAATCTTGGGGAGTTTGTTAAAACCTTAGGAAGTTATGACACATGCCTGCATAGCATTACAGATGATTACAAAAATTTATTTTTTTTAACCAAGGTGACAAAAATTTGAAAGGCAAATACATAGGATTCTATAGTTGTTAGCAAAATGTAACTCCCTTAATATTGAGAAGGTTTAACCAAGTAATGAAGACAGGATAAAAGACAAAACATAGAAACTGGTTTTCTGAGCAGACAAAAGAAGAAAAAAAAAAAAAAGATAAACTTTGTTCACCATTTTCTTAACCAGAGCAGATTAACAATTCAAGAAAACTTGTCTTTTGAAAAGAGAATTTTCAAAAGTGTACTTTTATAGTGTATACAGCATATATGTACAGCATATACACACACACACACACACACACATATACATATATGGTACATATGTACATGTGTACATATATATGTGTATATATAATTTATATATCTATATATATACATACACACACATATATACATATCTATCTATCTATATATATATATACACATACACATATATGTACCTTTATATAGTGTACCTATAAAGCGTACCTTTATAATCCATTCATTTCTATCTTAGTCCGTCCTGACCACACCTAAAATTCCTTTCCAAAGATTTCCCATCAAAAACCTTCTACAAGTTTCCTGGGCATTCTGATTTTGTCCCAAGCCATTTCTTTACTGACAACCCTCTCATTTAGGACAAATTATCTTCTTATAACTTCAACAAAAATATATTCCCATTTCTCATATCTTTCTTACATATCTCCTACTTTTCCACATACAGAGTTGTTTCCCTTATTTCCATCGGTCTTAGTTACAGTTAGCAGAAATTTGCAAATTTCTTAGAAACTCCTTAGTCTCCAGTGACGACTAAGTATTAACCAATTATGAACTGTTATACCAGAATTCTTCAGTTGGCAAACTTGTGAATCAGTTAAGCACAAAACATGTTTACCAACAGATTTAAATATCCATAGTTTCTTTGCAGTAAGAAGTAAAAACACAAATTTATGTTTAGTTAACAGTGATTTAGCACTTTATCCCATTGGGAAAGACCTAGATGTCCAGCAAATTTAATTCCATTTATCATGCAAGCAAAACTTTAAAGTTTCAGATTACCAAAGACTTTGAAAGCTATTTTAACAATTAGCCATCAAAATTTCAGAGACAGTTAACTGTCAGTTTAGTCATCTTTTTGCTAACAAATTACAACAGAGATAATATGAGCTTATTTGACCTTCAGCAAACCTCGATAGAGTAAGTTTTACATTTAGTGCTGATTAATTTTAAAGACATGTCTATCTTAATTAAACCAACAATTCAAATACTTAATTCAAATACTGATTTGTTCTGAGGTGGAAAGCCCAAAATGGCCACCTTACTGAGATGAGGAGCCACCAAGGATGACTTGGCACTTCTCACCAAGTCACTTCCACATGGCTTTAAGAACTACCACGAGACCCCTGAGCCAATCAGCTGTGAGAAATGGAGAAAAATCCCTAGTTTGCCTATAAATACCTGTCCCAGCAAAAGTCGGTTGCTCAGACTTTGGGAAGGATCCCGCTGAGCCCGCTGGCGTTAATAAAGCTGCGTTCTCCCAGCTCTCCACATGCCGCTTGAGTTTCTCGGTCACCTCAGAACTTCTACAACTTTTGGTTCCCTGACCAGGAAACCCAACCACACTGGCCCATTGTGCCACCAGTGTGGATCTGGAGATGGGCCACGGAGGGCAACGGAGTACCTACCCTACGGTTTAGGCGTGCCCTGCTGATTTCAGTGGACCCAAGGCTGGGTTCTCCTGGACAGCCACGGCTTGCCTCCGTCCTGCTGGACCAACAATAGGAGACTGGCGAGAACTGACTGGAACCACCCCTCGAACCAGGTAAGCCCCAGGGCCACTGTCCGAGTCAGACCCATCTATCAGAATGGAAGGGGAGAGTGATCACCTCCCATTAGCCAGGGATAACCAGAGGAGGGTGTCCAACCTGTTTAAATCTGAGGAACGCTTGAATGTATGAGTGTGTCTGTATGGCTCCACTGCTTCAGCTATGGAGTCTGAGTGGGCTGCACCCTGAGTCTTGCAGAGTGTCATATGGCATAGTGGTCATCTACTCTACGGAGTAGCCTGGTCCAGGGCTTATACGGATAGACCTTAGCTAAGACTCCTAAGTTCCCACAAGGAACACGAGCAGGACAGCACCTGAGTGCTGTACCCGACCCTTTGTTTGCGACACCTTTCACAATGGGTGGGAAACCCAGCAAACCCACTGTCTTAGCTTGTATGCTTAAAAACTTCAGGAAAAAGGTGTCTGGGTAGCTCAGTGGGTTAAAGCCTCTGCCTTCAGCTCAGGTCATGGTCCCAGGGTCCTGGGATCGAGCCCCACATTGGGTGCTCTGCTTGGTGGGGAGCCTGCTTCCTCCTCTCTCTCTGCCTGCCTCTCTGCCTACTTGTGATCTTTGTCTGTCCAAATAAATAAGTAAAATATTTAAAGAAAAAACAAAGAAAAGAAAAAACTTCAGGAAAGGCTTTAGTGCTGACTACAGGGTACATATGACCCCAGGAAAACTGAGAACCCTATGTGAGCTGGAGTGGCCCACTTTTGATGATGGCTGGCCTTCAGAAGAAAACTTAGACCTCCCCACTGTCCAACAAATTTATTGTGTAGTCACGGGAGACCCAGGACATCCAGACAAGTTCCCATATATCAGTTCCTGGTTAGAGATACCCAGGACCCTCCCCTCATGGGTACAGTTCTGTGTCAATGGCAAGAGACAGTGCGGGATTCTCATCGCACAACCGACCAAAGGCATCTGAAATAAGGCTATACATCAAGGGGACCCAGATGACAAACTCCCACCATCCTATGGGCCTCCGGTCCTCTCAACTGCCTCAGCCCTCCCAACTGCACTCAAAGTGGGACCCAACACACCACCACCTTCCATTTCACCACCAGACATACCTTCTCTGCCTTCACCCACTCCTACACCATCAGTCGTCCCACTGATGCCTCTGGTTTCACCAACAGCAACAATTTACCCACCATCTCTGACTCCCCAAGATGCCAGTAACCCCTCAACCAGCACCAGCCTCCCTGCCAGCTGTTCCTAATGGGGACCTCTCCCCAGACTCCTTACTGACTGTCCCTGACAGGGACCCCTCCCCAGAACACGAGCCATGGAACATCACTCATCACCTCCTCATGTGAGAAATCCTTGCTTACCAGATGCCCCTCCCAGAAACCCGAGATCCTGACATAATTGGAGTAGATGACACCCAACCAGGCAGGCCCATTATCTACTACCAGCCCTTCACAACCACCGACCTCCTGAACTGGAAGTATCACACTCCCACCTATTTGGAAAAATCATGGGCAATGATCAACCTTATGGAATCCACCTTCCAGACCACCGACCAGCCTGGGAAGACTGCCAACAGCTCCTTTGCACCTTGTTCAACACAGAGGAAAGAGGAAGAATTCTCCAGGAGATGCATAAATGTCTCAAAGATATGGCACAAGTCGGCACCTTAAACCCAGAGGGAGGGGCCCAAGAGTCTGCCCTGGAAAACCGACCTGGCTGGGGCTTCAACATAGAGGAAGGCCGGAATGCCATCAAGCACTACCAAGACGCTATCCTGTGGGGCCTCTGTCAAGGAGCCAAAAGGCCTACTAACATCAAAAATGGCTGATGTGACTCAGGACTCAGGACAGAGAAGAGAAACCCGGTATTTATTATGAGTGGCTCTGAGAGGCTTTCTGCATATATACTCCACTTGATCCAGAGGCACCAGAGAACCAACAAATGGTAAATGCAGCGTTCATGGCTCAGTCAGTCCCTGACATCCAACTCAAACTCCAAAAACTTGACGGTTTTGCCGGGATGAACATCACTCAACTACTAGAAATAGCAAACAAGGTGTACTGCAACCTAGACACCATAGCCAAATGAAAGGGTGAAAAGAAAATGAAACAGAAAGTCACTCTGCTAGCTGCAGCCCTCCAACAAGGCTCCAACTACATGGAACAACAGGACAATCAGAGGCATGACCTCAGCAGCACAGAGCCCTCAAAAAGGGTCAATGTGCATATTGCAAGGAAATGGGACACTGGAAAAATGAATGCCTGAATCGGAAGCCCAGGTCATTCAAGCCCTCCACTCAACCTGAGACTCAGGCAAACCAAGATCCTGACTTCATTGGGCTAACAAATATAGATTCAGACTGACAGAGACCAGGCTCAATGATGTTAGGTCCCCGGGAGCCCATGTTGATATGAGCATTGGGGGCCAAAAGATCACTTTCATGGTCGACACTGGAACAGAGCACTCAGTAGTGACTACTGGAAGTGGCAGCCCTAAAAGGACGAACCATAACCATCATGGGGGCCATGGGGGATTGGGCCACAGGTTAACCCTTCTGTCAATCTTGGACCTGTAAACTGGGAGGACATGTAGTCTCCCATGAATTCCTATATGTCCCAGACAGCCCACTACCGCTATTGGGAAGAGACTTACTTTCAAAATTAGAGGCATAGTTTTCTTTCAACCCATCAGGACAGGCCACCATGAATCTAAGCCCCACCGAGCCTGGGATAATCATGTCCTTAAACACACCCCAAGATGAGGAATGGAGACTATTTGAACAAGACAATCCTGAAGTCAACCTTGAAGCTTTCCGGACTGCAGTCCCCAATGTGTGGGCAGAAGATAACCCACCCGGGCTCACCATCTGGCAAGCCCCAGTTATTACAGAACTAAAAATTGGAACTCAACCTCACTGGCAGAGATAATATCCAATCTCTGTAGGAAGCTCAGTTGGGCATACAGACTCATCTGGAGCGACTGAAAGAGGCAGACATCCTAATTGAGTGCCAATCCCCCTGGAACACCCCACTGCTCCCAGTCAAAAAACCTAATGGTGACTACCAACCCATCCAGGACTTGTGTGCTCTGAATCAAGTTACTCAAACCCTACACCCAGTAGTGCCCAGCCCCTACCCCCTTTTAAGCCAGATCCCACTGGACGCTGCCTGGTTCACCTGCCTCGACTTAAAGGACACCTTTTTCTGCATCTACTTGACCCAGTAAGTCAGCCCCTTTTTGCTTTTGAATGGACAGACACTGACACAGGGCACCAAACGGAACTCATTTGGACCTGGCTCCCACAAGGATTTAAAAACTCACCAACAATATTCAGTGAAGCCCTAGCCTCTGACCTAGCTGACATTCCCTAGGACCAGACTGGAGGCATGGTCCTCCAGTACGTCAATAACCTCCTCATTGCCAGCTCAACTGCAGAGACCTGCCACTAAGCAACACTCGACCTCCTACAACACTTGTCAAAAAGAGGATATCGAGTTTCTTGGAAGAAAGCTCAACTATGCAGAAAAGAAGTCATGTATTTGGGGTTCATAATAACTCAAGGAAAGTGAGCCCTCAGCATAGAATGGAAGGCTAGCCTTCCACAGTCCACTACTAGATGGGCCCTACACAAGTTCCTAGGAGCTGCAGGATTCTGCTGGATCTGGGTACCAGGGTTCTCAGTCATAGCCAGGCCCCTATACAATCTATACAAGCGGGACCCGAGACACAACCTTTACAGTGTAAAGACATACAAGAAAAAGTCTTTAGGGAACTTAAGGACCTACTTGTAAAGGCTCCAGCCCTGGGCCTCTCGACACTGGAAAACCTTTCTGCCTGTATGTCCATGAAAAGGATAAAACAGCCTTAAGGCTTCTAACTCAGCCCTTAGGCCCCTGGGGAAAGCCCATCGCATAACTGTCCAAGAAATTAGATCCCAGCACTTCTGGATGGCCCCCTTGCCTGCGAGCCCTGGCAGCCACCATACTCCTTATCAAAGAAGCTGACAAGCTCACTCTTGGACAGCAACTAACCATAAAGGTTCCCCACTCAGTAGTAATTCTAATGAATAGCCAAGGTCAAAAATGGATATCAAATGCAAGCCTCGCTCAGTATCAAGGACTACTCCTGGAAAATTCCCGCATTACCTTGAAGACTGACAGGCTCTCAACCCAGCCACATACCTTCCAATGGCAGAAGGAGAACCAGAACATAACTGCCTGGAAATCATTACTGAAGTGTATGCCACCCGTCCGGACCTCAAGGACTCCCCTTTAACAAATGTTGACCTCACCCTATACACTGATGGCAACACTTTCGTGAGTAATGGTTCAAGGAAAGCAGGTTATGCCGTCACCAAGACCCCAGGGGTCCTGGAAGCTAAAGCCCTTCCTACAGGATGGTCTGCTCCAAGGGCTGAACTCTGGGCCTTAATACAGGTGCTAAAGTTATCGAGGGACAAATAGGTCAACATATACACCAACTCAAGATATGCCTTCACCGCCTTACACGTACATGGGGCAATTTACGAAGAAAGGGGTTTCCTGACATCAGAAGGGAAGACCACCAAAAGTAAAAAGGAAATCCTTCAGTTATTAGAGGTGGTAAGGGTGCCCTGGAGTCTAGCTTCATTCATTGTCGGGGACACCAGAAAGGGGATAAAGAACCTGCGACCAGGAACCACCTAGCTGATCAGGCAGCCGGAGAAGCTGCACAGAATGGGCAACCTGCCATCATAGCCCCCGTCACTCCCTCCCTACAAAATCCCAAGTACACAGCTGCTGAGGATAGCTGGGCCAAGACCGAAGGAACAATCCGACATCCGCAGGGATGGTGGATCCTCCCCAACGAGCGACTGTTTCTTCCCGCAGCCCTCGCCCCTCATGCAGTCGCAGAACAACATTCAACCTCACACCTGGGAAAAACAGGACTTGAAAAACTTCTGGCAAAACACTTCTACATCGCCAGACTCGCACCTCTGTGTAAGTTGGTCACAGATTGTTGTGTCACTTGTGCTAAACATAACCCAAAAACAACCCGCCCTACCAACCCCCGCCCCCAGGGTACAATACATAGGGGCAACACCCTTTGAAGATTTAGAGATAGATTTTACCGAGATGACCCCTCACCAAGGTATCAAATACCTTTTGGTCTTAGTCTGCACCTTCTCAGGATAGGCTGAAGCATTTTCCACCTGAACTGAGTGAGCCAAAGAGGTCACCAGGGTACTACTCCAGGAAATTGTTCCCCGATATGGGATCCTGCTCAACATTCACAGTGACAACGGCCCTGCTTTCATTTCTGAAGTTTTACGAGGACTAACTTCGGCCCTTAACATCTCCTGGAAACTCCATATGGCCTATCAACTCAGACAGAGTTCAGGGAAAGTAGAGTGCATGAACCGTACCCTAAAGGAAACCCTATCCAAATTACATGCTGAAACCTCTCTGGGGTGGACAGAGTTACTCCCCTTAGCACTCCTCCGCTCCTGCTGTACTCCACAAAAACATGGGTTTTCTTCATTTGAAGTGCTTTATGGCAGACCACCTCCCCTATTAATTCCCACCCCAGGCAATCTCAGTGTCCTAGGAGATGTACACCTCCAGAGTCAACTAAAATCCCTAGGACAAGTCTTCACAAAGCTACATGCCCACCTATTAGAGCCCCCATATCTCTAGGAACTCCTGTCCATTCCTTCTGCCCTGGGGATGAGGTCTGGATAAAAGATTGGAAACATGAACCTCTGCGTCTAACCTGGGCTGGTCCACAAACAGTAACCCCTGCACCCAACCTGGACCGGTCCACAAACAGTAATCCTTATAACCCCTACCGCTCTCAAGGTCTCTGACATCACACCATGGATCCAACACTCGAGACTGAAAAAGACAAACCTGGGCCAAGCTACCTGCACCCCACATCCATCACCATCAAACCCTCTGAAGTTCACTTTAAAGAAGGGCCCCTAAACTCTAAAATACATCTTCTTCTTCCTTGACCCAGCTGGGGCCTCCTACTAGGGCTATTAAGTTTCTCCTGCCTTTTCCTGCTGAGGACCTCCACCAAATGTAACTGCATGAAAGGCTCTGGAAGGTCTCGATACTTTCAATCCTTTACCTAATGCCTCTGGCCTGTTACCAGGGGAAAACTCTGACTACTTGCAACTCCTCCCATGTTCCCGGCCAGACTTTCTGGATGGCAACCTTGACACAGACCTCTCGGTTCCCCTGTACAAATATCCAAAATCGGGTCCAGTATGTTGGACCTATCTAGCCCAGGCTGGTTCTTCGGATGGAGGCTGCGTTCAAGCTCTTGCTCTCCGAGAGCAGGGTATGACTCAACTAAAGGATCTAGCCAGCCAAACTTCAGTACCCCAGCCTCATTACCGAGGAATCAACCTAACCTCACTTCAACAACTCACTCGACTTCCAGACACCCAGGGACTCACGAGACAACTCATCAGCATCAGCTATCAAATATGGTTAAATTTTTCTCAGGATCCCAGCAATAAAACCTGTTGGGTCTGTCTCCCCCTCACCCAGTTGGCTGTATTCAGGATTCCAGTTCTGCCCAGCTGGCCACTACCAAATGTCACCAACTCTTCCGTAACCATCGGACCTCTAAGTAATCTTATTCCCCTGGCTCTGGCACCCAATCTTACTTGCTTCCGCCCCTAGGCCTTGCTCAACCCCCAGAAGACCATTGCCTTAACTTTACAGCCCCCCTTCCCTACTGTGTTCCCCCCAACATCTTTCTCTCCTGCGAGGACAACCTTCTCTTTAGGTGCTGTGACAAAGATGACACCAGCTGTGGATGCATACTTATATTTTTGTCACCCTCAGCCTAGCTGTACTCTGACCCCCAACTCCAGTTCCGGGTCTCTTCCTACCACCAGAGCCAACGAGCAGTTGCCTTACCTATCCTCCAGGGCATTGGTATCTTTGCTGGGGTAGCCACTGGCGCCTCAGGTCTTGGAACTTTTATTAACTTTTATTATAAGCTTTCACAGGAACTCAACGATGACATGGAAGGAATCGCGGACTCCTTGACATCCTTACAGATGCAACTCACCACCTTACCCGCGGTTGCCCTACAGAACCGACAAGCTCTAGATCTCCTCACTGCCGAGAAAGGGGGGACATGCCTTTTCCTGCAAGAAAAATGCTGCTACTATGTCAACAAGTCTGGGATTTTTGCGTCCAAGTTTCAAGAGCTTTGTGACCGCATTCAATGGCACAGAGAAGAACCCACCACCTGGGGATTTAACCCTCAGGCGTGGACGTCGTGGTTACTTCCCCTCACGGTCCCCTTCCTAACCCTATTCCTCTCAATAAACCTAGGCCCCTGCATCCTCACTGGCCTTGTTCGCTTTATCAGGGAAACTCTCCCAATACACGAACGCCTGCAACCTCGCCCTCTGAGGATATCGCCCCCAGATATAAATGATGATCTTTAGGGAATCCCTATCGATCATCAAGAGGGGGGACATGAGGCAGAAAGCCCCAAATGGGCACCTCACTGAGATGAGAAGCCACCAAGGATGACTTGGCACTTCTCCACCAAGTCACTTCCATATAGCTTTAAGAGCTACCGCAAGACCCCTGAGCCAATCAGCTGTGAGAAATGGCGAAAAATCCCTAGTTTGCCTATAAATACCTGTCCCAGCAAAGGCCATGCGCTCAGACTTTGGGAAGGACCCTGCTGAGCCTGCAGGTGGTAATAAAGCTGCATTCTCCCAGCTCTCCGCAAGCCGCTTGAATTTCTCAGTTGCCTCAGAATTTCTGCAACAGTTCCACCTGGGCCCACCCCATTTTCAATTTTTACCTGAGACACAGGTGGAGAAATCTGGAGTGGGTGGTGCTAAGTCCAGGGGGTGCTCTTCTTGCTCCTTGACAGTGAAGAGGGGAAGAGCCCTGGTGCAGGAGGAACCAAGGATGGTCTAGAGGCCAGTTGTGCAGGCTGCACCCTAGTTGGTGCATAAACAGAAGGGGGGAACAGAAGAGAATGTGCTGCCAGAAGGCAGAGAAAGGTTTCCTGGTTTCAGAGCTCATCAGCTCCGACAGAGGAGTACGCACCATGTTTTCCCCCCAACACGGGGGAGGGGTTAGGCAGTCTGCGTGGGGCCAGAGAAGACAGGGAATTTCCCTGAAACAAAGGGAGTTTTGGCAGCTGCTTGGGAATATTCCTTAAAGTCTCAATCCTGAGGAAGACGAACAACAGTCGGCTTCAGTTATAGCCATCTGAATCACAGGAGTGCGCTGACTGGATGATAAGATGGGCTTGGAAGGTTCCTGGGTGGCTCAGTGGGTTAAGCCACTGCCTTCGGCTCAAGTCATGATCTTAGGGTCCTGGGATCGAGTCCCGCATCGGGCTCTCTACTCAGCAGGGAGCCTGCTTCCCTCTCTCTCTCCCTCTCTGTCTACTTGTGATCTCTCTCTGTCAAATAAATAAATAAAATCTTTAAAAAAAAAAAAAAAAGATGGGCTCGGAAAGGCACTTCTTTAAAATATTTTTAGTAGAAGACTTTTTCCTTAACCCAGTTCCAGAAAGGGGTTATAAAAAGCCCAAGACCTTTTCCAATTCATGGACCAGATCAAGGCAATCACATACACAGTTCTACAAAGAAAAAGTATCAACAAGAGCCTTGGTAAGACCATGTACCGAGTCATCATCTTTAAGCTGTTCTCCTATCTTTTCCCAGGTAGGAAGATTAACTGTGTCCTCCTCAGGAAACCAGGGGCAAACTTCTTGGACAAATTTAAGAAATCTTTCTGTTTGAGCATCACTAACTTTTGTCCCATGGGCCTTTAAAATAGATTTAAGCACTTGTACAGAAAGTACCCAATTCTTAGAATTTAACTGTCCCATAATTTCTTACTTCCAAGGCACAAGTGCTTCTTCATGTACCAATTCCAAATGCCAATACCTCCTTACCCCAAAGGAGTTCCTCACCTGCTGTGGCATAGGCGAACCCCGAGTGCTCAGGTCCCTGTTCCGGCACCACCTGCCAAGGACCAGTCTTGACTGAATGGAGAAATAAGAGTTCAGGGGTGAGAATGAAAAAGAAAGAAACACAAAAAATGGGACCAGGAGGGTCACAGCTAATGCTAAGACGTTTATTTGTCTACAGCAGTTTTATATGATTCAAGTACAATACTCTCACGTGGGAGTTCCTTTGATCATTGCATAGATAATTCAATGGAACAATCTACCGATAGGTAAGTAACAGTTTTCTCATTCAGTGCTATTACACTACGTGGCCTCAGATTAACTAGCTTCAGGGATAACCTGCTGTGTGGTTTACATGCTTTTGCAAGCTGTGGTTATGGCAGCACTTCAGGGCTGAACCGTGGTGGGTAGGGCTGCTCTCTCCACTGGTCCTAAGACTGCAAGGACCCTGTCAGCTTGCTGTCTGGTCACCAGAAGGAAACTGTGTGGGCTCGGGCTTCTGTGAGTGCAGAGGCTGGGAAGGAGCCCCACTGTGAGGCTGGGGCAGGGAAGGCAGAGGATGGGGGTGCTGACGGGGGAGCACAAGCTCTTTGGGGGGCTTAGGGGGTTTACAGAAGCAAGAATGGGGAGAATGAGATGCTGGCCCAATAGTAGGTAGAAATCACTGGTTTTCATCTGGTAGGATTTGAAGGACACTGGAAGGCTGAGAAGCCCCTCATTATATGCAGATCTGGTTTTCTTTCTTGCGGCCTTCCCCTCTGCTAGGTCAGGTTTCCATAAAGCTGGGGTCCAAAGCCCAGGCTCTCCCCTAAGAGGCCTCCTAGTGGGGAGCATGAGCACTCTGGACATCTACAAGTGAACTGTCACCACGGGTGAGGGCTGAAACTGAAATTTACTTTTGATGATGTTACAGTGGTGGTTGGAGCCAAACCTAGGAATGAAGTCTTCTAACAGATTGAAACTCTTTGCATAAGACAGTTCTGTAGGCTATCCTTCAGTGTGATCCCTGCCCTCCCTCTCCCAAACGATAAATGCAGTTTCTACATGTAATTATGGGAGCCGTGGTGTTTGGTTCATTCTCCACCAGAGATGAGTGTACTTACAGATCATTGTTTTCACTTAGGGATGGTGTGGGGGTTATGATGTGACTGTGATTATCTGGCTAAGGGAATAGGATCTCCCCATGTGTACTACACCTGCTTTTCAGGCATGTACAAGCTTCACAGCTTCTCTTCAGTAGTCTTTTCAACCTACTCTACTATAGTTGCTGGCATATAAGAGATGCCAATAAATTTTGTTCAATTACATGCTGGATATTGGTGTTAGAACTACACATTGGGGTATCTTGGAGGCGGGCATTTTAAAATACAAACACTGTCCGTCGCTTAGCTGGCTTGAAATGCCATTCAGACGTTGGCCTTAGTCTGTGTGACATTGATTCTGCTTTTCTTTCTGATGAAGTGTTCCAGATCTGTTACCTGCATGTTTCTCCCTGGATTAGCCGGCACAAAGGCAAAGCTGCTAAATTGTGGATCAGTGTAAGGCTGAAAGCATGACACATTTTAAAGAAGGTTCCTAAGAAATAGTGCCTATTTTTTCCAGCATCATAGTTTATGGGTTCTCTCTTGTGATTTCAGCTATTATTGTATGTAATAGCATTTCTGCTATTAGTTTCAACAAGTCTTCCTTTTTGCTTTTGTTGGAATTTTTAAAGGTGGCTTAATTTTGAAAAGAACCATCCCTAAAACTTGAGGAATTCTGTGATTATATTTATGAACTAAATGGGCTTTTCCTTAAACTGAGCAGAAATTACGATTCGGTGCTCACAAGTATAGAATAAAGGGTGAGATGGCCCAGAAGTACAGCTAAGAATCATTAATAAGCGGGGCACCTGGGTGGCTCAGTGGGTTAAGCCGCTGCCTTCAGCTCAGGTCATGATCCCAGGGTCCTGGGATCGAGTCCCGCATCGGGCTCTCTGCTGAGCGGAGAGCCTGCTTTCCTCTCTCTCTCTCTCTCTCTGCCTGCCTCTCTGCCTACTTGTGATCTCTGTCTGTCAAATAAATAAATAAAATCTTAAAAAAAAAAAAGAATCATTAATAAGCATAATGGCATTGGCTTGCAGTGATCGGGAGAAACAGTGGAGTATAAAAGGATTCTGCATGTCTGTCTTGATGTGATTGATTTCAGTGATTTATAATTCTGTATGTGTGCTTTGGCCTGTACGACTAATTATTGAAAATAGACTAAGCTGGAAAGGAGAGTACCCAGCCCGTCTCCAGGAATCTTCTACTGTTCCATGAATATTACATTTAATTATGTTAAAAGTCCACTATTGCTTATTGCTCATAAGAGACACAGTAGGTAATGAGTTCACTCAGAGCAGAACGACCTGTCATCCCTTAGCCCTTTATAGCCTATAATTCATCTGGCACTAGGTCCCCATTGCTTAAGGGTACCTGAAGAGCAGGAGAACCAAAGAGATTTCTGAAAGATGGTAGCATTACAAAAGAGCCCCCAAAATAGGCATCCATAGGAAAATCATACTCCTTCCCCCTGCCTTGTGCTTTTTATAGCTTGAAGTTCAGCATTTTGAAGTCACTGTGTACTTTTTTTGGAATGAGGATGCTTTTCTTATAAAGGTCTTAATCTGGGGTGCCTGGGTGGCTCAGTCGTTAGGTGTCTGCCTTCAGCTCAGGTCATGATTCCTGAGTCTTGGGATCGAGCCCTGTATCAGGCTCCCTGCTCAGAGGGGAGCCTGCTTCCCCCTCTCCCACCCTCCCACCCCTGCTTGTTTTCTCTCTCTCACTGTCTCTCTGTCAAATAAATAAATAAAATCTTTAAAAATAAATAAATAAAAGGTCTTAATCTGGATTTCTGTCTCTTTTCTCTTTGCTCGTATTTACCCTTACACTATTTTTCTTGAGAGTGTTATTTGCCACCTTTCGTAATATTATGGGAAGACTCATGAGAAAACTAATGGGGAAATAAGGAACCGCAGCCATTATGGGAAGAATCTGAGAGACTCCTCGGATGCCAGCCAGGCTGCAGCCCTCCAGATCCCATTCCCGGCGCCTGATGTCCAGGACACTTCCCAAAGAACACGTGCTTAAATGATTAGATCGATTGATTTCTTATAAGATTTGGGCTCAGGCATAGGTTTCCTTTAAATAGTAGTTGTTGTCTAAACTAAAATATTAAAAATGTGATATGACAGGCAAATCAGGAGCACAGAAGTTACACAATTCAAGGATCACTGGCTTTTTGATGCCAGCATTTAGTACAAAAACGCACCTTTTTCAGTTTGTGAGATCTGCTTACCAATGCATTTAAATTGTTAGGAAACCACACTGAGAGAGTAGTATTGGCAGCATCAGGGAGGCTGCTGTGTTACCAGATCCCTTCTTGGGGTTCCTTTGCTTAACCCTCCCAGCTTCCCCCAAAGCCCCACCTGCCCCTGTCTCCACCAGGGTCTCACTTGCTGTAGGAGAAGGTCACCGTCTCAGTGGCCCTCTCGTCAGGCGATGCTTAGGGGCTGAAGTCCAAACACAGCGTTCTGGGGCTCTCCTGGGAACTTGGGGTACCCTGGATCAGGAGTGTTGTGCTCCAGCAAAGGAAACAGTCAAGAAAACAAAGAGGCAACCCACGGAATGGGAGAAGATATTTGCAAATGACAGTACAGACAAAAGGTTGATATCCAGGATCTATAATGAACTCCTCAAACTCAACACACACAAAACAGACAATCATATCAAAAAATGGGCAGAAGATATGGACAGACACTTCTCCAATCAAGACATACAAATGGCTATCAGACACATGAAAAAATCACTAGCCATCAGGAAGATTCAAATTAAAACTATATTGAGATATCACCTTACACCAGTTAGAATGGCCAAAATTAGCAAGACAGGAAACAATATGTGTTGGAGAGGATGTGGAGAAAGGGGAACCCTCTTATACTGTAGGTGGGAATGCAAGTTGGTGCAGCCTCTTTGGAGAACAGTGTGGAGATTCCTCAAGAAATTAAAAATAGAGCTTCTCTATGACCCTGCCATTGCACTCCTGGGTATTTACCCCAAAGATACAGATGTTGTGAAAAGAAGGGCCATCTGTACCCCAATATTTATAGCAGCAATGGCCACGGTCACCAAACTGTGGAAAGAACCAAGATGCCCTTCAACAGAGGAATGGATAAGGAAGATGTGGTCCATATACACTATGGAGTATTATGCCTCCATCAGAAAGGACGAATACCCAACTTTTGTATCAACATGGATGGGACTGGAAGAGATTATGCTGAGTGAAACAAGTCAAGCAGAGAGAGTCAAGTATCATATGGTTTCACTTATTTGTGGAGCATAACAAATAGCATGGAGGACAAGGGGTGTTAGAGAGGAGAAGGGAGTTGGGGGAAATTGGAAGGGGAGGTGAACCATGAGAGACTATGGACTCTGAAAAACAATCTGAGGGTTTTGAAGAGTAGGGGGGGGTGGGAGGTTGGGGTACCAGGTGGTGGGTATTATAGAGGGCACGGATTGCATGGAGCGCTGGGTGTGGTGAAAAAATAATGAATACTGTTATGCTGAAAATAAATAAAAGAAAAAAAAATACGCTTTAAAAAAAAAAAAAGAAAGAAAGGAGTGTTGTGCTCTGCTTCACGCTCCAGCTCTTCCTTGGCCCCTGTCTTTTGTCATTGGGGTCGAGGATGATGAAAGAATGTAGTTCGGAATCTTTTGCCGCTGCCGTTCACGACCCCGCCCCCATCTCCCAGTGCCTTGTGGTGGCACCAGCTGGAAGCCGGGCGTTGGGGCTGAAATGACTCTCCTGGTGCTCTTATCATCGCTGCTTCACCAGCCGTATAGGCAGACGACTTGCGAGTTTTTAGTGCTGAGGCAGTGTTACGCCTGACCCAGTCCCAGTGAAGGTATCTGGCAACCCTGCGGATCACCCCGCGGATTTGCTCAGAGCTCCTCAAATGCCACTAGGACTCTCAGAGCCACAGCTCCATCTGGAGTTGTGGTTGGAGCTGTGAGTTCATTAGGTCTAGAGGTGGGGCTCTGGAGTGAGAGGAAACGGGAATTGAAGTAGGGGGTATGTACATCTTCACTTCATACTCTTTGTCATTGGAATGCAACTTTTTTAATGCAATGGTTATCTTTAATATCTGTAAATTCATATTGGTAGTTTCAGAGTGAGAGATTGTTTTTGGTTTGTTGCATTAACTGTCAAGTTGGATCATCCTAAACATTAAGGGGACGTGGCCCACCAGCACACCTGTGAGGGTGTGGTAAATTGAGTAATGTTTTATGAGTTTTAGTATGATTGGCTTTTAATGTAATCACAATAAATTAGCCATATAATTCATGAGTTTTAGAATGAACTAGATGTAATATTTTGGATCAGTGAAACTAATATTGCAATAAGAGGGAAAATCAGATCTAATGCATACATTTCAATTTATAAGAAAATAAATATGCCAGATTTGTCTGCAATTCAGGAACATTGCATAATTTATAGTGACAGTTCATTTACAAAAGAGCTAGAGTGCCTTTTTTTGTGTCAGCTATAAAACAAATTGGAGAGTGACTCTTATCCCATGAGTTATTTATAGCAGAAGATTAATAAAACCATTAAGCATGATGAATGAATTTTCAGTGACAGGCCTACAGCAAGAAAAAGTATCAGCAACAATAAAAAATATAATGAATTTTACATTTTTAATCAGTCTACAGAGTTTTCTTAAACATCAAATGAAGTGATTTTATTTTTATCTGGTACAACATTAAAACTGTTTTATTCGGCAGGCGTTGCTTGCCCGCCCAAACCATGGCCTGAGGATAGAGGCCATGGTTCATGTTCTTGCACACTCTGCATCCAGGCTATTATCCTACACATAGTAGGTGTTTGCTCAATGTCTGTTGAATAAAATATAACCTAAATGGTGATTTATGCTGTTGTCAAGTAAACTAGTCTATATTGGGAAAGGAGGAATATGGAAAATCGGCAGTGACTTAACTTTGAATAGTTGCTTGCCTTAAAAAAAGAAAAGAATGATTATTTGGTTAGAAGCAAGTTGGTATTTGGGGAGGTGGGTTCTCATGTCGAGCTGGGTTCTAAAATTAGTATATAGTAAAACTTAATCTAGAAAATCCCTTCCAGCGTGTGATGTGATGAGCCCTGGGTATTATATGCAACTAATAAATTATTGAACACTATATCTGAAACTAATGATGTACTCTATGTTAGCTAATTGAATTTAAATAAGAAAAAATCCCTTCCGTTAATAAAATTTAACACACCTGTTTGAGTATATAACTATTTCCAAAGCAAGAGATGAAAGGAAATTCTCTATGTAAATATCTGGGCATCAGATCCATCTGTTTTGAAGATACCTATCAAATTCCCAGGTGAATGGAGCCTACGAGTGGACGTGGCTTGCCCACAGAGTTGGCTACATTCTAGCTTAATATTAAATCTCTATAACTGTAATGCCTAAGAAATGCATGATACTGTGATGATTAAATGTAACAAGTAGTCATATATTCTGTATCTGGTAGGGATCGGATACAGAAGTCAGAGTCTCCACTGCCTTTTGTTCTATAAATAGGGGTTTTGTGATGTGGAGGGACACTAGGCGTCTGTGGCAGTTCTTTGATTCAGTCAAATTACGTGAGAGTTGCTGTGACTCCATGCTGTGGCCACGTTGGGGAGGGGTTGGGATCCTGTCTGAACCAGGAGAGGTTTGGATCCAGTCTGGACTGTTCAATGAAGGCTTGTTTGGTTGATTACTGGTCTCTCAGATCACAATATGCTACAGCATGCCAGGAAAACCAAGACATCATTTATGTTTGGAATTTGATTTCACCTTGTTCTGGTTTTTGGAGGAGTCTGTCCAGTGTTTTCAGATGGTCCCAAGAGCACTGATAACTAGCCATATTGTTGATCAAAACGGAATGATGGAGAGCCTGGGGTTCATGAGCTCCATAAATCTTTGTGCTCTTCTCATTTAATTACACTTAGTATTTCCAGCCCAGAGTGGAATGTAATGGAGCCCTTTCCAACAGGCTTGGTATTCGATGGGGGCAAAGTAGCTGGACCTCCACAGACTGAGCGACTCGGGGGTCAGGGTCTTCTATGTGCTGCCTCTCCTGCCAGCATCCTCTGGCCAGCCTGCCATGAAAGCTACTTTCCTCCCTGCCGTGTAGCCTACCTTGCGAGTTCTGCTTCATTTACAAACTATGTGTACGGATCCTTCCTTCGAGTGCTTTGCGATCTGGTGTGTGATTCTGCTGACTGTATATGGTACTTGCCTGTTGCTGAGCGGCTCTGTACACAGCATCACGTCATTACTGAGGTGGCAGGAGCCCTACTGTCTTAGCCCGAAGCACAAGCTCAAAACCCACTGGAGTGCGTGCTGCTGGGATTGCCATGGGCAGATGAGTCATTTACGTGAGGGAGGACCTTAAAAGGGGAGCAAAATTGGATAGATCCTGTGTGTGGGCTAAGGACTGAGTTCTGTCCTCCCCAGATTCGTATGTTGAAACCCTAATCCCCAACGTGATGGCATTAGAAGTGGGTTAGAAAGAAGTTAGGTCTTAAGGGGAGGGTCCTGCTGGGATTAGTGCCTTTTTCACAAGAGACACAAGATCGTTCTCCCGGCCATGGGAGGACACAACCAGAAGTCAGCCTTCTGCAGCCAGGAAGAAACTCTTACCAGATCCTGACCGTGCTGGCACTCTGATCTTAGATTTCTAGCTGTCAGACTGTGAGCAATAAATATCTGTTGTTTAAATCGCCTAGCCTATCGTATTTTGTTATAGTAGCCAGAGCTAAGACTGTGTGTTTCCAGAAAACATTTGTCTAGAACATACTGTTATCCTTCAGGGTAATAGTCTTTCGCTGACACATGTCTCCTTATATGGAAGAATCAGCTTTCAGCAGGACAAATGAGTAACAGTTTCAGAGGCGGCCGACATTAGTGTCCCGTTAGTTAATGCAGTGTGATGCTAGCGTGAGGGCCTGAGAAGTTTTCTTTTTTGTATGGAGGCAGTTAAATGCCTCTTTGGGAGAGAGTTGGTGTGTTGCCATGCAGTCTGAACATGGTATGCATGGGACTGGGTTTGGAATGCAATTTGTACTGTATGTACCTTTTTTGAAGAAATGGTTCTGGTTTTTTTGTTTATTTTGAGACTCTTAAAGATAAATCAAAGCATCTCTTTCAGGAAAGGTCTATGGCCATTTGCTTTCAGTGAAATTCTTAGATTCTGTTTTTTTCTTTTAAATTTTCTAAAAAAATCAGTTTGTTACCAGTTTTAAAAGTTGTCAGTCACTTTTCATCCCTGCCTCTTTTCTGGAAGTGAAGTTCTCTGTGTAAAAAAATTTACAAGGAGTTGTAGTGCTTGAATGCTTATTTTGCTAGGAAAAAAAATAACGATTCACTCAATTCATTTTTAGTTCTCCTATTTTTTTGTATTCCTTGTTCTTCTATTACATATTTGGCTCTTATGGTTTTTTCTGTCTCCTTTAGAAGTTCTATCACCTTTAGAGTATATACAAGCACAGGTTAGTAACACACACAAAACATTTTCCACAAAGTGAGTTTTCCTGCATGAGGAGTTTATTGTGTTACCGAGCCTGTTAGAGGGAAATGTAATCAGCAGATAATAAGAATGAGAAATGGGGACATTCCCTCCCCTTCTCTCTGCCATTTCCACTGATCAATTTACCTTTGTTTATCTCCTACGTGTAAGAGGTAACATGATAGCTAATAAAACTTACTTTGGAGTTTGAAAGCACACGTCATTCTCGTAGCACAGATGGGCATATGTTTCCATTGGGTGTCTAGGAAGACCTGACAATTTCATAAAAATAGACTTTATGGAATAGGTAGCTACCCTGACTATTTCAGATCATAGAGTTTATAATGTACCTGTTGGCCAGACCTTTTTAATTTTTTTAAGATTTTATTTATTTAACTGACAGAGAGAGAGAGAGAGAAATGACAAGTAGGCAGAGAGAGAGGGGGAAGCAGGCTCCCCACTGAGCAGAGAGCCCGATGCGGGACTCGATTCCAGGACCCTGAGATCATGACCTCAGCCGAAGACAGAGGCTCAACCCACTGAGCCACCCAGATGCCCCCAGATGTTCTTGTTTTAAATCACCTCAAGTCCTTTTCAGAAATGGGGATGTCAATTAATGGAATAAGTCACCGAATAAGCAGAGAGATATGAACAGTTTTTTGTCTTGTTTTGTTCTGTTTTTCAGAATCGGCACAGTACTGCCACCAAAGCCGGAGAGTCATAGATGTGTGGATCAGGGTCAGGAGCATTCTGGATCATTTTTCAGGTTGGCCCTCAGAGCTGAAAGCCCAGTTCTGCTATGCAAGGCAGTCTGTCTGCCAACAGATATGGCATTAGAGCAAGAACAAGAAGAGTAACTCGAGGAGCACAGTGCGAGCACCTTGCGTGGGGCCGATGTTGCAAACGAGCGGATGGTTGCTAGAGCAGGGGCACCGCCCGCCCTCCCCATGACGGGACCCCAGAGAGGAGTCTCATTTGGCCTCTTGCTGTTTCACGGGCCTCCACCAACAGCCACACTTCAAGTTGGCAAAAGAAGATTTACCCAGAGTCTTTGGATGTATACAGCCTCTGCAAAAACAGTTTGCCCTCGATCTGCAATTCCCATAGACTGCTACATCTGGACACTCCTACTGGATTTCGCTGTATCTATTTGTACGTGTACAAAACTGAGTCAAGGTCATGAATTCTGGTTGGTGTGTGTGGTTAGTTTGCTCTAGGGTTGCTGTAACGAAGGACCACACATCTAGTGCTTAAACAGAAACTAGGGTCATAGTTCTGGAGGCGAGCAGTCCGAGATCAAGGTGTTGGCAAGCCATGCTCCCTCTGAAGGCCTTAGGGAGGGGTCCGTTCCAGCGCCCTCTCCTGGCTTCTGGGAGCTCACTGGCTTGTGGCAGCCTCACCTCAGTCTTCACATGGTGTTCTCCCTGGGTGTGTGTCTGTGTCCAAATGTCTCTTTTTTATAAGGACACTGGTCATATTGTGGCCATGCTACTCCCTTGTGACCTTGTCTTAAGTAATTACATCTGCAACCACCCAGTTTCCAAATAAGGTCACATTCTGAGGTCGCTGAAGTTAGGACTTCAACATATGAATTTGGGGGTGGGGGGACACAGTTTGGCCCATAACAGTGCAGCTGGCATGAAGAAAATCAGCTTATGGAGGGTTAGCACCGGTAGGATCCTAGAAGATTAACTAGTAGCTAGAACCCTCTTAGGAGATTAGTGGCCAGTAAAGAGCACATGATTTTGAAAAGTTAAGTTAGATGAAGTGTCTTCCCAATGTTGTATAATAATAAAAGCTCTTTTATATTTTCTCATATTTCTCTCCCAACCCAAAAGGCCCTCCTTTTTCTGAATCTCTGCCATCATCCCAGCACCAGCTCGCCCTATCGCTGTCGGGAAGTCGTCCTTAGCTGTGCCCGCTGGCACACTGCCAGCTCTGCCTTGTCACCTGCACCCCCAGCCTTCCCTGACTTGGTCCTGTCTGTCGCCTGACTTTTCTTAGCTGACCTTTTTTATTTTTATTTTTTTTAAGATTTTATTTATTTATTTGACAGAGAGAGACACAGGGAGAGAGGGAACACAAGCAGGGGGAGTGGGAGAGGAAGAAGCAGGCTTCCCACCAAGCAGGGAGCCCGATGCGAGGTTCCATCCCAGGACCCTGGGGTCATGACCCAAGCTGAAGTCAGATGCTCAATGACTGAGACACCCAGGCGCCCCTCTTAGCTGGCACTTGAAATGGATATACTGTCTTGTGTTTTTATCATTCCATGCGTTTTGGGTGCCTGGCATTTGTAGATTGAACATTGTCTGGTTCTATAAGTAGAAGGAACTCAGATACCTAGGCCCATGGCGCTTTTCAGAGAAACGAATTGTAATCACCTGAATTTTGAAGTGCAGCGTTGTGAATGTGTGCGAGCCTGGCTGTGGTGTGAGGTGGTAATCAGTAACTGAGTTAGGGAGCGCCCCGTGGACCATCCCTTACTCAGAAGCCACGGTAGCTGCCCTGTTGCACTTTAATAATGATGACCTTTTGAATGGAACGTACGTGCAGTCATACACTCGGGAATTTCAGAAGGTTCCCAGAAGTATAAGATTCTATTGGTCTTGTCTCTGTAATATGGTTATAAGCTCCTTGAAGAACCTTCTCTTTTCCATCTTAGTACCCAACAAACTTTCTGGCTGAAGGCATGCTTATTAACTTATTACATTATTTAGTGAAGCCAGAAGTTGCCGTAATGTAAATAAGGTAAAGAAAGAATCATTCTTTTCAATAAAGCAGAATGTGTTATCTTACTTTGCTAGACTCAATATATATTTTAAGAGTAAACGTATATTTACCATGATTATCTGATGGGATTTGCCATAGTAATTTTGAATATATGTGAAATATACTTTAAATGTAGAATGAATGAAAACCTTAAACATTTTTTAAAAAATTAAGTGAAACAGGAGTATGCAATATAAAATTATACAGATTCACATAGGAAGACAGAATATATTAAATATCTTAATGGGAAATCAATGCTTAAGTATATCATTTCTCCTCACTATAATTTAGAATGGTGTAGACATTGTGCTTTGTGTCTAGTGTGCGGAAATGTCTTGAAGATGAATTCACTTAATACCTATATGTATTATCTTGTGTTCTTGAAGTTAATTGAATGAACAAATTTAATCAACCTTAGCCATGAAGTTACAGGACATAGTATGATTAAGTATTTGTATTCCTAAGTCCTGCTACATATGAGGTACATTTGAATTTTTGTAATGATACTCCTTAGATTCAAAAGTTTACTGTAATCCTTGGGCAAGGTTTTTAAGAAATCATCATGAGGTAAGCCTGCCACCTACTGGTCAAGATTTATCACTTCATTTTACATTTCAATAAATTTGGCTTTTTCATTACAGCATTGGAATGTAATACAATATGAAGCAATTCTACACACTGACTTGAGATTTCGTAGGTTGTCAAGTTATTGAAGCCTGTATATCCTGACAGTTGTCACCCCCACAAAGCTCTCATGTTGATTCTTCCCTCTTGATGACTACTGATAAAGCTACAGCGGTGTATTTCTGAGTCTCTGATATAGCCCAAGTTCGATTCTGGCTTCTTTCTCTTGAGCCATAGTGTGTCAAGGATCTAGCTGTAGGTGAGAGGTCCCTAAATGTTGATAGACCTCCTGCAGAATTGCACTCTTCTGCCCCTTCTTTTTCTGATCACTTTTGCACAAATATACTGGTAACATTTCTGTGTCGCCTTGTGGGACCCCAGCCTGCAGCTGGCCCCATTCATCTGGCTGGCCCTGAGGCCAGATGAAACTCAGTTTTATCCAGAAACTCAGTTTCCTCGTTTGTAAGATAGGGCAAATAATTCTGTTTCCTGTCGTTTTGAGCATTCAATTGGATAATGCATGAAGAGTATTTAGCTTCATTACTATTATTCATTAACCTGATAAGATTTTACTGTATGTCTATTATCAGTAGTTAGGAGACTCACCAAGATTTAACACTATGACTTTTCACCTCAGCTATATTGTCATATCCATGCTTTTATCCTTGTTTTCTTCCCTTTTGTACTTTGAAGACCCCCTTCATTGGCAGATGGACTTTGCAACCTCAGGGACCAGAAATTGAGCGCATCACTGTTACCACGACAGAAATCATCCGGAGGCTGGAGAGAAATGCCCCTGTGGGTCCTCCAAACATTTCAAGATTCTCTAGCTTTACTTGTATGTTAATTAGTCTCCACTCATTAACCCTAACTCTGTGTTTGCTGGAAGGAGGGAATAAATCATTATGACTACTTCAGTAAAAAAGAGCAAGTGAGGTAATTAGTTCAATAAATGTTAATTAAGTACTAACCATAGGCACTACTAGGAGAGGTACAGGGTACAGAAGATCAGGAAGAGCCTCCATTCGGAAGCAGTTTACAAAAATTTCTTGGCCTTTTAATCCCAGTCCACATTTGGATTTCCCAAGGATTTCTTTTTTTTTTTAACCTTTTTAGGTCTTGTAGTCTTCAGGTGCCTGAAGTTTCTCAATAGAGTTGACATTTGTATCTTCTAGATGGGTCTTTGGCTGTCCTGCATAAACAGTGCTCACAGTGTAAACTAAGCGCTTGGCAATCACATTGATCTTTTTTAAAAAATTAACATATAATGTATTATTTGCTCCAGAGGTACAGGTCTGTGAATCATCAGGCTTATACTTTTCACAGGACTCACCATAGCACATACCCTCCCCAGTGTCCATAACCCAGCCTCCCTATCCTTACCCTTCCCACCCCCCAGCAACCTTTAGTTTGTTTCCTGAGATTATGAGTCTCTTATGGTTTTTCTCCCTCCTAATCCCATCTTGTTTCATTTTTTCCCTCCCTACTTCCCATGACCCCCTGCCTGTTTCTCAAATTCTTCATATCAGAAAGATCATATGATAATTAGCTTTCACTGATTGACTTACTTTGCTTAGCATAATATCCTCTAATTCCAACCACATCATTGCAAATGGCAAGATTTCAATTTTTTGATGGCTGCATAGTATTCTATTGTATATATATACACACCACATCTTCTTTATCCATTCATCTGTTGATGGACATCCAGGTTCTTTCCATAGTTTGGCTATTGTGGACATTGCTGCTGTAAACATTTGGGTGCACATGCCCCTTCAGATCACTACATTTGTATCTTTAGGGTAAATACTCAGTAATGCAATTGTTGGGTATCTCTATTGCATCTCTAATTGCAATTGCATCTCTAATGCAATCGTAGGGTAGCTCTATTTTCAACTTTTTGAGGAACCTCCATACTGTTTTCCAGGGTGTCTTCACCAGCTCGCATTCCCACCAACAGTGTAGGAGGGTTCCCCTTTCTCCACACCCTTGTCAACATCTGTGATTTCCTGACTTGTTAATTTTAGCCATTCTGACTGGTATGAGGTGGTATCTCACTGTGGTTTTGATGTGTATTTTCCTGATGCTGAGTGATGTGGAGCAATTTTCATGTGTCTGTTGTCCATCTGGATGTCTTCTTTGCAGAAATGTATGCTCATGTCTCCTGCCCAATTCTTGATTAGATTATTTGTTCTTTGGGTGTTGAGTTTGGTAAGTTCTCTATAGATTTTGGATACTCGCCCTTTATCTGATATGTCATTTGCAAATTTTGTCTGCCATTCTTTTGGTTGACTTCTGGTTGTGTTGAGTGTTTCCTTTGCTGTGCAAAAGCTTTTGATCTTGATGAAATCCCAATAGTTCATTTTTGCCCTTGCTTCCCTTTCCTTTGGCAATGTTTCTAGGAAGAAGTTGCTGTGGCTAAGGTCAAAGAGGCTGCCGCCTGTGTTCTCCTCAAGGATTTGGATGGATTCCTGTCTCACATTGAGGTCTTTCATCCATTTTGAGTCTCTTTTTGTGTGTGGTATAAGGATATGGTCCAGTTTCATTCTTCTGCATGCGGCTGTCCAATTTCCCCAACATTGTTTGTTGAAGAGACTGTCTTTTTTCCATTGGACATTCTTTCCTGCTTTGTGGAAAATTAGTTGACCATAGAGTGGAGGATCCATTTCTGGGTACTCTATTCTGTTCCATTGATCTATGTGTCTGTTTTTGTGCTGTCTTGATGATGACAGCTTTGTAATAGAGCTTGAAGTCTGAAATTGTGATGCTACCAACTTTGGCTTTCTTTTTCAACATTCCTCTAGCTATTCAGGGTCTTCTCCTGTTTCATATAAATTTCAGGATTATTTTTTCCATTTGTTTGAAAAAAGATGTATGGTATTTTAATAGGGATTGCATTAAATGTGTAGATTGCTTTGGGTAGCATAGACATTTTCTCAATATTTATTCTTCCAGTCCATGAGCATGGAACATTTTTCCATTTCTTTGTGTCTTCCTCAGTTTCTTTCATGAATACTTTATAGGTTTCTGAGTACAGATTCTTTGCTTCTTTGGTTAGGTGTATTCTTAGGTATCTTATGGTTTTGGATGCAATTGTAAATGGGATCAACTCCTAATTTCTCTCTCTTCTGTCTTGCTGTTGGTGTATACAGATGCAACTGATTTCTGTGCATTGATTTTACATGCTAATACATTACTGAACTGGTGTATGAGTTCTAGGAGTTTTGGAGTGGAAGCTTTTGGGTTTTCCACATAAAGTATCATATATCTGCAAAGAGTAAGACTTTGACTTCTTCTGTGCCGATTTGGATGTCTTTTATTTCTTTCTCTCTGATTGCTGAGGCTAGGACTTCTAGTACTATGTTAAATAGCAGTGTGATAGTGGACATCCCTGACATGTTCCTCACCTTAGGGGAAAAACTCTCAGTTTTTCCCCATTGAGAATGATATTCGCTGTGGGTTTTTCATAGATGGCTTTGATGATACCGAGGTATGTAGCCTCTGTCCCTACACTGTGAAGAGTTTTCATCAAGAATGGATGCTGTACTTTGTCAAATGCTTTTTCAGAATCTATTGAGAGTATCATATGATTCTTGTTCTTTCTTTTATTAATGTACTGTATCACATTGATTGATTTGTGGATGTTGAACCAAACTTGCAGCCCAGGAATAAATCCCACTTGGTCATGGTGAATAATCCTTTTAACGTACTGTTGGATCCTATTGGCTAGTTATTTTGGTGAGGATTTTTGCATCTGTGTTCATCAAGGATATTGGTCTGTAATTCTCCTTTTTGATGGGGTCTTTGTCTGGTTTTGGGATCAAGGTGATGCTGGCCTCATAAAATGAGTTTGGAAGTCTTCCTTCCATTTCTATTTTTTGGAACAGTTTCAGGAGAATAGGTATTAATTCTTCTTTAAATATTTGGTAGAATTCCCCTGTCTGGAAGCTGTCTTGCCCTGGGCTCTTGTTTCTTGGGAGATTTTTTTTTTTTAAGATTTTTATCTATTCATTTGACAGACAGATCACAAGTAGGCAGAGAGGCAGGCAGAGAGAGAGAGAGGAGGAAGCAGGCTCCCCACTGAGTAGAGAGCCCAATGCAGGGCTTTATCCCAGGACCCTGGGATCATGACCTGAGCTGAAGACAGAGGCTTTAACCCACTGAGCCACCCAGGTGCCCCTCTTGGGAGATTTTTGATGACTGCTTCAATCTCCTTACTGGTGGGTCATATCAGGTTATCTGTTTCTTCCTGGTTTAGTTGTAGTAGTTTATATGTTTCTAGGAATGCATCCATTTCTTCCAGATTGTCAAATTTGCTGCTGTATAGTTGCTCATAATATGTTCTTATAATTGTTTGTATTTCTTTGGTGCTGGTTGTGATCTCTCCTCTTTCATTCATGATTTTATTAATTTGGGTCCTTTCTCTTTTCCTTTTGATAAGTCTAGCCAGAGGTTTATCAATCTTATTAATTCTTCAAAGAACCAACTCCTAGTTTTGTTGATGTGTTCTACTGTTCTTTTGGTTTCTATTTCATTGTTTTATGCTCTGATCTTCATTATTTCTCTTCTCTTGCTGGGTTTAGACTTTCTTTGCTGTTCTTTCTCCAGCTCCTTTAGGTGTAGGGTTAGGTTGTGTACTTGAGACCTTTCTGGTTTCTTGAGAAAGGCTTGTATCACTATATACTTTCCTCTCAGGACCACCTTTGCTGTGCCCCAAAGATTTTGAACAGTTGTGTTTTCATTCTCATTTGTTTCCTGAATTTTTAAAATTCTTCTTTAATTTCCTGGTTGACCCATTTATTCTTTAGTAGGGTGTTTTTTAGCCTCCATGTATTTGAGTTCTTTCCAACTTTCCTGTTGTGGTTGAGTTCTAGTTTCAAAGCACTGTGGTCTGAAAATATGCAGGGAATAGTTCCAATCTTTAGATTCCAGTTGAGACCTGATTTGTGACCCAGAATGTGATCTATTCTCGAGGATGTTCCATGTGCACTAAGAGAAGAACGTGTATTCTGTTGCTTTGGGATAGAATGTTCTAATATATCTGTTATGTCCATCTGGTCCAGTGTGTCATTTAAAGCCTTTATTTCCTTGTTGATCTTTTGCTTAGATGATCTGTCCATTTCAGTGAGGAGGAGTTGTAAAGTCCCCTGCTATTATTGTATTATCATCAATGTGTTTCTTTGATTTTGTTATTAATTGGTTTATATAGTTGGCTGCTCCCATGTTAGGGGCATAGATATTTAAAATTGTTAGATCTTCTTGTTGGACAAACCCTTTAAGTATGATATAGTGTCCTTCCTCATCTCTTATTATAGTCTTTGGCTTAAAATCTAATTTATCTGATAAAAGGATTGCCACCCCAGCTTTCTTTTGATGTCCATTAGCATGGTAAATTGTTTTCCACCCCCTCACTTTAAATCTGGAGGTGTCTTTGGGCCTAAATTGAGTTTCTTTCAGACAGCATACTGATGGGTCTTGTTTTTCTTTTCTTTTCTTTTCTTTTCTTTTCTTTTCTTTTTTTAAGATTTTATTTATTTATTTGAGAGAGAGACAGTGAGAGAGAACATGAGCGAGGAGAACGTCAGAGGGAGAAGCAGACTCCCCATGGAGCTGGGAGCCTGATGTGGGACTCGATCCTGGGACTCCAGGATCATGACCTGAGCTGAAGGCAGTCGTCCAACCAACTGAGCCACCCAGGCGCCCTGGGTCTTGTTTTTCTTAATCCATTCTGATACCCTGTGTGTTTTGATTGGGGCATATAGCCCATTTACATTCAGGGTAAGTATTGAAAGATATTGGGCGCCTGGGTGGCTCAGTGGGTTAAGCCGCTGCCTTTGGCTCAGGTCATGATCTCAGGGTCCTGGGATCTAGTCCCGCGTCGGGCTCTCTGCTCAGCAGGGAGCCTGCTTCCCTCTCTCTCTCTCTGCCTGCCTCTCCATCTACTTGTGATTTCTCTCTGTCAAATAAATAAATAAAATCTTTAAAAAAAAAAAAAAAGTATTGAAAGATATTAATTTAGTGCCATTGTATTGCCTGTAAGGTGACTGTTACTGTATATTGTCTCTGTTCCTTTCTGGTCTACTACTTTTAGGCTCTCTCTTTGCTTAGAGGACCCCTTTCAATATTTCCTGTAAGGCTGGTTTGATGCTTGCAAATTCTTTTAGTTTTTGTTTGTCCTGAAAGCTTCTTATCTCTCCTTCTATCTTCAATGACAGCCTAGTTGGATATAGTATTCTTGGCTGTATATTTGTCTCGTTTGTGTGCTCTGAATATATAATGCCAGTCCTTTCTGGCCTGCCATGTCTCTATAGATAAATCTGCTGTCAATCTATTATTTCTACCATTGTATGTTATAGACCTCTTGTCCTGAGCTGCTTTCAGGATTTTCTCTTTGTCACTAAGACTTGTAAGTCTTACTATTAAATGACAGGGTGTGGACCTATTTTTATCGATTTTGAGGGGAATTCTCTGTGCCTCCTGGATTTTGATGCTTGTTTTCTTTGCCAAATTAGGGAAATTCTCTGTTATAATTTGCTCCAATATACCTTCTGCCTCTCTCTTTCTTCTTATTCTGGACCCAATTACTCTACTATTGTTTCATCTTACAGTATCACTTATCTCTCAAATTCTTCCCTCATGGTCCAGTAGTTGTTTGTTTATCTTTTGCTCAGCTTCTTTATTCTCCACCATTTGGTCTTCTATATCACTAATTCTCTCTTCTCCCTCATTTATCCTAGCAGTAAGAGCCTCCATTTTTTATTGCAACTCATTAATAGCTTTTTTTATTTCAACTTGGATAGATTTCAGTTCTTTTATTTCTCCAGAAAGAGATTTTATTTCTCCCGAAAGGAATTCTCTAATATCTTCCATGCCTTTTTTGAGCCCAGCTAGCACCTTGATAATCATCATTCTGAACTCTAGTTCTGACATATATTACCAATATCTGTATTGATTAGATCCCTAGTCGTTGGTACTGCCTCCTATTCTTTTTTTTTTTTTTTTTTTGTGGTCAGTTTTTCCGCTTTGTCATTTTATTGAGATAAGAATATATGAATGAGAGAGTAAAATACTAAAAGGGCGGCGAAGACCCCAGAAAAATATATGCTAACCAAATCAGAGGAGACCTGAAAGTGGTGGAAGAGGAAAGGGGGGAAAAATAGAAAATTAAAAACTAAAAAATAAAAAATAAAAATATATATTAGAATGGTGAATAGAACAGAGTCACCCACTTGATTTTGGGTGTATTCTGTTCTCTTAGAAGAAACTACCTCCCAAAAATTTAAAGAAAGAAAAACTTATATATCTACAACAATAAGGGTAAACATGATGAAGGGATGGAATATGACTGTAAAGATGAAAATTTAAAAAGATTCTAAAAAGGGGGGGTGCTTGGGTGGCTCAGTGAGTTAAAGCCTCTGCCTTTGGCTCAGGTCATGATCTCAGGGTCCTGGGAGCAAGCCCTGCATGGGGATCTCTGCTCAGCAGGGATCCTGCTTCCCCTCACCACCTCTGCCTGCCTCTCTGTCTACTTGTGATCTCTGTCTGTCAAAAAAATAAATAAAATCTTAAAAAAAAAAATTCTAAAAAAGGAACTGATATGTTGGTTGGAAAAAGAAAAAAAGAGGAGAGAATGTGATCAGGCTGGATCTAGACTTAGGGTCTATTTTGATCTATTAGAAAAAATTATATCCCAAAATTTTAAAGAAAAAAAACTATATGTATTCAAAAAATAAGGTTAAATACAATGAAGGGATAAAATATGACTATAACAATGAAAATTTTAAAAGATGTATTGATAAGACAAAACAGTTTAAAAAAATTAAAGGAGGAAAGAGGAAAAGAATAATAAAAGAATAAAATTAAAAATATTTAACTTTGCAAGACTAAATGATCATGGGGAAAAGGCCACGAATTCTATGTGGTGCTTTTCCCTAGCTCTGGAGTTCTGCAGTTCTCATTGATTGATGAACTTGGTCTTGGCTGGATGTTTTGCTGATTTTGGGGGGGGGGGTCCCTGTTGCAGTGATTCTCAAAAGTATTTGCCCGAGGCTGAATTGCAGCTCCTTTGCCAGGGGCCAGAGTAAATAATCTGCTTGGGTTTGCTCTTGGTAACTTTTGTTCCCTGAATGCTTTCCAAAGAGCTCTGGTGGATGAGAATGAAAACGGCAGCCTACCAATGTTTGGCCAGGAGTAGCTGAGAGCTTGGGGCCCCACTCCTCAGTGTGCCCTCAGAGAAAAGCAGTCAATCCCTCACATCTCCCTGGTCTCTGGCCACATTCCAAGCTCACCCAGCCTGTGACCAAGCATTTCTATCTCTGGCGCATGGCCCCATTTGGATTCTCCAAACCCAGCTGATTGCTGCCATGTGCTCCTGTGCTGCTCCTCCTGGAGGAGGAAGGAGGGGGTCTTTCCAGATCTGCCATTTGTGGGGCCCCTGCTTGAAGAGCAGTGATCCAACCTTGCCTCAGATCGCAGTTTAATGTAACCCTGAGCTGAGAGCCCCTATCTTGGCTCGGTCTCTCTAGCCAGCTTCTCTGATCCAATACCTGGCAGCTCTGCCACACTCAGACATCCCTGGTCTTTCTGTGACCCCATGGGTCCTGAGACCACACTGTTCCCGTGAGGGCTCCACCTCGGCTTAGCCTCTGGGGCGACGTCCCTCAGAGGAGCAGACTTGTTTTGTTTTTGTGCTCTGCTGCTCCACCGTTTGCTGTGAGCCAGCCCTTCCACCCATGGTCTCTCTCCCCATCGCTTTGGATTCACTTCTCCGCACATCTTACTTTCCCAAAAGTGGTTGATTTTCTGTTCCAAGAATTGCTGCTCTTCTCTACTTGTATCTTCTGTTGAGTTTGTAGGTGTTCAGAATGGTTTGATAACTATCTAGCTGAACTCCTGGGACCTAATGCTAATTCAGTTTCCTACTCTTCTGCCATCTTGTTTCTTCTCCCATAATTTATGCTTTTAAAAACATATTTATTTATTTTAGAGAGAGGAAGCATGCAGGGAGGAGGAGCAGAGGGAGAGAGAGAGAGAGAGAAAATCTCCAGCAGACCCCCTGCTGAGCACAGAGCTTGAGACCCACACCAGAGTTGATCTCATGACCCTGAAATCATGACCTGAGCCGAAATCAAGAGTTGGATGCTTAACCGACTAAGACACCCAGGCACCCCTTAATTAATGTGTTAATGGTAACATCTTTTTATTTATTTATTTGTTTGTTTGTTTTAAAAAATATTTTATTTATTTGACAGAGATTGCACAAGTAGGCAGAGAGGCAGGCAGAGAGAGAGAGAGAGAGAGGGAGGGAGGAGGAAGCAGGCTCCCTGCCTAGCAGAAAGCCCGATGCGGGACTCAATCCCAGGACCCTGAGATCATGACCTGAGCCGAAGACAGAGGCTTAATCCACTGAGCCACCCAGGTAGCCCCATGGTAACATCTTTTTAAAAAAGCTTAATTGAGATGTAATTCACATGCCATAAAATTTATCCATTTTAAGTGGATCCAGTGCCAACACATATTTATTGAGCATGCTATCTGCCCCACAGTGATACACTCTTAGGATACAGCCATGGAGAAAATGGGCATAACTTCTGTCCTCACAGAGATTATGGTGTGGGAAGAGAAGAGGACAGGCAAACATCAACTAAGCACTGCACAAATATTACTTACTATTTTGATGAGTGCTACAAAGGCAATGAGGTAGGGTGCTCTATGAGTCACTAGCAGAATGCCCTAATCTTATCTTGGGAGTCAGGGCAGTGTTCTCTCAGAAAATATAATTTAAGCTGAGCCTATAGGAGGAATAGGAATTAGGCAAGTGACGGAAGTAGGGCCAAGTGGGGCACTAGAGGGAAGGTTGTTATGACCAGACTGCTAGGCTGTTTCATTCTTTCATGAACAGATGCGGTGATGAGGATCTTTAAAATACTTCCTTATGGTAAATTCTTAGAACTAAAATTGCTAGGTCAGAGTGTATGCAGTTTTGCCCTGTCTTCTTCCCATCTCTCCTTCTTTCTTTCTCTCTTAAAGTTTTCCATATATTATTTTGCTGGAAGGGTGGAAGTTTAGGTGTCTAGGGAATTCCAGGACCCGTGTTATTTTGGTGCTACCTTCCAAGATGGTGTTCCAATGGGGCTCACGGAGTCTTGGAAAACATGACCCTGTGGCAGGTCTGTGAACTGAGGGTAGCAGATGGTTGAAATGTCACAAGCCTGGAGAGTCTCAAATGATCTGAACTTTCAAAGTAGTTTCCAATATGTCTGAGGTGTAGCAAGAAAGGTTTTTATTTTCTCTTTATGTAGTTTCTTCCTTACACATAAAATTATTAAAAGCTTCATTAAGTTCTAATTTTGATTGCCTTTTCAATGATTACAACTTTGTTGTAGTATCTGGATAATGTAGCTATTTCAATAGTAAGTGTTACTGAAATTAAGACCATATTTCAAGTTAGTAATTAAATTTTCAATTTCAGTTATGCATTCCAAATAAAAGAAGACACAAAACAGTTTGCAAAATTAGTGAAATAAAATGGGAATAAAAAAAATCTGAAAGCACGAATAGGAAAGAAAAGCAAATTAGACAAGTCAGGCTAATAAGATTAATAAATGAGCTACATATTCAAATCATGTGAGGTTAGCAATCCTCTAATACTTATTTCACCTTAAATTCATTAAGTAGCCTCCAGGGAGCCTGGGTGGCTCAGTGGGTTAAAGCCTCTGCCTTCGACTCAGGTCATGATCCCAGGGTCCTGGGGTCAAACCCTGCTTCAGGGTCTCTGCTCAATGGGGAGTCTGCTTCCTCCTCTTTCTCTCTGCCTGCCTCTCTGTCTACTTGTGATCTCTGTCTGTCATATAAATAAATAAATATTTAAAAAATTCATTAAGTATCCTTTTTGCATTCAATTTCTATTGTGAAATTATTTTGCTTCTCTCTTTCCTTAGGTATCTCCATGAATTTCCCCTTACTTTATTCATGTACTCCACTTCAGTGCTGTATTGTTGGGGAGTTCTTTCTTGAATGTCTTAATCAAAAGAGAATGTCTTGTGTCCAGACTACTAAGTAAACTCCAAGCTTCTACCATTGCTCCATTCCCATTCATTTTCCATGCTGGGTTCAGAGTGACCTTTTGAAAACCAAGGACAGCTGTTCTTCTGATTAAACCCCCCAGTGGCTTCTCATTTCCATCAGAATTATTGAAACTCAAGACTCTACCTAGTCTGCTCCCCTCACCCTCCCATCTCTCTGACTTTTTTAGAGCTTTATTTATTTGAGAGAGAGAGAGAGAGAGAATGAGTGGGGGCTGGTGGGGGCAAAGGGGAAAGGAGAGAGAATCCCAAGAAGACTCCCCGCTGAGCATGGAGTCTGATGGAGGGCTCAATCCCAGGACCCTGAGATCATGCCCTGAGCCAAAACCAAGAGTTGGCCACCCAACCAAATGAGCCACCCAGGGATCCCCTCTCTGACTTTTTATCTTCTACCACTTACCTGTTATTATGGGCTGGATTGTGTTCTGCTAAAATTCATGTATTGATGTCCCAATCCCGCGTACCTCAGAATAAGACTGTATTTGGAGTTAGAGGGAATCACGTTAAAATGAGGTCATAAGATAGACTCTGATCCAATATGACTGGTGTGACAGATGTCCTTATACGAAGAAGAAATTAGGACACAGCCACATACAGATTCCCATTCAGTTTTCCCTCCCTTCCCCTATGATCGTCTGTGCTATTTCTTTGGTTTCACATAGGAGTGAAACCCTATGACAATTTTCTTTCTGATAGACTCATTTTGCTCAGCATAATATCCAGTTCCATCCAGGTTGATGTAATGGTAAGTATACATGCTTTCAGATGGCTGAGTAATATTCCATTGTATTTATGCATGCATCTGTCCATGCACACCTGGGCTCTTTCCATAGTTTGGTTATAGTGGATATTGCTGCAGTGAACACTGGGGTGCAGGTACCTCTACTTTTCACTCAATCTGTATCTTTGGGGTAAATACCCAGTAGTGCAGTTGCTAGGTTGTAGGATACCTCTATTTTTACCTTCTTGAAGAAACTTGATACCATTTTTTTTTTAAAGATTTTATTTATTTATTTGACATCTCGAGAGATCACAAGTCGGCGGAGAGTCAGGCAGAGAGAGAGAGAGAGAAGCAGGCTCCCACTGAGCAAAGAGCCCGATGCGGGGCTCGATCCCAGGACACTGAGATCATGACCTGAGCCGAAGGCAGCGGCTTAATCCACTGAGCCACACAGGCGCCCCTTGATACCATTTTACAGACTGGTTGTATGAGCTTGCATTCTTACCAGCAGTGGAAGAGGGTTCCCCTTCCTATGCATCCTCAAAAACATTTGTTATTCCATGAGTTGTTAATTTTAGCCATTCTAACTGGTATCAAGTGGTATCTCTTGGTTTTGATTTGTATTTCCCTGATGGCTAATGATGTTGAGCACTCCTTCATGTGTCTGTTAGTCACTTCTATATGGTCTACAGGGAATACTTGCCCAGGTTTTCACCCATGTCTTGAGCTAGGGTTAGGCTTAAGGCCCAGGAGCATAGAAGGTGTGATCTGCTGATGTGAGGAGAATGTCACAGATGACAGATTTGAGGGCTACAGATAGGGAGAGTATTAGGCTCAGAGTTTGTGTTCAGTATGATAACAAACATATACCTAAAAAGGGATTTGCAGATTATTTCAATCAGAATTCTACTCTGAATCCTTTCTGGAGCTCCAAATGTCACAGTTTAGTCCTGGGTGGCAGGCTAAGTCCTCCAGTATGTCTCAGGTGTTCCTAATCTGGAGACTGTGGGTGCCAGGCCTGTGGGAACAGAAGCCTGAAAATCCAAAGTAGGCTAAGGGTTAGGGTATAGGGAGACATGGCAGGATGAATCTATCGGCACTGAGGCAAACTTCCCGGGGATGGGGGGTGGTGCTGAGTTGAGGGTGTGTGTAGGCTGTTTCAGGCTCTGGGTTTGTGTCCAGGAGGCTGCTGAATGTGATGGTGGCCTCAGGTGGGCATGCAGATTTCTCCTGCTCTGACACCTTTGCAGAGTTCCAAAAACCATAGCTTCCTTCTGGGTGGCAGATGCAGTCCTGCAGTATGGCTCAGGTTCCCAATGTGGAGGCCTCGGGTGCCAGCCGGACGGAAGCCAGAAAACCCACACTAGGTGAGTGTTAGGGCATAGGGGCATGGCAGGTTCAATCTGCCTCCACTGATGAGAGTTCCCTGGTGTGTGTGTGGGGGGGGTGCTGAGTTGAGGGCATGGGTCAGGCTGAGTGTCAGGGTCAAGGTTTGTGTCCACTGGGGCTGTCTCTTGTGGTGGCGGCCTCATGTGAGCATGGCAGATTTCTCCTGCACTGAGTGTTTTGTGAAACTCCAAATGGCACAGTTTTTTTCTGGGTGGCAGGTGAGGGTCCTCTGGTGTGGGTCGGGTTTCTCTGGTAGGACCTGCGAGCCAGGCCTCTAGAGACAGAAGCCTGAAAACCTAACCTAGGGTTAGGGTTAGGGCTTAGGGGCAAGACAGACCCAATCTGCTGGCACTGAGGCGAGCCCTCCAGGTGGCTGAGTTGAGGTCATCAGTCAGGGTCTGGGTTTGTGTCCAAAGGTGGCGCCTCAGGTGGTGGTGGCCTCAGGGGGGCATGGCAGATTTCTCATGCTCTGATAGTTTTGTGGAGCTCCAAATGGCACAATTTCCTTCTGGGTGGCATGTGGACTCCTCTGATATGGCTCCGGTGTCCCAACCGCTAGGCTTGTGGACCGAAATCCAACCTAAGGGGAGCATTAGGGCCTAGGGATATGGCAGGTCTGACCGACCAGTGCTGAGATGAGCGCCCGGGGGGGGGGGCTGATTTGATGGCATGG
The DNA here is from genome assembly GCF_009829155.1 of Mustela erminea. NCBI lineage: Eukaryota > Metazoa > Chordata > Mammalia > Carnivora > Mustelidae > Mustela > Mustela erminea. The sequence goes on along the minus strand of NC_045615.1, from coordinate 26,670,601 downwards.
GTCAGGCTGACTGTCAGGTTCCAGGTTTGTGTCCAGGGGGCTGCTTCAGTTGTGCTTGTTCTCAGGTGGGCATGGCAGATTTCTGCTGATCTGAATGTTTTACGGAGATCCAAATGGCATGGTTTCCTTCTGTGTAGCAAGTGGAGTCCTCTGGTATGGCTTTGGTGTCCATTAGGGCCTAGGGGACAGGCCTCTGGGAACAGAAGCCTGAAAACAAAACCTTTGATTAGAGTCAGGGTTAGGGGCATGGCAGGCCCAATCTGCCAATGCTGAGAGGAGCACCCCAGGGAGCTGAGTTGAGGGCATGGGTTAAGCTGAGTGTAAGCCTCCGTGTTTGTGGGGGCAGAGGGCGCGGGGGGGGGGGGCAGGGCGCGCCATTGTGGGTGTGGCCTCAGGTGGGCATGGCAGATGTCTCCTGCTCTGAGTGTTTTGTCAGAGCTCCAAAGGGCACAGGTTCCTTCTAGGTGGCAGGCGGAGTCCTTTGGTATGGCTCAGATGTCTCCCAAAGCTAGGGCCTAGGTGTATGCTGGGCGATACTGCCAGTGCTGAGGGGAGAGCCCTGGGGGACTGAGTTGAGGGTGTGAGTCAGCATGACTATCAGGCTTGGCGTGTATGTCCGTGGCGGCAACCTCTGGTGGGGGTGGCCTCAGGTTGGCATGGCAGATTTCTCCTGCACTGAGTGTTTTGCAAAGCTGAGAATAGCACGGTATCCTTCTGCATGGCAATTGGACTCCTCTGATATGTCTCTGGTATCCCCAACCACCAGGGCCTGGGGCCAGGCCTCTGGGGACAGAACATGAAAACCCAACCTAGGGTTAGAGTTAGGGCCCAGGGACATGGAAGGCCTGATCTGCCGTCTCTCAGATCAGCACTGTGGGGGGCTGAGTTGATGGCATGGGTCAGGCTGTGTCATTTCTGCGTTTGTGTCCATGGCAGCTGTCTCAGGTGGGGTTGGATGCAGGTGGGCGTGGAAGATTTCTCCTTCTCTGTTTTGTATAGCTCCAAAAGGCATGCCTTCCTTGAGGGTTGCAGATGAAGTCCTCTGGTATAGCTCTGGTGTCCATGAGCTGTAAGTTCTGGGGACCTGGCCTCTGGGGACAGAAGCCTGAAAACCCAACCTAGGGGTAGGGTTAGGGCCTAGGGATATGGCAGGTGCAATCTACTGGTGCTGAGCCAGCAACCGGGAAGCTGAGTTGAGGGCGTTGGTCAGGCTGTCAGGTCCTCGGTTTGCGCAAAGTTGAGGGTGGGGATCAGGCGGCATGTCAAACTCTGCATTTTTGGCCAGGGCAGCCGCCGATACTCAGCATGGCCTCAGGGTGGCATGCAGGTTTCTCCCATTCTGAGGGTTCTACGCAGTTCCAAACTGCACAGTTTCCTCTGGGTGGCAGGTGGGGACATGCCGTGTGTCTCATGGGTCCCCAATCTGGACAGCCTTGGGGCCAGGACTCTGGGGATAGAAGCCTGATAACCCAACTTAGGGTAAAGATTAGGGCCTAAGGGCATGTCAGGCCCGATCTGCCGGCACTTCGGTGGATCCTTTGGGGGCTGAGTTGAGGTTGGGTTCAGGCGGCTTGGCAAACTCTGTGTTTTAGGCCAGGAGGGCCACAGAATTGGGTGATAGCATCAGGGGGCATGCAGTTTTCTCCTGCTCTGATGGTTCTGTGCAATTCCAAACGTCATGGTTTCCTCAAGGATGGCAGGCAGGGTTCTGGTTTATGACTTAAGGTTCCCCAATCTAGGAGACTTGGGGACCAGGCCTCTGGGTCAGATGCCTGATAACCCAACTGAGTGTTAGGGTTAGGGCCTAGGGCCATGGCAGGCCCAATCTGAGAGTGGGGATCAGGTGGTACATGAGACTACAGGTTTGTGGCAAGGGTGGCCACTGAAACTGGGGGTGGCCTCAGGGGGCATTCAGATTTCACCCGATCTGAGGGTTCTGCACACCTCTAAATGGCAAGGTCTCCTCCTGGGTGGCAGGTGGAGTCCTGGAGTGTGTTTTAGGCATCCCCTATCTAAATGGCCTTGGGGCCAGGCCTCTAAGGATGGAAGCCTGAATACCAAACCTAGGGTTAGGGTTAGGGTTAGGACCTAGAATCATGGCAGGCCCAATCTCATGGCACAAAGGCAGGATCCACCAGTTTTTCAGTGGAAAATCCACGGTTTTGCACAGCTCCAAATGCATGGTTTCTTTCTGGGTGGTAGGTTGACTTCTGAGGTTTGTCTTAGGCATCCCCAATCTGGAGGGCTTGGGGGCCAGGTCTCTGGTGACAGAAGCCTGATAACCCAAACTAGGGTTAGGGAGTAGGGGCATGGGAGGTCTGATCTATGTGCACTGATACTCAGAGCAAGAGAAAACTATATGCCCTGCTGAGGCCACACTCAACTTCAGAGGTCTCTGTGGCCATAATCCCAGAGTCAGATGTGGCCTCAGACCCATGCCATCAACTTAGCCCCCAGTGGAACCTGGCTTTGCACTGGCATATCAGGCCTGCCATGCCCATGAGATCTAACCCAAACTCTAGGTTAGGTTTCCAGGCTTCCATCCCCAGAGTCTTGGCCCTCAAGCCTTCTAGACTGGGGATACCTAAGACACACCCCAGGAGTTGCCCTACCACCTAGGACAAAATCATGCCATTTGGAGCTATGGAAACCCTTCAGAGTGGGAGAAATCTGCATGTCGCCCTGAGACCACCCCCAAACTCAGCAGCCTCCCTGTCCAAAACCTGGAGTGTGACAGGCCCTTAGACCCACACCCTCAGCTCAGCCCCTTGTGGAGCCTGGCTTTGTGCCAGCAGATCAGGCCTGCCATGCCTGTGGGACCTAACCCAAATCCTAGGTTGAGTTTTCAGGCTTCCATCCTCAGAGTCCTGTCCCCAAGGCCGTCCAGATAGGGGACCCCTGAGACACACTCCAGGAGTCCGCCTGTCACCCAAGAGGAAACCGTGCAGTTTGGTGCTGACAACACCCTCAGAGCGAAAGAAACCTGCATGTTGCCCTGAGAACACACCCAAATTCAGCAGTCCCCCTGGCCCAAATCCCAGAGTCTGAAACGCCAACAGAACAGCACCCTCAACTCAGCCCCTCAGAGAGCCCGCCTCAGCATGCATGCATCGGGCCTCCCATGCCCCTAGGCCCTAACCCTAACCCTAGGTTGGGTTATCAGGTTTCTGTTGCCAGAGGCCTGGCCCCCAAGCCCTCCAGATTGGGGACACCTAAGACATATCCCAGGAGTTGGCCTGCCACCCAGGAAGAAACCATGCTATTTGGAGTTGTGCAAAACCTGCAGAGCGGGAGAAACCTGCATGTCGCCCTGAGACTATCCCCAAATTCAGCTGACCCCCATCTAACAACCCAGAGTCTGATAGGCCCCCTGACCCATGCTGTCAAATCAGCCCCCTAGGAACCCACCTGAGCAGGCACATATGTTGCCATCCATGCCCCTAGGCCCTAACCCTAATCCTAACCCTAGATTTGGTTATCAAGCTCCTGACCCCAGAAGCCTGTCCACCAAGTCCTCCAGTTTTGGGTCCCCAGAGATGCACATCAGGAGTTTGCCTGCCACATATGAGGAAACCATGCAGTTTGGGGCTGCACAGAACTATCAGAACGGGAGAAACATGCATGCCCCCCATAGCCCACCCTTATGTTTGACACACCCCTGGCCACAAACCTGGAGTCTGATGCACTGCCTGACCCCCCACCCTCAATTCAACTCCGCAGGGAGCCTGCCTCAGTGCCTGCTGATCGGGCCTGCCACGCCCCTGGGCCCTAACTCAAACCCTAGGTTGGGTTTCAAGGCTTCCGTTCCCATAAGCTTAGCCCCCAAGCCTTCCAGATTGAGGTCCCCGGAGATACACCCCAGGACTCTGCCTGCCTTGTGCAGCTCCAAACGGGTGACAACCATGCAGTTTGGAGCTGCACAGAACCCTGAGAGGGGGAGAAACCTGCATTCCTGCCTGATGCCATCCCTACATTCCGCGGCCCACATGGCCAAAATCCCTGACCTGACGCACTGCCTGACACCTTTCCTCAACTCAGTCCCCTAGGAGACCATCTCAGGGCTGGCAGATTGGGTCTGCCATGCCTCCACTCCCAACCCTAAACTTAGGCCGGGATTCCAGACTTCCATCTCCATAGGCCTGGCCCTCAAGCCCTCCAGAATGAGGAACCCTGAGGCACCCCTCAGGACTCCACCTGCCATGCCGGTAGAAACTATGCAGTTTGGGGCTGCAGGGAACCCTCAGAGCAGGAGATAACTTTATGGGCCCCTGAGGCCACCACTGCCCTCAGTAACCCCTGTGGCCACAAACCCGGGGTCTGATGGGTCCCCAACACCCGTCCTCAACACAGCACCCCAAGGAGCACGCCTCATCACCAGCAGATCGAGCCTACAATGGCCCTAGGCCCTAACACTAACCCTAAGCTGGGTTTTCAGTCTTCTGATCCAGAGGCCTTGAACCCAGGCTCAGCAGTTTGGGGACCCCTGAGACATACCCCAGGACTCTGCCTGCCTCCCAGGAGGAAACTGTGCTGTTTGGAGCTGGGCAGAACCCTCAGTGTGTGAGAAAATTTCAGGCCCTCCTGAGTCCACCCCCACCTTTGGCAGCCCCCCTGGCTACAAACCCAGAGTGTGATGGGCCCCCTAAACCATGCTGTCAACTCATGCTCCAGGGGTTCCCGCCTCTGTGCCGTCAGATCGGGCCTGACATGTCTCTTGGTCCTAACCCTAACCCTAGGTTGGTTATTTAGGCTTCCATCCTCAGAGGCCTGGCACAAAAGCTCTCTAGATTGGGGACCCCTGACACACACACCAGGACTCCATCTGCCACACAGGAGGAAACCGTGCTGTTTGGAGCCGCACAGAACCCTCAGAAAAATCGGCATGCCTCCTGAGGCCACCCCCAGGTTCGGTGGCCCCCCTGGCCACAAACCCAGAGTCTGACATGCTGCCTGAAGCCCAGCCTCAACTCAGACCCATGAGGGGTCCACTTCAGCGCTGGCGGATCGGGCCTGCCACACCCCTAGGCCCATGAACATGGCAGGCCTGATCTGCCAGTGCAAAGCCAGGTTCCACTGGGGGCTGAGTTGAGGGCACAGGTCTGGGGGCCTGTCAGACTCTGGGTTTGTGAACACGGGGTCCTCCAAACGTGGAGGTGTCCTCTGGGAGGCATGTAGTTTTCTCCTGCTCTGAGGGTCTGTGCAGCTCCAAACGGCATGGCAGGCGGAGTCCTGTAGTGTGTCTCAGGTTTCCACAATCTGGAGGACTTGGGGCCAGGCCTTGGGGATGTAAGCCTTGAAACCTAACCCTAGGGTTAGGTCCTAGGAGTATAGCAGGCCCAATCTTCCAGCGCTGAGTCTTGCTCCCTGGGGGGCTGAGTTGAGGACATGGATCAGGCAGCTTGTCAGACTCTGGGTTTGTGGCCACGGGGGTCAACAAAGGGAGGGATTGCCTCAGGAGGGCATGCAATTTTCTCCCTCTCTGAGGGTTCTGTGCAGCTCCAAACGGAATGGTTTTCACCTGCGTGGCAGGCAGAGTGCTGGGGTGTGTCTCAGGGGTCCCCAATATGGCAGGATTGGTGGCCAGGCCTATGTGGATGGAAGTCTGGAAACCCACCTTATGTTAGGGTTAGAGCCTACGTGCGTGACAGGCCCGATCTGCAGACCCTGAGGCGGCCTCCCTGGGGACTGAGTTGAGGGTGGAGTAAGGTGACAAATCAGAACCCAGGTTTTTGGCCAGGGGAATACAGAGTTTGGGGGTAACATCAGGTGGACACTCAGGTTTCTCCTGTTCTCAGGGTTTTGTGCAGCTCCAAACTGCACGGTTTCCATTTGAGTGGCCGCCGGAGTCCTGGGGTATGTCTCAGGGGTCCCCAATCTAGAAGGCTTAGGGGCCAGGTCTATGGGGATGGAAGCCTGGGAACACAACCTAGGGTTAGGGTTAGGAACTAGGGACATGACAGGCCCAATCTTCTGGTGCTGAGGTGGGCTCCCCGTGGGGCTAGGTTGAGGGCTGGTGTCAGGCGGCTTGATCTTCCAGCATTGATGCGGGATCCCTGGGGGGTTGAGTTGTGTGTGGGGGTCAGGTGGCACATCATAATCTGGCTTTGTGGCCAGGGGGCCGCTGAAAGTGGAGGTGGCCTCAGGAAGGCACGCAGGTCTCTCCTATTCTGAGGGTTTTGTGCAGCAAGAAATGACATGGTTTCCTCCTGGGTGGCAAACAGACTCCTGGGGTGTGTCTCTGGTGTCCCCAGTCTGGAGGGCTTGGAGGAGAAACTCCTGTGGATGGAAGCCTGAAAACCCAGCCTAGGGTTATGGTTAGGTCCTAGGGTCATGGCCTGCCTGATTTGCCAGTACTGACGTGGGCACCCCATGGGGCTGTGTAGAGGGAGGGAACTGGTCACACGTGCACTTGATGTTCAGTTTGCTTTCTTGCAGGGTTTGGGCCTCGACCTCTCAAGACCTCGGGCCAGGCCAGGCAACACCCCTGAAGGCCCGTGCTGCTGGAAGCAAGTTCTCCAGGGGTTTCCAGCCAATTCTCACAAGAAATTGATATAGATTTGGGCAGAAAGCTCATGAGAATTCGCTGAAATTAATTAATTAATTAATTAATTAATTAAAAATAAAAATGAATTGGCTGGTGTTTTGCAGGGTTTGGGGCCATGTGCCCACCCAGGGTTTGGAGTGCTATCTCGCTAGGTTCCTATTGTGACTGTCTGGGATCATGGGCCGGGCCTACATGGCTCCCCTGATGGCCCCTCCATGAGGTGAACTCCTGGGGGTAGAGTTGAGGGTGGGGGTCAGGCTGAGTGTCAGGCTCTGGGTTTGTGTCCGGGGAGGGGGGAGGGGGGCACCGCCCGTAGGGGTGCCTCAGGGTGTCACACAGGTTTCTCCTGCTCTGATGGTTTTCTGCAGCTCCAAAATGCATGGTTTCCTCCTGGGTGGCAGGCGGAGTTTTAGGTTGTGGCTCAGTGGTCCCCAATCTGGAGGGCTTGAGGGCAAGGTCTCTGGGGACAGAATTCTGAAACTCCAACCTAGGGTTAGAGTTAGGGCCTATTGGCCTGGCAGGCCCGATCTGCAGCGCTGGGGTGGGCTCCCCAGGGGGCTGAGTAGAGGGAAGCAGTGGCTGTCATTCTGAGGTGATTCAGGCTACACATGTGCCTTCGGTTCAGAGCGCTTTCTCACAGGATTCAGGCTGTGACCACTCGTGACAACGGGCCATGCCTGGGTGGCTCTCCTGAGACACCCTGTTGCCAGAAATGCTTTTGCTAGGGATTTCCTCTTTTGCCTGGCCCACGGTTCTGGGCAGTCGCAACATGATCCTACTTAGAAAGCACTCCAAACCCCAAATATGCTCTCGGCCTGAAGTCGCAGAAGGCCATGGTGTTTGGAGCTGTGCAGAACCCTCACAGTGGGAGAAACCTGCATTTCCCTCTGAGGCCACCCCCTTCTTCGGTGGCCCCCTGAACACAAATCAGCAACGTGACACTCAGCTTGACCCCTGCCATCAACTCAGCCCCCCAAGGAGCTTGCCTCAGCACTAGCACTTTGGGCCTTCCATGCCCTTAGGCCCTAAAACTAACCCCAGCTTGTGTGTTCATGCTTCCATCCCTAGAGGTCTGGCACCCCAAAGCTCTGGAGTAGGGACCCCTGAGACACAGCACAGGCTTTTGCTAGCCACCTAGGAGGAAACCGTGGCATTTGGAACTCCACAAGGGATTCAGACCCGGAGTAATGTGCATGCCTCCTGAGGCAACCCCCACTTCCTGAGGCCTCCTGGACATAATCCCAGAGCCTGAAATTCTGCCTGACCCAAGCCCTTAACTCAGCCCCCTTTGTGCTCCCATCAGCACCTGCAAAATGGGCATGCCATGCCTGCAATCCTTAACTCTAATTGTATGTTTGTTTTTCTGGGTTCAGTCCCCTGAGCGGTGACCCCCAAGCCCTTCAGATTGAGGACACATGAGCCATCTCCCAGGAGATATGCCTTCCACCGAGATGGAAACCATCACATTTGGAACTCTACAAAGGATTAAGAGCAGGAGACATCTGAATGCCCACCTATGGCCACCCCCACACTCAGTGACCCCCTGGACACAAACCTGGACCTTCAGCCTGACCCATACCGTCAACTCTGCCCCCTCGGAAGCTCACCTCAGTGGCAGCAGATCAGTCCCAATGTCCCTAGGGCCTACCCTGTAACCCTAGTTTGGGTTTCCTGGCTTCTGTGCCTGAGGCCTGGCACCCAAGCCCTCTTCTGAAATGATTCCAAAAAGTAGAACTGGAAGGAAAACTTCCAAACCCTTTGGATGAGGCCAACATAACCTTGATCCCAAAACCAAAGACCCCACCCAAAAAGGAGAATTACAGACCATTATCCCTCATGAATATGGATGAAAAAATTCTCACCGACCTACAGCCAATAGGACCCAACAGTCCACTAAAAGGATGATTCACTGCAACCAAATCAAATTTATTCCTGGGCTGCAAGGTGGCTCAACAACCACAAATCAATCCATAGAATACACTACCTTAATAGAAGAAAGAACAGGAACCATAAGATCATCTCAATGAATGCAGAAAAAGCATTTGACAAATGAAGACATCCTTTCTTGGTCAAAATTCTTCACTGTGGAGGGATAGAGGGTACCTCCACATCATAAAGGCCATCTGTGGGAAACCCACAGAGAATATCATTCCCAATGGAGAAAAACTGAGAACTTTTCCCTTCAGGTCAAGAACACGACAGGGATGCCCATTCTCATCACTATTGTTCAACATAGTACTAGAATTCCTAGCCTTGACCATTAGACAACAAAAAGAAATTAAAGGCATCTGAATTGGCAAAGAAGAAGTCAAACTCTCACCCTTTGCAGACAGTAGAATACTTTCTGTGGAAAATCCAAAAGACTCCACCCCAAAACTTCTAGAACTCATCCAAGAATTCCATAAAGTGGCAGGATATAAAATAGACACAGAGAGATCAGTTGCATTTGTCTACAGCAACAATGTGACAGAAGAAAGAGAAATTAAGGAGTCCATCCCATGTATAATTGCACCCAAAACCATAAGTTACTTAGGATCTCATCTAACCAAAGAAGCAAAGGATCTGTCCTCAGAAAACTATAGAGTAGCCATGAAAGAAATAGAGGAAGACACAAGGAAATGGGAAAATGTTCCATGCTCATGGATTGGAAGAACAAATATTGTGGAAATGTCTATGTTACCTAGAACAATCCACAGATTCAATGCAATCCCTATCAAAGTACCATCCACATTTTTCACAGAACTGGAAAAAATAATCCCCAAATTTGTATGGGAACAGAAAAGACCCCAAATAGCCAAAGAGAAGTTGAAAAAAAAACCCCAAACCCGAAGCTAGTAACCACCCAATTGCAGACTTCACGCTCTATTACAAAGCTGTAATCATCAAGACAGTATGGTACTTTCACAAAAGCAGACACATAGATCAATGGAACAGAATAGAAAAACCAGAAATGGACCCTAACTCTAGGGTCAACTAATTCTTCCTCAAAGAATATCCAATGGGGGAAAAAAGTTCTCTTTGACAAATGGTGCTGGAAACACAGGATGACCACATGCAGAAGAATAAAACTGGACCATTTCCTTATACCATAAACAAAAAATAGACTACATGGATGAAAGACCTCAATGGGATAGAGGAATTTATCCAAATCCTTGAGAACAGAGGCAGCAACCTCTTGACCTCAGCCAGAACAACTTCTTGCTAGACATGTCTCCAAAGGTGAGGGAAATAAAAGCAAAAATGAACTGCTGAAATTTTATCAAGATAGAAAGCTTTTACACAGCAAAGGAGACAGTCAACAAAGCTGAAAGACAATGAAAAGAATGAGAGAAGATATTTTCAAGTGACATATCAGATAAAGGGCTAGTATCCAAAATCTAGAAAGAACTCAACACCCATAGAACAAATAATGCAAGAGATAGGCCAAACCACGAACAGACATTTCTCCAAAGAAGGCATCCAAATGGCCAACAGACACATAAAAAATGCTCAATATCCCTCAACATTAGGGAAATACAAATCAAAACCATAATGAGATAGCACCTTATACCAGTCAGAATGGCTAAAATGAACACGTCAGGAAATAACAGGTACTGGCAAGGATGTGGAGAAAGGGAAACCCTTTTAAACTGTCGGTGGGAATGCAAGCTGGTGCAGCCATCCTGGAAAACAGGAGGTTCCTCAAGAAGTTGAAAATAGAGCTACCCTACAACCCTGCCATTGTACTACTAGGTATTTACCCCAAGGATACAAATGGAGTGATCTGAAGGGACACTTGCAACCCAATGTCTATAGTAGCAATGCCCACAAGAGCCAAAGTATGCAAAGAGCCCAGAAGTCCATCGACAGATGAATAGATAGGACAATGAACTGAATATGACACAGCCATCAAAAAATGAAATTCTGACATTTGCAATGACATGGATGGAATGAGAAGGTATGATGCTAAGCGAAATACGTCAATCAGAGAAGGACATGTCGGAGAAGGATAATTACCATTGTCCTTCTCTGTTGGCTTATTTAATGGATGATATATAGAATTTAAGAAACAAGACAGAAGATCATAGGGGAAGAGAGGAAAAAAGGGAACAAGATGAAGCCAGAGAGGGAGACAAAACATGAGACACTTAAACCCAGGAAACACACTGAGGATTTCTGAAGGGGAGTGGGGTTAGGGAACGGGGTGGTTGGGTGATGGGCATGGGGAGGGTATGTACTGTGGTGAGCACTGTATGTTGTGTAAAACAGAAGGATCACAAATGTACCACTGGAACAAATAACACATTATGTGATCATAATAAAAAAGAAGTGGAGGTAAAACATTTGGAAAGCAAATGTAAACTAAGTAACATAAATAAATAAATAATTTCAGCGATAAGACAGTAAGCAAGCAAGCAAACAAGCAACTAAGAGACCTGGAGTCACCACACTCCAATTTCAAGCTAGATTACAAAGCTGCTGTCATCAAAACAGCATGGTACTTCCATAAAAACAGACACACAGGTCAATGGAATACAACGGAAAGCTCAGAAACTGATAATCATAGTACTCTTGGCAAAGCTTATTCATTCATCTATTAAAGGTATATTTAAACTTAGCTCTGATAGAATTATTAGCTCTGAATGGGAATTAATAATATTGATGTCCTGTTCTAACAGCTGCTTTCAATAAATGCATTTCCTTAAACATGCTGTTTTAGATAAATACATATTATAAAAGAAGGATGATTTAGAATCCACACCTTTAAGAAAAAGTAAATGCACTTTAATAAACCTACCACGGTAAAGGAAACATAGATATCCATCATCACAACTGAGAACATTACAAAAGAAGACCATCAGCCATATTCTGGTGTCTGATGGAAGAATAGAATGGTACTTACGTAGTTCTGCCCAAATGTTCAACCTGTTGAAAGCTATCGATCCAGCTACTCCTTTACAAAAACACAAATGACAGAGAAAAGTCCTAACAAAGAGTATGAAGACGTCATCAATAAAGTCCACACTGCATATATTCTGACAGGAAAAATATTTTCCTGTCAGAATAAACAGTAAGACAAAGCAAGCAAGCAAGCAAGCAAGCAAGAAAGAAAGAAAGAAAGAGAAAGAAATGAAGGAAGGAAGGAAAGGAAGGAACCTCAGAAACTACTCCACACATGTATGGTCTTAACTTCGACACAGCAGCAGAAAATATACAATGGGGAAAGACTATCTCTTCAGTGAACAGCACTGGGAACACTGGACACTAAATGCAGAAGACTGTGACTGGATCACTTTCTTACACCGCACATACAAATTATGAATGGATGAATGATTTGAACATAAGAATTGAATCCATAAACCTCCAAGAAGAAAATACAGGTAGTGAGTTTCTCGATAGCGGTTTTGGTGAGGGGTATTTTACATCAGACACCAAAAGCAAAGGCAACAGAAACAAAAATAAACAAATGGAAAGCCACTGAACTGAAATTTCTGCATGACAAAAGAAACCATCAAACGCTTAAAAAGCCGACCTCCCCAATGAGAAAAAATATCTGCACATCATATGTGTGAGAGGAAGTTAATATTCAAAATACACAAAACACTTCTTCAAATCCAAACAAAAACTGAATAAAAACTCAGGAGAATATATGAATATATCCTTTCCAAAGATGGCATACAGGTGGCCAACAGACACAGAAAGAGTTGTTCAACATCACTAACTGTTGCAGGGAAACAGAAGTCAAAACCGCCATCAGCTATCACCTCACAATGGTTGGAACGCTATTTGTCTCAGATACAGACACCAGGTGTGGTCAAGGGTGTGTAGCCAAGGGGACCCTAAGCACTGTTGGCAGGAATGGAAATTGGTGCAGCCACTGTGACAAACACTATGCAGGTTCCAGAAAATATGAATACAACTACCACATGACCCAGTCACTATTCTACTGAGTATTTCTTTGGAGCACACAAAAACACTGCCTACAAAAGAGAGATGCACTCCCACGTTCATGGCAGCATTATTCACAATAACCAGATGTGGAATCATCAACCTTGGGAGACTTATGCTAAGCCACTCAGACACAGAAAGACAAACACCAGACGTTCTCATGGACTTTCCATATGGAATCTACAAAGTACTGAATGCATACATACTGAGAACAGATTGGTTGGTTGCCAGATTCAGGGAAGGGGGGGAAAGATGTGAAGGTGGTCCAAGGTGCCATGTTTGAGTGATAAAATCCACAAGTCATGGAATGCTCTGCGCAGCATGGAGGTGAAAGCAAACCCTGCAGGATGGGTACAGTCTCGTCTGCTATTTGAAAGTACAGTGCTCCTAGGAAACCTTTCACAGCAGAAATGGTGTAAACTGAAAAGGAAATGACCATTCATTTCCACAGAAATATGAGTGAGCATAGTCACACCAAAAGTTCCTTCTCTTTGGCCCTTCTTAGGCCTCAGGACACACATTCTAATGGATGCCCAGAATACATGGAGATAAAGCACAGCAGATGCTCACAGACACAATTCAAAGCGCTGGTGGCTGGATGTGAAGAGCAGGGCCCAGGAAGGAGCTGACTGGGGTGCACGCCGCCTCTGTAGTGGTTCCCCACAAAACAGATGTTGACTGCGATGTCCACTTTTTGACTTTTTCCCAAGAGGGAAATCCTCTTCAGGTCCCTTCCTGCTACTGGAGCTGGGTTATAATGTAGATTTTTCAAAAAAGCCAAGTGTCTTACCATGAACCTTGAGAAAAGTGGGGGAGACATGTACTTGAAAGCTGCTGAGGGGGTAGAAGTTCAAAGATCTCCCAGACACAAACATCAGCAGGGTCACAGTGAAAAGCACCTTCCTCAGCAGGTAGAACTCGGAACACCTCCTACCCCAGAAACCTCCTCCTTCACCTCGCTCAGGACAACCCACAAGAATTGGGAGTTACCTCAATTCTCCTTTCTCCCATTCCCAATATCGAACCCATTGGCAAATCCTGTGAGCTCCATCTTCACTAGGTACCCAGAATAGCACTAAACCCTCCTTCCAAGGCCACCTGTCTGGTCTACCCCAGAGCCCATCTCTTGCCTGAGTTTCTGGAAAAGCTTCATCATTGACCTCCCTTGCCCACCCTCAATGCTGTGTCATCTGTTTTCAGGACTGTGGCCAGGATGGCCGAGTGAAACAGGGTCCCATGGAGTCGTGGCCCTGCAATGGCTTTCTGTCACCCTACTGTCACCTCCCTGAGGTCATGTCCTAAGCAGTCTCCCGTGGCTGCAAGGCCTTCTTGCTGCTCCTGGACATATCTGGTATGCTCCTGCCCCAGAGCCTTTGCATATGTTTTCCCTTCTGTTTAGAAGGCCTTGGTGAGACATCACGCACCTTCTTTAGAACTTGACTCAAGCATCACCTTCCTAGTGAAGTCCCACCTGGCCCCTAGGTGAAGAGCAAACACCACTGCCACCTCCCCTTCAGCACCCCAGCCCTGTCTCCTACTTTCTATTTCCAGAGCAGTTATCCCAGTCACCAGGCAATCTCGACAAGGGCAAAACGGAGAACTACTCAGATGGTTTCACCACAGACTCCCTCCGGTTTCCCAGACAAGAGCCCTGGGGGAAGAGGTGACCAGAACACTTGCACAGCCAGGATGCCTGGGACAATGGGTCCAACCACGACACCCTGAAGACCATCAGGAAAACGACCCCTAAGAGAAGTCCACTCGATATGAAACCTGAAACCAGACACCTTCCTCGATTCCAGGTGAGCACACACACGTCCTCCCCTTGCCTGATGTGCTCATCAGAGAAAGCTGAGCAGAGAAGCATCCCAGGGTCCAAATCTCCCTGTGGCCAACAGAGCGATGCCTGGGAAACAGACACCTCTCCTCCCTGCACCAGCCACCTGGGACTGGCGTCTGGCAGCCTCCTGGGATGTGTTAGAACGGAGCACCTGTTCCTCTTTCCTGGGACATTCTCACAAACGAGGCATGCTTTTCAGGAAGGAACCTGCAGCAGCAGCAGCAGCTGCAGGCCGCCCAGGTTCTGTCTCAGTCTCGCTCGTCAGGCCCATGTGGAACGAGAGCTTCAGGGAGACTGCTGTGCTGTGTGCTCTTGGCACCTAACGGCAGGAGCTGAGATTTCAGTTCCAAATGAAAACTGGCCTCTTTCCCCCAGCACAGGAAAGGGAGGATTTCTCAGGGGTGTGGCTCTGGAAGAAGAGCTTCTGCTAGCTGAATTCACAGGCACCAGGCAGAGGACACCTGCGGTGCCTCATCTGAGGAAGCACGGGGCACACTGGGCAAGAATCCATAATGTTGCCTGTGGGCTGCTTCCCACCAAGCCCCCTGCTGGGACGAGGCCTAGAGAACCCAACAGGAAGCAAGTTTCATATCACGTCTGCAGCAGGAGGGCTGGCTGGGGAGCAGAGCCCTGTCCCTGGAGCAAGCTGGCCTGCCCATCAAGAGCCATGGCCCCCGCCGCAGCCTCACAATCTCGCAGCTCTCTGACCTGACTCCCCTGCCAGGCTCACAACTGCAGACATGCTGACTCGTAAGACCCAGAGACTGCTTTCCACCCCAGCTCAATGCTGCTCACAGAGATGCAAACTCCAACCTCAGAAACATGTTCATCATTAGCTCCGGAATTCCCTGGGTTGTCTACACTGGCTCACCCAGGTGTCCCTTCCAGATCATTCCTCCAGTGCCCTAGGGTTTTAAGCCACTCTCAAGCTGCCCTTCAAAAGGCAGGAATGAGTCCGTTTAGGCAGACCAGCCAAAGGACTCTGTGTGCGGGAAACCCAGACAATATCCTCCCCGAACACCAACACTTCCAAGTCCAACTTCAAACCTTCAGTCACTGGGCACGGAGCACCACATCAGCATGAACACTGCTCTTTCAAATCTCTTGTCTCCCACTCCTTCAAATCAGAAACCAAGCTCCAGTCACCGCTCTATTTTCCCCTCAGAGAAGTAAGGAAAAGGATAGAATAAAACAGTACATGTGCACAGCACACTTCTATCCAAATAGAATTCCTTGTTCTTTCTCATATGGCCAGCGCGACATCGCCCATACTAATCAAAAGCACCACAAGTTCAGTCGTCATACATATCCTTGACCTTATGTTTTTCCTTTTGGTATTTGGGTCTCGAAGTCAATGTCTCAACTGGTTTCGTAAAATAACAAGAATAATAATGACATGGTCACATAAAGGTCCTTGATCTCCATAACGAGACAACATGGCTCTGGTCCTGAAAAGCATGAAGACACAACCTCTTCCCATGACCCAAACCCAGCACCCTCAGGGATCCTGACACACTTCACGGGTGATGAGTTCCTGCGCTCCATGGAGTTGTCCAAGTGCAAGGATACAGGCATCCTCCAGGGTTCGTTCTGTTTTCTTCATAAATCCCCCAGTCCAAGTCGTAAGTGATTCACCAGTCAGGTTTCAGAGCCCAGGATGGGCCAACAGGTGAGCCTCACCCCCACGCCCAATAACTCACCTTTCCACTATTGGAGGCAGTGCTGAGCTCTAGTGCAACAGATGCTGAAAGAGGGGCAGTGTAGCTTGCCGCCAAAGGCAGCAGTGCTGAGCTGCAGTGGGTGAGACACTTTAAGACGTCCCACTGGTGCTTCCTGACAACGGATGCAGTGGAGAGATACAGTGCAAGGCGTGGGAAGGAGAGGCAGTGCAGATTTCCACCACTGGAGGCAGTGTTGAGTTGCAGTCTGAAAGACAGCGGAAGACCAGTGTGACTTAAACCAGTGGTGGCTGTTGCAAGCTGTCTTGCAAGAGACTAGAAGACCTGGCAGTTCAGGTTTGCGCCACTGGAGGGAGTGGTGAGCTGCAGAGGGAGAATCTCTGGAAGACATGGCAATGCTGCTTGCCACCACTGGAGGCAGTGGCGAGCTACAGTGTGAAAGACGCTAGAAGATGAGTCTGTGCAGCCTGTCGGCACTGAGGGCAGCGGTGAGTTGCTGGGTGCGAGGTACTGAAAGGCGACCCGCGGCAGGTTGTTTCTCCAGGAGGCAGTGGTGAGCTTAATAGCCTCTGTTGCGCCAGGCTAAGGAGCGATGGTAACAACCCCTAGAGCCATCCACCAACTAAGCATTGTGCTCCGTGTTCCCAGGTTTGGTGGTAATGTGCTGTCAGGTTGGGGTAGGAGGGCCTCCAGGTGAGGGTCTGGAGTCAGGGGGAAACCAGACTTGACTCGTGTTGCACTTGGAACTGATAAGCTGTATTTTTTGGAAGAGTATTTTCGCTTCTCCAGAAAGGACAATGGCATTGGTCAACTTTAGAATGAAGGTAATTACTACTTAAGAAACAAGTATGTGTCTCCCCTTCTCCCAGGAACTGGAGCAGGTGTGCAGGCTTTAGGTCGGAGATGTCTGCTTATCCCCACCTGACAACACTTCTCCACTCTGGCTCCATGAGACCTGAAGCTTTGAACATCAGTGTCTGAGTCAGCCATGCATCTTGTCACAGGACATCAGCATTCAGAGACATCAGCGGGTATATTGGAGGCAATGTCACGTCCATGTCAGGATGGGAGGTAAAACTTCTCTTTCACCCCAAACCTCCTGGGCTTTTCTCTTGTCTCCAGTGGAGCCACAAAGTCACACTGGAGCAGCTGTCAGTAGTCTAGAGTGGGTGCCAGAGTTCCTGAGTTTCCCTGCAAGGAGCACCTGGCAGGGGATCCTATTTTCTCTGTTCCTTTCTGCCTTACAAAGTTATATGGAACATCTCTTTCCTAGGCAATCATTTGGATTTGAAAGGGAAGGTGAGATTGACTTGGTGTGTGTGGGGTTTTTTTTTTGTTTTGTTTTGTTTTGTTTTTGACACAGAGAGAGATCACAAGTAGGCAGAGAGACAGGGAGAGAGGAGGAAGCAGGCTCCCTGCTGAGCAGAGAGCCCGAAGAGGGGCTCGATCCCAGGACCCCGAGATCATGACCTGAGCCCAAGGCAGAGGCTTAACCCACTGAGCCCCAGGCGCCCCTCAGTGTGTGTTTTTAACATAGAATGCGTTCCTTCATCTAACCGTGTTTATTCCCCTGGGCCTAGGTTGTGGTGGAGTGGCCAGCATCTAGAGTTAATGTGACTGTTGTGGTCAGATAGAGAATTGGATGATGACTCGTCATTTGTCAAAGGTGATGTTTCCTAATTGATTAATCTTTTCATCCAAAGAATTACAATGAGGGCAGAGGGAAAATGCAAAATGATTCCAAGGAGCCTTTGATGATTTAAAAGTGAAGCTTGCCTTTCTCGTTTCACTAAATGGATCATCTAGATAGTGGGACATTGCCACATTTTCTCTGTAGTTTCATTGGTGGTAAAGTCAGAAGGAGAGTCTTTGGGATTCTCCTGGATAGAAACATGCTGGTGGCTTCAAGGGGCTTGGCATCAGGAACACTGCGTGGATTTCTGTACCTTCTTGCCTGACGCTGGACGAGTCCCAGGTTTTCCATTTCCTTCTTAGGAAATTGCTGACAGGCAATGTTGTGCTTAAAGCGGAACCCTCCTGCACTGTGGGTGGCATGCGGGCTGTTGCAGCCACTCTGGAACAGAGTGTGGTGGTTCCTCCAAAAGCTAAGAATTGAACAACATTAGGATCCAGCAGTTGCCCTCCTAGGTATTTACCCAAAGGACACATAAATGCACATTCAATGGGGGTACAAACACTGTGATGTTTGTAGCAGCATTATCAACAATAGCGAAACTGTGGAGAGATTCCCAGTGTCTGTTCACTGATGAATGGATAAATAAGATGTGGGAGGTATATATACACTGGAATAGGACCCAGTTTCGCAAAGAATGAATTCTTACCATCTGCAAGGATGCAGATGCATCCAAAGTGGATTAAGCTAAGCAAAATCTGTAAGGAAAGACAAATACCCACGGACTTCACTCCTCTGGCATTTCAGAAAAAACATGGTTGAACACAGTGTGGGGAGGAAGCTAGGCAAATGAGGAAACAGACTCTACCTCAGAGCCCAAACCGAGGGGTGCTGGAGGGCAGGTACATTGGGGGGAAGGGGTAAATGGGTGGTGGCTATTAGGGAGGGCACTTGTTGTGATGAGCACCTGCTGTTGTGTGCAGGTGAGAATCACGAAATCCTATCCCCAAAGCAAAGGAATTAACACTGCATGGAAACTAACTGGAATTTAAGTCAATGAAGAAAAGAAAAAGATGTTCTGCTTCATGAAGAGTGAGGTAAAAATGGAGTGATTTTCACTCTCTTATTCTGTAGATGATAGCTTTCAAACACGCTGTGGTAGGATACGCTGGTTTCTGATTGCGTAAGGAGTCCTAGGAAAGCTGCAATGAAAGATTCAGATCTCAGAGCATGTTCAAGTTCCATGGCTATGTTACTTACAGTTTGCCCAGGTAGAAAGCTAAGTGGAGAGAAATACGACAGAAGAGGAAAGTAGGTGTTAACCACTCATGAGGTAGTCCTCTCTCTTTCTCATGAAAGCCTTGGGCCAGTGTAATTTTGGAAGAAGGAGTGGGGGAGGATCCTGGAGCTTTGCAGCAGACAGGGGAGTTCCAAGTCTGGGTAGAGCTGACAGGGGTCCCAGAGGAGAGTGGAGTGCATTCTGCAAGAAGTTGTGGGCAGGTCTGGCTCCAAGGCTGGCTGGGTGTCCCTGTGTGACAGTTGTGACAGGTCAGGATGGTGAACAGGTTCCTGGCTAAGGACAGGTGAGCACAGATGGAAAGCTGGCGAAGCACCTTTTTCTGTGGCACCAGCCTTACCCAACACACACAGCCTCATCGTCTGTCCCTCCAATTCAGACTTCATGTTGCCAAGCCGAGACATTGGTTTGTGCATCATTCTTTGCGTATGGGTAAAGTTTTGAAAGTTAGATGGTGGAAATTACAGGTCATCAGAACATCTGTTCCTCTTTTATTTCCTGCTCTTCTTCCGGTCAGTGAAATGGATCAGACCTGCTAGTGGAAGGGATAACCTGTATGTTTTTCATTCCTGTTCTCATTAAACATTGGGGAAACTGTCTTCTGAAATAGTCAAAGAATCCTTTGTGGGGGTTCATGTTTTTCTCTTCCATGAACCACTTTCTGATATTTGAAATTATTTTTGAGGTGTGGCTGGGTGGCTTAGTCATTCAACATCTGCTTTCAGCTCAGGTCATGATCCCAGGGTCCTTGGATTAAGTCATGCATTGGGGGTCCCAGCTCAGCGGGAACCCTGCTTCTCCCTCTCCCACTTCCCCTGCTTGTATACCCTCACTTGCCGTGTCTCTCTCTGTCAAATATAAACAAAATCTTTTTTAAAAAAGAAATTATTTTTAAAGTAAATAACAGGGTGTCATGCCCTTTGTGAGGGGGAGAATTGAGGAGGAGTGTAGGAGCCTGGGGAATGGCTCACTGTGCTCCCAATGGAACATAAGCCCCTGTTAGCTTTCCTTGGGAGCAAGGGTCGAGGGAGGGGGGTTGCTGCTCACCTGGTGGCCCATCCTGGGCTCTGAAACCTGACTGTTGAATCACTTGGACTGGGGAATTTATGAAGAAAACAGAACGAACCCTGGAGGGTGCCTGTATACTTTGCACTTGGACAACTCCATGGAGCACAGGAACTCATCACCCATGAAGTATGTCAGGATCCCTGAGGGTGTGGGCTTTGCTTCCTGAGAAGAGGTTGTGTCTTCATCCTTATCTGAACCAGAGCCATGTTGTCTCGTTATGGAGACCCAGACCTTTACATGACCACGTCATTATTATTCTTGTTATTTTAAGAAACCAGTTGAGTCATTGACTTCGAGACCCAAATACCAAAAGGAAAAACATAAGGTCAAGTGTATATACGAGGACTGAACTTGTGGTTCCTTTCATTAGTATGGGCGATGTCGGGCTGGCCATATGAGAAGGAACAAGGAATTCTATTTGGATAGAAGTGTGCTGTGCACATGTACTGTTTTATTCTATCCTTTTCCTTACTTCTCTGAGGGGAAAATAGAGCGGTGACTGGAGCTTGGTTTCTGATTTGAAGGAGTGGGAGACAAGAGATTTGAAAGAGCAGTGTTCATGCTGATGTGGTGCTCCGTGCCCAGTGACTGAAGGTTTGAAGTTGGACTTGGAAGTGTTGGTGTTCGGGGAGGATATTGTCTGGGTTTCCCGCACACAGAGTCCTTTGGCTGGTCTGCCTAAACGGACTCGTTCCTGCCTTTTGAAGGGCAGCTTGAGAGTGGCTTAAAACCCTAGGGCACTGGAGGAATGATCTGGAAGGGACACCTGGGTGAGCCAGTGTAGACAACCCAGGGAATTCCGGAGCTAATGATGAACATGTTTCTGAGGTTGGAGTTTGCATCTCTGTGAGCAGCATTGAGCTGGGGTGGAAAGCAGTCTCTGGGTCTTACGAGTCAGCATGTCTGCAGTTGTGAGCCTGGCAGGGGAGTCAGGTCAGAGAGCTGCGAGATTGTGAGGCTGCGGCGGGGGCCATGGCTCTTGATGGGCAGGCCAGCTTGCTCCAGGGACAGGGCTCTGCTCCCCAGCCAGCCCTCCTGCTGCAGACGTGATATGAAACTTGCTTCCTGTTGGGTTCTCTAGGCCTCGTCCCAGCAGGGGGCTTGGTGGGAAGCAGCCCACAGGCAACATTATGGATTCTTGCCCAGTGTGCCCCGTGCTTCCTCAGATGAGGCACCGCAGGTGTCCTCTGCCTGGTGCCTGTGAATTCAGCTAGCAGAAGCTCTTCTTCCAGAGCCACACCCCTGAGAAATCCTCCCTTTCCTGTGCTGGGGGAAAGAGGCCAGTTTTCATTTGGAACTGAAATCTCAGCTCCTGCCGTTAGGTGCCAAGAGCACACAGCACAGCAGTCTCCCTGAAGCTCTCGTTCCACATGGGCCTGACGAGCGAGACTGAGACGGAACCTGGGCGGCCTGCAGCTGCTGCTGCTGCTGCAGGTTCCTTCCTGAAAAGCATGCCTCGTTTGTGAGAATGTCCCAGGAAAGAGGAACAGGTGCTCCGTTCTAACACATCCCAGGAGGCTGCCAGACGCCAGTCCCAGGTGGCTGGTGCAGGGAGGAGAGGTGTCTGTTTCCCAGGCATCGCTCTGTTGGCCACAGGGAGATTTGGACCCTGGGATGCTTCTCTGCTCAGCTTTCTCTGATGAGCACATCAGGCAAGGGGAGGACGTGTGTGTGCTCACCTGGAATCGAGGAAGGTGTCTGGTTTCAGGTTTCATATCGAGTGGACTTCTCTTAGGGGTCGTTTTCCTGATGGTCTTCAGGGTGTCGTGGTTGGACCCATTGTCCCAGGCATCCTGGCTGTGCAAGTGTTCTGGTCACCTCTTCCCCCAGGGCTCTTGTCTGGGAAACCGGAGGGAGTCTGTGGTGAAACCATCTGAGTAGTTCTCCGTTTTGCCCTTGTCGAGATTGCCCTGTGACTGGGATAACTGCTCTGGAAATAGAAAGTAGGAGACAGGGCTGGGGTGCTGAAGGGGAGGTGGCAGTGGTGTTTGCTCTTCACCTAGGGGCCAGGTGGGACTTCACTAGGAAGGTGATGCTTGAGTCAAGTTCTAAAGAAGGTGCGTGATGTCTCACCAAGGCCTTCTAAACAGAAGGGAAAACATATGCAAAGGCTCTGGGGCAGGAGCATACCAGATATGTCCAGGAGCAGCAAGAAGGCCTTGCAGCCACGGGAGACTGCTTAGGACATGACCTCAGGGAGGTGACAGTAGGGTGACAGAAAGCCATTGCAGGGCCATGACTCCATGGGACCCTGTTTCACTCGGCCATCCTGGCCACAGTCCTGAAAACAGATGACACAGCCTTGAGGGTGGGCAAGGGAGGTCAATGATGAAGCTTTTCCAGAAACTCAGGCAAGAGATGGGCTCTGGGGTAGACCAGACAGGTGGCCTTGGAAGGAGGGTTTAGTGCTATTCTGGGTACCTAGTGAAGATGGAGCTCACAGGATTTGCCAGTGGGTTCGATATTGGGAATGGGAGAAAGGAGAATTGAGGTAACTCCCAATTCTTGTGGGTTGTCCTGAGCGAGGTGAAGGAGGAGGTTTCTGGGGTAGGAGGTGTTCCGAGTTCTACCTGCTGAGGAAGGTGCTTTTCACTGTGACCCTGCTGATGTTTGTGTCGGGGAGATCTTTGAACTTCTACCCCCTCAGCAGCTTTCAAGTACATGTCTCCCCCACTTATCTCAAGGTTCATGGTAAGACACTTGACTTTTTGGAAAGATCTACATTATAACCCAGCTCCAGTAGCAGGAAGAGACCTGAAGAGGATTCCCCTCTTGGGAAAAAGTCAAAAAATGGACATCGCAGTCAACATCTGTTTTGTGGGGAACCACTACAGAGGCGGCATGCACCCCAGTCAGCTCCTTCCTGGGCCCTGCTCTTCACATCCAGCCACCAGCGCTTTGAATTGTGTCTGTGAGCATCTGCTGTGCTTTATCTCCATGCATTCTGGGCATCCATTAGAATGTGTGTCCTGAGGCCTAAGAAAGACCAAAGAGAAGGAACTTTTGGTGTCTGAGTATGCTCACTCATTTTTCTGTGGAAATGAACGGTCATTCCCTTGTCAGTTTATACCATTTCTGCTGTGAAAGGTTTCCTAGGAGCACTGTACTTTCAAATAGCAGGCGAGACTGTACCCATCCTGCAGGGTTTGCTTTCACCTCCATGCTGCACATGACTTGTGGATTTTATCACTCAAACATGGCACCTTGGACCACATTCACATCTTTCCCCCCTTCCCTGAATCTGACAACCACCAATCTATTCTCAGTATGTATGCATTCAGTACTTTGTAGATTCCATATAGAAAGTCCATGAGAACGTCTGGTGTTTGTCTTTCTGTGTCTGAGTGACTTAGCATAAGTCTCCCAAGGTCAATGTTTCCACGTCTGGTTATTGTGAATAATGCCGCCATGAATATGGGAGTGCATCTCTCTTTTGTAGGCAGTGTTTTTGTGTGCTCCAGAGAAATACTCAGTAGAACAGTGACTGGGTCATGTGGTAGTTGTATTCATATTTTCTGGAACCTGCATAGTGTTTGTCACAGTGGCTGCACCAAATTCCATTCCCGCCAACAGTGCTTAGGGTCCCTTGGCTACACACCCTTGACCACACCTGGTGTCTGTATCTGAGAAAATTAGCGTTTCAACCATTGTGAGGTGATAGCTGATGGCAGTTTTTACTTCCGTTTCCCTGACGACAGTTAGTGATGTTGAACAATTTTTTCTGTGTTGTTGGCCACCTGTTTGCCATCTGCGGAAAGTATCTACTCACATATTCTCTCCAGTTTTTGTTCCATCCAGTTTTGTTCAGGTTCCTCATGCACATCCTGACAGCCCATTACCACCAAACCTGGGGACATGGGGCACAGTGCTCACCACTGTCCTCAGTGCCAACAGGCCTCACTGATTCATCTTCCAACACCTTCGCACCACAGGTCTCATGCTCAGTGCCACATTATGATTCATAGGTCAATGGTGGTCTTTTATTTTCAGGTTAAGTGGGGGAAAAAAAATGGAAGGAAGGAATAACTCTGGTTCTTTTGGCAACCTCCCTTCCTCGTGTTTCCCTCAGCTCCCAGTTTGCTGTAAACACAGTTTATAGCTACAGCCAGCTGTCTCGTAAATTCTTGGGGGCTTCTGTCTCCTGTGGGTTGCTGGGCAGCATAGGAGGTGAACTCCCTGGCCACCAGCAGGCCTGCCTCTCCATGCATCCAATGCGCTCTGACAACCTAACAGAGGAGCTTTCAGAGAGATGATTCCATCTGCCTGGTCCACAGGAAAAACTGAGTGGAAAAATATCTGCCAGCTTATTCTAGATGTGGAAAAACGTTTTCCCCATATCACATAATTAGCACCCTCCACACTCCAAGTGATCAGCTTCCAGGAAAGAGAGTTCTTTTTTTTTTTTTTTTAAAGATTTTATTTATTTATTTGTCAGAGAGAGAGCGAGCAAGAGCGAGCACAGGCAGACAGAGTGGAAGGCAGAGTCAGAGGGAGAGGCAGGCTCCCTGCGGAGCAAGGAGCCCAATGCGGGACTCGATCCCAGGACGCTGGGATCATGACCTGAGCCGAAGGCAGCTGCTTAACCAACTGAGCCACCCAGGCGTCCCCAGGAAAGATAGTTCTGATTCATGAAACTTCCCTGGAGTTATAACTAGAGTTCTCTCCATCTCTTTTAAAAGGGTATCTGTCCTGTACATTACGCTTAACTATTCGTAAAGCAGTTTCACAAACATGATCTCACCTGGCTTTTCCTAAAGGATTCTACAGCGAGACTTGCTCACCAGACTTCCCTAACGTACCGCAGCACTTCTAGGAGGGAGGTGCGGGGTGTACTGGTCAAATCCTGAGGTTTGGGTAGTGATGGAGTCAGGCCTGGCCAGCCCTCCTCCCACCTGGCTGGGTTAACCACTCACTCTGTGCTTCATGAGCTACTCTTCAGGCGATAGAGGGTATCAGAGGTGGACGAAGGGCCGGGTGGGTGGGGGAGGGGGCTAGACACCAGGATATTGGTCCTGAACCCATCACCTCTTCACAGCACTGCTTTTCTGCATGAGAGAGAGGCCAGCTTCAAGGTGAAGACTGAAAGTTCCCCCCCCACACTTACCAGTGATGTATGTACTTTGGGACCTCGTGTTTCACACATGTGCATGGATTCATTTGTCAAAATTTTATCAAGTGGACAGAGGAGGAGGAGGAAGAAAAAAAAAAGAGGAAAATCAGTGTTGTTACTGCTATTTCACAGGTAAGGAACGTGGGACACAGAAAGGTTTGGTGATGTTTCCCTGGGCAGCACCCACAGCTAGGGAATATCTCCATCTGAATTCAGATTAAGCCCATCTGATTCCCAAAGTCCACAGCCTTGAATACATAATGAGTTTATTTTTTCCTTCTTTTCCTTTAAAATATAAGAATCCACTGTCACAAGCACATTTGATCTTTTAAAGCAAGAACTGGGAAGAAAGCTGGCAGAAACATTGTCCACCTGCAGGATATGTGGTTTAAAAAAAAAAAAAAGATTTATTCGTAGAAATTGCATGACACTGACCATGGGTTCACATGATTTAGGGGTCTGTACGTAGAAAGCAAATGGGCTCAGATTCCCGACACTGATACCCTTATTCTCAGTTTTGTAAACCAGGATGGAGATTTCTAATGTCTGCTCATAACTAATTTCAGGGTAATGCTAGCTGCTGTAACACACTGTGTCAGGGCCCTTTGGCACCTTTGGCACCCAGTGATCCCTTTGGCAGTTTATGTCCCATTCATGCAGAGTCCTGTCCAGGGGTCTGGAGCCACAGGGGGTGTTCCTTGATGATGCTGTGATTCAGTGGCCCAAGTCCTTCCGTCTGTTACTCCTCCAAGCTCTCCGATTTAGTCTACACCAACCCAATCCAATCCAAGGCACATCTGGTTCTGACTAGGGCGACTGACACCTTTGCAGGTTGGGGATCCTGCTGATCAGAGCTGAAATGATGGGGGGGACAACTGACTGATGATCAGTAGATGACTTCATTTCTTACAATCACTTCTTTTATACCTTGCACAAGATCTGATTACAAACAGGATATAGATTTATATGCAGGGCGTGGGCCACGTGTGAGATGTGATTTACCTGCAGGCAATCAAGTGCGACAAGTGAAACACAACGATTATCTCTTAGCTTTAAATGACAATATTTTTTAGCTTTAAATGACAAGAACAAGTTAAGAATTCTCCACACTTATCAGATCCACCCAAAGGAGGACCTGAAAACACTCCAGGGATCCTCCCATGTTTAATCCGGGCGTCGGCCCAGGAAGACTCTAACCCTCCATCTCCTGGCATTTTCTCACAGGATTCGACAGGACCCCAGTCACATTGGCTAGGATCTGGGTTGTGTTCCAACAGTCGACCATATAACGTACCTTCCAAACTGAGGCACTTTTGAGTGAAAGGGGGCCTTATTAAGAATTAGGGTAAGTGGATTTGCAATGATGTTGATGGAACTAGAGGGTATTAGGCTAAGCAAAATAAGTCAATTATTAGAGAAAGTCAATTATCATAGGATCTCTCTGATATGAGGAATTTGAGAGGGGGGTTGTGGGGGGGGAAGGGGGGAAAATAAATCAAGATGGGATTGGGAGGGAGACAAACTATAAGAGATTCTTAATCTCATGAAACAAAATGAGGGTTGCTGGGGCATTGGGGGTTGGGATAGGGTGTCAGGGTTATGGACATTGGGGAGGGTATGTGCTATGGTGAGTGCTGTGAAGTGTGTAAGCCTGAT
Organism: Mustela erminea; assembly: GCF_009829155.1. Classification (NCBI taxonomy): domain Eukaryota; kingdom Metazoa; phylum Chordata; class Mammalia; order Carnivora; family Mustelidae; genus Mustela; species Mustela erminea. The sequence continues at coordinate 26,643,846 of NC_045615.1, read as the reverse complement.
GATTCACAGACCTGTACCCCTGGGGCAAATAATACATTATATGTTAATTAAAAAATAAAAAGCACAAAGTTCACACACACACACAAAAGAATTAGGGAAAGCAGGGTGCCTGAGTGGCTCAGTTGTTTAAGCATCTGTCTTTGACTCAGGTCATGATCCCAGGGTGATGAGGGAGCAGGAGGCTGGCTGAAGACAAAGCAAAAGCTGGCACCTTGCACCCCCCCTCCATCCGCTCCCCCTCAGTAATATGTGTAGCATTCCTCAGGCACCCCAAACCTTATCAATAGCACAAATTTCCAGAGGCAAATAACTGAGTTCCTCAAACCCTAATGTCACCTTCCCCACCATAAACAAAACTGAAGGAGGCTGAGGTAGACGGGAATGTAAATATAGTTAAATCTCTTCTGAACCTGAATCTCACTAACAAAGACGATTGATTGTGACATCCCACCAAAAATCTCCCAACTATCTTGATGTTAATAGCTGGCCTAAAGACAACATTGATCAAGCCGCAAGGGCAAGGCCTCCAGTAGGCTTCTGATATCTTGGCACCTTGTAGGTCCTCTTTAGCATATAAAAGCTCCGTTGAAACCTCCCTTTCGGTCACCTTCTTCCAACTGCAAGGTACATAACCTGCCATCCTTCACAACCTGGGGCAGCAGCTCTTCCTGCCCACAGGTCCTGTCCCCGTGCTTTAATAAACCACCATTTTGCACCAAAGATGTCTCAAGAATTCTTTCTTGGTCATTGGCTCTGGACCTCAGCCCACCGAACTTCACCTAGGTTCTAGAACTTCGTCATGGGGATCTAATCCTACATCAGGCGTCCTGCTCAACGGAGAGTCTGCTTCTCCCTTTTCCCCTGCTCCTGCTCAATCTCTCTAATACATAAAATCTTAAAAATATATCTTAGGGCAAGGGACCGTCAGGGGAATCATGCAGACTTGGCCCATAATCCCATGAGGTCTTGGCCTGAACCTCATAAAATCTCTTTCCAAACGCCGAGATAGCAGCACCCGATTCGAGGGACAACACGGGCTAATTCTCACGAGCTTTTCTACCCAAATCGATATCGTTTGGGTATAAAGTCTTGTGAGAATTGACCAGAAACCTCTGGTGAACTCACTTCTGACAGCAGGGGCCCTCAGGGGAATCGTGCTGGCCAGGCCGGCAATCCTGTGAGGTCTCAATGGGGTGGCCTCAGGGGGGCATTGGTGTCTCTCCTGCTCTGAGGGTTTTTCTGCAGCTGTAAATGGCTTAGTTTCTTCTGGGGAGCAGGCGGAGTCTTGTTCTGTGGCTCAGGGATACCCAATTTGGAGGGCTTGGAGGCCAGGCCTCGGGGGATGGAAGCCTGAAAACCCGACCTAGGGTTAGGGTTAGGGCCATGGGGCATGGCAGGCCCGATCTACTGGCCCAGAGGAGAGCTCTCTGGGGCAGGGCGGGGTTCGGGTGGGGTGGGTTAAGGGTGTGGGTCAGGCTGAGTGACAGGCTGTGGGTTTGTGCCCAGGGGGCCGCTGAATATGGGGGTGGCCTCTGGGGGGCATGCAAGTTTCTCCCGCTCTGAGGTTTTTGTGCAGCTCCAAATTGCAGTTTCTTCTGGGGAGCAGGCAGTGTCCTGTGGTGTGTCTTGGGTGTCCCCAATCTGGATGGCACAGGGGCCAAGCCTCTGGGAATGGAAACATGAAAATCCAACCTAGGATTACAGTTAAGGCCTAGGGGCAAGATAGGCCTGATCTGCTGGTATTACAAGATAGCGCCTGGCTCACTGCCAGCAAAATACGCTGCAAGTAAACAATGAATGTTCTGGTGAAGCCCGCCTAAAGGAGGACATAGTTATTGGCTGTTATAAATTTAATCAGCATAGTAACAGGACTCTCATTGGCTCTCCCCATTGCTTGGCCCCTTATTGGCCACCCTGCCGCATATAAGCTAAGGAAGTTGACGAAATAAACGGATGAAGCATTAACACCATACCAGGCTTCTTGTCATCCTTGCGGGTCGAGGGCGACAGGGCACGGGACAAGTTGAGTATCAGGCTGTGGGTTTGTTTCCAGGGGGCCACCAAACATTGGGATGAAATGTCGGGATGGCCTCAGAGGGTATGCAGATTTCTCCCACTCTACGGGTTTTGTACAGCTCCAAATGGCGTGGATTCCTTCTGGGGGGCCATCAGAGTTCTGTGGTGTGGCTCAGGGTGTGGAGGCTGAGAAAAATTAAGGCCATCCCACCTCAGGTTTAGCCTTAGCATAAGTACAGCCATCTCAGCTCCGGCAGCCATCTCAGACCCCTGTGCCCAAGGGCTGAACTTCCCCTACTTTACTTTAGTTCTAAAGAACCCCCACCCTGCTTTAGTAACAGAAACCCATAAATACCCCTGCCTTAACTAAGCTCGGGGTCCAAGTCCCTACTCCACTGTGTCCGGTTATACTTAGGCCCAGGCTTAAGTTTGTTAAATAAACCCTTGTGTGATTGCATCGGTGTTGGCTCCTTGGTGGTCTCTCCGAGACGAAAACTCAGATACAAGGGAATCCAGTGAGTTCTTGGCCTCAGTCTCACAAGATCTCCTTCCAAACCCCAACTGCATGTGGCCTGAATCACCAGACAATGTAGGCCAATTCTCACCAGCTTTCTACCCAAATCAACGTCTATTTGGGTAGAAAGCTGGTGAGAATTGGCTGGAATCCTCCGGTGAACTCACTTTAGATGGGGGTGGGCGGCGGGGAGCCTTCAAGGGAATCGCACAGGCTTGGTCCATAATTCCACCAGGTCTTGGCCCAAACCTTGAGAGAACTCATTCCAAACGCTGAGCACACAAGGCCCAAATTGCCAGACAATGTGAACCAGTTCTCACTGAACCAATTCTCACCAACTTTCTACCCAAATTGACACAAGGCTCCTGAGAATTGGCTGGAATCCTCCGACCAACTCTCTTCCAATGGCGGGGTCACTCAGGGGAATCCTGCAGGCTCCGGCCATAATCACGCCATGTCTCAGCCCAAACCTCAAGGGAACTCGTTCCAAACTCCACAAGGCCTGAACTGCCAGAAAACAAGGGCCAATTCTCAGAAGCTTTCTATCCAAATCGATATTTGGGCAGAAAGTTGTGAGAACTGGCGGTCGCCCTATAGTAATTTGGGCCACAGGTTTGGGGCGCTTTGTTGCGAGGTTCAGGCCACGTCCACAAGGGACCACTGGTGGGGCCCAGGCGGCTCCCCTGGGGGTCCCCACCATTGGAAAAGAGTTTGCCAGGGTGTCCGGCCTATTCTCATGAGCCTTAAGCCCAAAAAGATACCATGAGAATTGGCCAGCGTTCTGAGGCGATTCCGACTGCGCACGCGCACTACTACTAAAGCCAGTAGTAGGATGCAGTCCCTTTCTAGTTTGCGGGCGCACCAATTCTCACGAGATTTCTGCCTATTGTTTTGTACAGAACACTCGTGAGAATTGGCTGGAAACCGCAGGTGAACTTGCTTCCCACGGCCCTGGCTCTCAGGGTAGCCACCTGGGCCCAGGCTCTGGTCCTGCGCAGTCTCCGCCACACCTTGCGAGAACGTGCTCCATGTGACTGCCATGATTTTCCGAAGGTCCCGCTTGTGATTTTTAAGCATAGTGATTTTGGTCTATTTGACCTTCTCAACATGTGCTAGGCATACCTGTCATGGTCTTCCAAATTCCTAAGATATATCCTAAATGGTAACCAAATTATTGGTATCATAAACGACAAAAATTTTACAAATTTAACAGTTTAGTTGAGGTACTGATACCTGCCCACATATTCTAGAACATTTCTTCATTCTCCGTTACTACAAAAGCAAACAATATGTAGAATAAATAAACATTCACCCTGGAAATGGAGAAAACAAGCTTTATTATAATGATTTGAGATTTTGTGCATGGTGAAGATATACACACGAATCTTGTTTCTCCTAGGTTTTAAGACAGAATTAATTTAAAGTTTTATTGTAGACTAAAGCATCCAAAATACTGTGGTACGTATGCAGCTACGAACATACAAACACTTTGATGCACAGCGTTCATTCTTTTCTTTAAATAGGCAGTCAGCATTTCGATTCATAAAAGAACAAATGAGATATCAGTATCAATGCCAGAGAGTGCAAGACTTAGTGTTCTATACACAAAACGTATGCAACAGACCTAGAAAGATGGAATGTACAAAATTAAAAAAAAAAAAAACCGAAGCAAAAACCCTTAATACTCATACATAGGACTGAAAGGCAATAGAATTGAGAATGATATAAAGAATTCTATTACAAGAATACACTCTGTTGATGACAGAACATTCCTATGTCATAAAGCAAAAGCATTGAGTTTAAGGCTGTGTTGCTTTCGAAAGTTAATGGACGTGCTGTACATTCATTGGGACAACATAGCTGATTTATTAATCTATTTTAGAATATGAATAGCTCTCATACATTCTCCACAAACAGACCGCACAATCACTGCCACACAGTTCATCTTCAGAACGTTTTAAGATTAACATCATGATTTGTAGCTTACTGTCATTTAAAACAAAACAAAACAAAAATCATTTATTTATATCAAACAAATCTTTAATGGGCACTTAGTTTTCTTTATGGCAATACTAGATTCCTAGTTATCAAAAATATTAAAATAATTGTAAAGTTTAAAACCCTGCAACATTGACAGAATGCAACAGTATTACGACGTTCAACTTTAAGCAAATTAGATGATGTTTGCAGCAAAGAGCTTCAATTTTATCCTACCTGGAAAGGTCCTCTTTTTAGATTATTAAACTAAAAATACTCCTCCCTCTTCAGAAGCTGGTGAATGGGGGGGGGGGGTACTTAATGTACAAAAAGGTATTTCCCGTTTGAAGTAATCTGCACAGTACCTAATGTTTGTTTACTATTTCCTCCAATTCCTCAGTAGGTATTACCAAAGCATTTACGTGAATCCTTCCCTGGGAAGGATCCAGAGACACTTGCTTCTGTACTACTATTCCAGTTAACTCCAAGTAAGGACATACCCTGTATATTTGGTTGTAGAAGCAAGTGTCTTCTAGTTGCATGACCTGTAGTATTCCTTTGTCTCGAATCTAGTCAAAGAATAAATGAAAATAAGGAAACTCAGGGACTTGTTTTGTTACTGGAGACAAAAGTTTGATCGAAATACTAAGTACCATTAAATCAATGGGGAACAGTCAAAAAGGCTTTTTATTCACGTGTTTTCTGGATGGTCAAGTGACTACATCTCCAGAGCCCCCGCAGGGGAGGTCTGTATCGGGCAGGAATGCAGTCACTGACCTTTACATTCTCGAACTGGCAATCTTTTGCCGTTAAGTGCCCAGGGGACATCTGAATGGGTAGTTTTTCAGTGCTACTTATCATGAATGTATGACAGGTTCTGCACACTTGACAAAGAGAAAACAAACAATAATGATAGCTCAGGGAAAAAAGTCACTTGTTTTAAAATCCTTCTCAGTTTACCAGAAACCCTTTTCCATAGAATGTTGACAAAATTTCATTTAAATCTTGTCTATTTGTATCTTATCAGCAGCACTTCCCTCCACCCAGTATGCTTACTAAGGAATACAGTAAATGCTCCTATGTATCCAAATGTGAAATGTTATCTATACTTTAACATACACAATTACATATTTTTGGGGGGGAAAAAGTCAGTGTTTCTTGCAGTGCCCATCACAAATGTTTTAGCAACAGATGATGGAAAAGGTCTGAATCAAAGTATCTAGTCTTGCATTCCAGTTTGTGTCAATATCGACAGATTAAAAAAAACAATTAGTCTTGTTTCAATCTATTATTGAGATAGCCAACCTGTTCTGGTATGATGGCTAGTTAATTTCTAAATTCACAAATACAATTTCAATGCTGTGAAAACAAACAAACAAACAAACAAACAAACATCTTTTTTAAAGTAAACTAGTCTTAAGACCAACAACCTGTGACAGAATCTAAATAAGAAGCCATTTTTACTTGTGAAAATAAACCAAAATTAATTGAACCAATATAAAAAGTTTTAAACAGTCTAGGAGCTATCAAGAGTCTAGCTTATCTTGAATGCAGAATGTTAATAAGTGGCAAAAGGAAATTCCTCCCTAGAGTGGAAGCTCCAAATGGGCAGGGATTTCTGTTGGTTTCATCCATCTCTGTTTCCCCAGTGCCCAGAAGGGTGCCCAGCACCTAGGAAGCACTCAGTAAATACAAAATGCTTTGTTTCAATTCAAAGACTTAGTTTGCTGATGTTAGGAAACAGTATCTTAGTTTAATAGTCTAAAAATGTTATTGAATTTTGTAATTTTGTCATAGTCTCAAATATTTTGAAAGCTCTAACTAAAAAAAAAAAAAAAAAAAAAAAGTAAACCTAAATGTAAATCTTCCTGAAAAATTTTCTTTCAGAGGTTGATTTGGGCATAATAAATTTGATAGACAACTGGAAGTAGCTAGTTTTCCCTTCTAACTTTAAAAAAGTCCTATATAAGAGAAAGACTGAATTATAAATTAATAAGCAATAAACATCACATCATTATACATATGGGAAATGTTTTTCTTATAGTACAGTTCTAAGGTGCTTTCAGTGAAAAAGATCCCAAAGTCATTTCGAAAATGCCAAACATGACATCCTATTTGGTAGAACTGAGTAGAAAATTAAACAGAGGAAACAGACCACATCTTATGTTACAGTATCAGTGACAGATTAACAACTGACTAAATTCTTCACATCTCTCCAAACGCATGTATACTTAAATGTAACTCAATTCATCGTTTCTTTTTCTTTAGACCTGTTTTTGTTTTGTTTTTGAAAGCACAGAAGGCTGTTTTCTGGCTATAAAAGTTAGCCGGTATCATCATTACTGGAAAATGGTGAAAATTAAACCTGTTTTCAGGCTTACTCTAGGAGGACGGCTTTCAATTGCACAGTAAAGGAATGTGCTGGACAATGCTTCTGTCTTTCAGAGTGCTGCCTATTTCAATACACCAAAGATTCAGCCATATATATATATATACATATATATATATATATATATGTGTGTGTGTGTGTCTGTGTGTGTATGTATTTATGTGTGTGTGTATATATATATATATGTGTGTGTGTATATATATATATATATATATATGATACATTCTACCTTACCCTAATCATGTATACATAGTCCTTTAATGCCTCTACTATTCATTAGACAATGATAAATAACCATAACATGCCCTTACCTGTAATGCTCTTGGGATAACACAACTTTGGTAACACTTGCTTTCTAAGGGGAAACCATTAATCATTCACATGCCTTTGGTCGACACCAACAGTCCTCCAAAGGGCTACTTATGGCTCTCTGTCCTAGGATACTGGTGTCCTACTACATGTGCTGACATTTTGCAGGAGGTAAAGCTTTCGCTTTCAGGAAGTGGAAGAGGAGAGACACGTGAGAACATTGGCACATAAAACGTGGCTAATTTTTTCTTGATTACATTCTAGTGCATTAGTCTGGAGTTGAGGGAGCTGTTTGCTTACTAAAAGGTAGCATTTGCTATTGTAATATGCTTTTCAAAGCATTGGGAATTTCAGGTTTCCCTGAAAATGGACTTTGTTTTTTAATACAAGGTGAGTGGGAGAAAAAGGTGAAAATAACACACAAAAAGGATCTTGGATCTAACCCAAAAAGGATGGGAAATTTGCAGTGGTTTTTAAGTGCTAAACTCAAGAGGACTGCCTAGTCACAGCTGGGAGGATTCTGCAAGACAGTCTTGTTTTTTTCCTAATGTATGTGTAATTATCGATAACCCCAAAAATGTCACAGGAGTAATACCTACTGTAAAAGGGAAGTTAGAAGATCCCCCGGGTCTTGTAACCGAAGTTAAATAAAGTATATAACTACAACAGATTTTGTTTTGTTTTTGGAAACTCTGCACAAAAGCTACCATTCACAGGATTAATGAATACCTTTAAATAGTCCAGGGTTTTTTTGTTTTATGTTTTAGTGTCTGTTCAATTCGCAAAATCAGTTCAACTACATAAATCCCTGTCCAATAAGCCATAGTTCACAGGAGTAAAACTTTGCCGTTTCCATAGATTCAGTAGAAGGGATTTCTTTTCTTTAAACCCTAAAAGGTGAATACAGAAATCAGATATGCAGTTTTTAAAGAAATAGTTACATTCAGAAATAACCTTAAAAAGTTCACCAATGATTCCTTCTAGCAAGGCAAGTCTAGTGTAATCTGGTCCCGCGTCGAGAAATCCATTCCAGTTTATAGTGCAAGACCTTTGTAAGGGGCTGTCCGGCTGCCCGTCATTACTGTAAGTACCGGTACACCTTGAAACAGTGGTTTCCAGAGTCTGCAACCACGACATGGCCATCTGAAGTCAGAGCCAGGCCTTGGGGGCCGTAGAGTGGGTCAGCAGATGTGTTAATATAGGACAAAAATGATCCGCTTCCATCAAAAACCTATAAAAAAATAAAAAGCCAGAGTGCTATAGAAGTTATAGTAATATGATGAAATAGAGGAGTTAGAAAACCCTTGATGCTAATCTTTTCAGTATAAAAGCATGTGTGTAAGGGGCATGTCAGTTAGGCATCCAAATCTTGGGTTTCGGCTCAGGTGGTGATCTCAGGGTCGTGAGATCCAGCCCCGCGTGGAGCTCCGCACAGAGCACAGCTGCTTAAGACTCTGTCTCCCTCTGCCCCTCCCTACCTCTCCAAAATAAATAAAAATAAATCTTTAGAAAAACTGTGCATGTAAGTCCACAGGTTTGTTTAGGTCACTATCACACACCCACTCTTTCCCTCTACTTAACCTTGCTTTTTCCCTCTAACTCTCTATGCCCCAGAGTCACTGACAAGGAGGATGCCACTGGCCAACAGATTTCACTTACATTCTTACAGTGATCAGGCTGAGGGGAAAAGCCTTCGATGGTACCTGAAAATGAATGACCCTTGTTTCTTTTTCTCAGCTTTCACTTTCCCTCCTTCCAGCCTCACATCCCTTTTTTATTCCCAATCGTAACAGAAAAACCAGCAACAGAGGTATGGTTGTCATAGTGTACTATGAGAAGATCATTTTTTTTCCTTTTCAGAAAAGAGGAGTTTTCAGAAGTCAATGGTGTACAATGTACATTTGTGGAGTGGTGGTTTTTTTTTAAGATTTCATTTTTAAGTAATCTCTACACCCAACACAGAGCTCAAACTCACAAGCCCGAAATCAAGAGTCACATGCTCTAACAACAGCCAGCGGGACATCCCACAACATGTACATTTGTTTTGCTTTGTTTAGTTTTAGGGGGAGAGAGGCAGGAGGAGAGGCAGAGAGAGAATCTTAAGCAGGCTTCTTGCCCAGTGCAGAGGTCCATATGGAGCTCGACTTCACAACCCTGAGATAATGAGTGGAGCCGAAATCAAGAGTCAGAAGCTTAACCGACTGAGCCACCCAGGCGCCCCATGTCTATCTGGATATGAAGTCGTCTTCTTTGGGTCTGTAAGCTTCTGCCATGATGAAATCAAAGGAACCCTTCTCTTTCGTAAGGCCCAGGCTTGTTTCTTTTGACCATTCTGTTAGGCCCACAGGTGTTTTAAAAGGCAGTGTGATGAGGCAGGTGCTTATGAGGGCCACAACCCGAACAGCTTACCATCTGTGGTCTTATACTGAACTGCTTTGTGAACGTGGTTCCCTGTCTGGCTTCGGGCTTTCCAGCACACAGAGAATGCCTCTTTCAAATGTAGATGTCAGCTGGCATAATTAACCAAGATAAATATAATAGAGAAATAAAAACATTTAGAGTTTCATTTATAGCCTCAGTCTTTCTTCTTCCTTCTTTAAGATTTTTTTTTTTTTTTTTTTAAAGTAAACTCTACACCTAATGCGGGGCTTGAACTCACAACCCCGAGATCAAGAGTTGCATGCTCTAGTGGCTGAGTCAGCCAGGTGCCCCTCGATCCTTTTTCTGGGAGGTAAATACCTATATCAGATTCAAACTGCTGACTACTGCTGTCTTCGCAAAGACATCTGGATGCTCCTAGATTTAACCAGTGCATTCTGAGGTCCTAGGAGCTCTGCACAGGGCCACATTAGCAAGGATAAATAGGCCCGTCCACAGACTATGTTTGGATTCATGGAGGTGTTTACACAGAGAAATGGGGGATTAGTCTGAGGATTCAAAATCTTCATTCTTAATTTTTTTAAAAAATCATACATTTTTTTGTCTAACAAAGAAAGACTACAGACCCTGTCTGAAAACAGTGTTTTAATATTTTTTTTCTAGAATGTAACCACTTTTATTATTCTTTTATACCCAACAAAAATGCCAAGTGCCATTTACGACACCATTATTGCTCAACCATGACAACGTATTTAAATTCATTATTATTTTTAAAGTTTATTTTTGTTAACTTTTATTTTATTTTTTAAACATTTCTTTGAGAGAAAGAGAGAGAGAGAGAGAGAAGGGAATAAGAGGGGGGAGGGCAGCAGCAAGGGAGGAGACTCCTCACTGAAAAGGGAGCCTGGCTTGGGACTTGATCCTCCAGGATTATGACAAGAGCCACACAGGTGCCCCGTTTTTGTTAACTTTTAATTTTGAAAAAATTATAGATTCACAAGACATAGGAATCTGCACTGATAGTACAGAGAAATCCTGTGTACCTTTCATCTGGTTTAGTAGCACACTCTAGTAAAACTATCTGAGTCTGGACATTTCTTCTTGGGGAGTTTTAAAATTATGAAATAAATTTCCTTACTAGTTTTTGGGGTATTCAAAGTATTTTATATTGGGTGAGTTGTGGGATTTGTACTTTTTGAGGAATTTAAATTGTCAAATTTATGCCTGTAGAGTTGTTCACAGAATTTTTGTATGGCTGCAGGGTCTGTAATGGTATTAGTGTTCTGTGTCTTTTCCTTTATCAATCTTGCCAGAGGTTTTCAATCTTATTGATCTTTTCAGTGAACCAACTTTCTGCTTCATTATTTTCCATATTGTTTGCCTTGCATTTCATTGATTTCTATTCCTATCTTCACCATTTCCTTCCCTCGCCTTGCTTTTAGCTTGTTTTGCTCCTTGCTTCCAGCTTCTTGACGTAGGAGCTCAGAATATTGATTTCTGACTTTCTAATGTAAGCATTTAGTGCTACTAATTTCCCTCACATGCAGAATGGTGGTTACCAGAGCTGAGGAGAGAGGGAAAAGGGGAGAAATTGATCAAAGGGTATAAACTTCCAGTTAGAAGATGATTAAGTTCTGGGGATCTAATGCACAATGGGGGAAGGGGAATTATAATTAATAAAACTGTCTTAGGTACTTGAAAGTTGCTAAGAGAGGAGATCTTTATGTTGTCCCCACAAGAAAGAAATGCTAACAATGGGATGGTGATGGAGGTGTTAACTAAAGCGATAGTGATAATCGTTTTGCGATATATATCAAATCAACATGTTGTACACCTTTAATTTACACAGTGTTGTATGTCAATTGTATCTCAATAAAGCTGGGGGAAAAAAATCTCCCTCTCAGGATTGTCCTAGCTGCACTCCAAAAACTTTGATATGCTGTTATCTGTGTTTTCCTTCAGTTCGATGTATTTTTAAGTTTTCCTTGAGACTTTCCCTTTGATTCAGGTTATTCAGCAGAATAATGTTTTTGAATGATTAAAACAAAATACATGGGGTTATAAAGGAAAACCATTATATTAAAATATAGTTATCAAAATTTTACAAAATGGCAATATAGTAATATGTGTATTTTCTTAACACAATAAGGTAACAAGAAATAGTGATGGGTCTAATATTGACTATTTTCAAAGAGTGATGAGCACAAATGGTAATTTGAGATCTTGCAACTGTAATATGGAAATTTCTGTGATTCCTCATGGTGACAAAGTTATAGGTATTACTAAAACTCCTGTGACTGTTGCCTATATTCATTGTTGAAGAAAATGATAGTTTTTAGTTAGAAGCTAGTAGAAATAGTAATATAATATTTTGGTTCAATGGACCTCTTGAGTTCTATCCACTACACACTTTAGGTTTCACTCTGGTAACCTGTTGATGTTTTTTCTACTCTACCTTCCTTAGTTCAGCACTTCTGGTGAGATCAAGTGGTCTATGGAGAACCTAACCCATGAAGAATGGAACACATTCCAGCTGGGAGACAGGCAATTCTTCACTTTCAACAAATAACGATCCCTCTCCACAGATACATTAGCATTTCCAGTTACCTGGATCCGGCTGTTTCCCCAGTCCGCCACAATGATGTTTCCATTTGAATCCACTGCTACACCTGTTGGAGCATTAAACTGCCCATTTCCTTCTCCATTTGAGCCGAACTTCAACATGAATTCTCCCTCCTGATTAAACACCTGTATGAGATATTTGTAAATGGTTTTATTTTAAATTGAGAACAGCTGAGCCAACATTATGAGTTATAAAAAAGTATGTATTGAGCAGGTTTTTTTTATAACAAGCCCTATGATTTAAGACATTCTTAAAAACAATCTACGAAGTAGACCCCACATAATTTATGCTTCCCCAATTTGCTATACAAATTTATTATTTGTTAAATCACTTATTTCTAACTTAACATCTGGTTTTTGAATACTTATATGAAAAATGCTTTTGTTATAAATTATAAAATATAATAAGTATAGGGTAGGATGAGAAAGTGGAGCTGTAATTTTCAACCATATAATTCTTTCTGCCTTTAAGTAAATAGCTAGTCTCAAAGACAGGCATCGTGTTTCTAAAGGATGGGTGATCAACAGTGGATCAGGACCTAGGAGTTTTCGTTAGGCCAGATGCTCAGATTTTATTACCATTTTGCAAAGTCGATGTGAGAAAAGTAGGCCGGACTTCACACCTACACCAGGGGAAATGTCAGGTGTGCACATGCGCATGTGTGTCTGTGCTTAATGGCAAAGGTGAGGAATCAAAAGAAAGGCTTTTAATATATTTTTTCAAAATATATACTTAGCTAAAATAAAGAGTTTATATGCCCATAAGGCTTTGCTGGATGGAGTATACCGAGGGGAGGCAGGTTGACAGAAGTGGGCAAAAAACAGAATTCTCTGGCAAATTCTCTAATATCCGATATGGAAAAGCAATGGGTTGTTGTGGTTAATTAAATATTCTTATTAATGGAGTGTTACTGTATATGTAGCAAATACAGATTATTGATTTGGCGAGAACTAAATTTTTAGTATGTGTTTAAATATAAGATAGAGCAAGCACAATTTTTATCTTGATGATTCAAACGATAGTTAATGGTTGTGAAGTATCTCTAGGACATTATTTTAAGCTTCCATTGTCATCTAGCCTACGTGCGTAAAAATACTCATTAACAAATGAAAAAGTATTACATGCAAAGCACCATGGAGAGTAACGGTTTCTAATATGTGGAACTGAGGGATTTCACTACACCTGAGTGCAGATCTAATTGGAAAATGATCTCTGGGTCTTTTACAGATTCTCCTGTTGCCACCTCTGTGATCATGAAAGATGAAAATGATTCTTCCTTTTCGTTATATGTACTGGGAAAGTGAAGTGAGACACTTCCATCTCTAAAGGCTTAAAACTTTATTTAAGATGAAAAAGAAGCACGATTGCTTCTTGAATTACCTAACTTGCCAAGTAAGCAAGCCACCTCTTTGGTTCTTTGCAAAGAATAAAACAAGAACCAGCTTTTACTAAGATGTTACAGCTTAAAAATCTTTCCTGACTACTTTTATCTCATTTCACACAAAACATTCTTGTTTTAAAGACCAGTGAGAGTGTTTGCTGGCGAGGACACAATCTGTTATTCTCTCATCTTTACAATAATCTTCTACCAATAATCTTTTTGTCTGTTTGCCCTGATCTCTCTAAGTATGTCTTCCTTGGCATGATCCAAATGGCTCAAACACTTCTGCTCTATTTTGAAATGACGGAGAATGCCAAATTTAGTCTTACTTGTTTTGTAATGAAAAGAGAATGCATGCTGAAGGTAGCTAAAGAACTAGACCATTTGTCAGCCCTGACCTATAGGCACAGTTTTCACACTGACCACCAGAGAAGTGCCTGGAATCCAGAACCACTTCTAACTGCCATGTGTTACATGGGAAACTAAAGCCCAACTATTCCATAAAAGCTACATGGCAACAGCTATCAAAGAGAAGAGAAAAAACAAAATAGACTGGTCTTCTTAAATACGAGGAAAACTGAATTTCAGGAAATTCCAGTTTCAGGAAAACTGAAATAGTCTACCTCTACTGTACTGAAAACCTGAGGTATTATCAGAATCTTAGGAATTGGGACGCCTGGGTGGCTCAGTTGGTTAAGCAGCTGCCTTCAGCTCAGGTCATGATCTCAGCGTCCTGGGATCGAGTCCCACATCGGGCTCCTTGCTCCCCAGGGAGCCTGCTTCTCCCTCTGGCTCTGCCTTCCCCTCTGTCTGCCTGTGCTCGCTCTCGCTCGCTCTCTCTCTGACAAATAAATAAATAAAATCTTTAAAAAAAAAAAAAAAAGAATCTTAGGAATTACAAATTTCTCATAGTTTATTTTTCCCGCCTAAGACATCACTTAATTGCTTATAAATTATTCAGATGAAAACACATTAAGAGGCAGATGTGTGAGCTGAAATAGTTTTCACAGCGGTGATATAATGGCCAAGTTTTTTGATAACTTTCATAATCCTCTCCTGATTTCAAAATCCCACTCTCCTTAAATACCACCTCCACCTGGAAGTCCTCCCTGATAAGGCTTAGTTACAGAAATCTGCTCTTTGTTTTCTTCTGGATACTTAGAGACCTTTATATGTACCTCTTTTAAAGAAATCGCTTATTGCTACCTGCCTTGCATGTTGATTACTTACATCTGTTTTATTTCCTTCTACATTGTCAGCCAGGGCTGGTAAATAGGAGTCCTCCCACATACCAATGCCAGTTGGTTCATAGAGGCTGCCTGGAGCACTGGGACGGAAAGGCTCTGAGGCCACAGTTGCGCTTAGCAGAAAAGAGCAACTTGATTAATAGGACTGTCTTCGGGGGTGGGTGGGCAGCATCTATGCCAGGAGTTTGCTGGCCTTTGCTCATCTACACCGGTTATCTTCTGCTTAAATGCCCTCTAGTTGATTCCTCTACAAAGAGAGGGAAGGCTGGAAGTATGCTACCAGACTGTGGCTCCTCTCGTTACTCTTCTCACACAGGACTGTTAGAGCCCTCTGGGAGGCCAGCCGAGAAGCCCAGTCCCTAGGGCCCCTTTGAGGTCTCCCTCCTCCCCACCACTACGTTTCTCACGGTCCTCTTCCTTTCACCGAGACAGGTCCTGTAGAGAGAGACTGAGGGCGGTGGAGGGAGTGTGCACAGAGGTCTACCACTGTGGCAGCAACTCGGGAGAAGGCAGAAGGCAGCCTGAGAAGTAAGCAACGGTGGGGGTCCTTTCTCCTCCTCCAGCCCTATCACCACAGCCCACCCTGCTCTAGTCTTTACACAGGGACTTGGTACCCACCCCAAAAAGCTCAAAACCTTTCCATCTTACTCAGGTTAAAGATGCCTTCAGGGCAAACTGGGGAAATGGAGCAGTGAAGGACCCAGGAGATGGGCGTTGAAATCTCATCCCTGCGTTATTATCCCTACGCTATTCCAGTTATCAACAAGAACAAACTATTTTTCGCTTTGGTTGCCCAATGGTCTCTAAATGCAAACTTCAGTCACTGGCCTGTATCACCGCTGCTGTTTCCTTATTATCCTTCCTTTAAAAATGCCTCACTTTAGGGGCGCCTGGGTAGCTAGGTGGCTTAAGCGTTTGCCTTCAGCTCTGGTCATGATCCTAGGGTTCTGGGATTGAGTCCCGCAATGGGCTCCTTGCTCCACGGGGAGCCTGCTTCTCCCTTGATCTGTTGCTCCCCCTGCTTATGCTCGCGTGCACGCTATCTCTCCCCCAGACAAATAAATAAATAAGAGCTTAAAAAAAAAAAAAAAAAGCGCCTCACTTAAAAAAAACGTAAATGAATTTACTTACATGGAAAACTTTCTATAATTTCTGTAAGAGTAAAGCAGTACCACTTGATGTAAATAGAAGGTAACCCTAAAAATAAACATATAGCTCTCCAAATAAAAATGTCTGCCAGTGCTTGGTCCGTGCCCACTGGCGTCCCTTCGGGGGAACATGTACCACACCTCGAGAAGCGTGGTCTAGAATGTGACAAAACATTTCCTCATTTCAGTAAAATGACATATCTGTTCTGATTCATTTTTATACGTCCTGATTGGATCATAACAAACATCAAAATTTTTCCTCCCCGCTCCATACCTGGTAAGGAACCTAGTAAGGAACTGTACACCAACTGTTCCAGGGAGCTGAATGGGCACTGTATTCTGGGAACACCCACACTGTGTGAGGGCATTCCAAGTATGAAATAGCTGTAGGAATGTATACAAGGGCTATTTCCCTCCCCAACTCTGGTTGTAGCAGAATTCTAATATCTAATTTTGTTTGAAAGGCATTACGGTGCAGATAATTAAAAAAATGATCTAGTTTTAATTTATCGAAAAGCCACAAAATATGAAGCTTCAGAAAGTTCTGCCTAAGTTCAAGCGACTACTTTTTCAAATTTCAAATTTCATTCTGTAGTCATCACCATTTACGCCCGTTTCAAATTAAGAAACTCACCAACCACCCTATTCTGTTCAATTTTCTGACTCTCCAAAGTCTGTATGTCCAAATTAAAACCTGCACCTCCGGAAGAAGCAAAATCTACTCTTTTGAGGTTAACTCCTTTAGTTCCTGTACATATATATCATTATTATATTATTTTCTCTGACTGATTTCCCAATAAAAGCAGTTAAAAGATAACAATAATTGATGTGCTGATAGTACCTTGACAGAATGATTATGGAAATCCGTAACAATAATCTCATTATTGCTATTTACAGCTGCAAAATGGGGACCTGCAATAAAGGTGAAAAAAGTAAGTGATGACTGTAACGATAAAAATGATCATAGCAACACAGCAGTGACACAATTTAACCTATTTGATACTTAAGAAAGAACAAAGAATCACAGTCTCCGTTCTCGAAAGATCATTCAGCCAGAACTCTGGCTCGAGATCCCCTGGATGCTCTACCCTTCTACACTTGGGACTGTCCACTCTGGCTTCTTTTAGAGCAAGCTGAGAGCAGCAGCCCTAATGAAGTGGAATGAGCAGGAAGCATGAGAATTCATCCTCCAAGCCACCATCTGAAAGTCACATCTGCCAGCTTCCCTGAGGACACTTGAATCCTTTCAGGGCCCTCAGGTCCCCCTGAGGAAAGATGTGGTGATTCTCGGTCCTGGGAAAAAGACTCCAATATTTAATATTTTTTAAAAAGTAGAGCAGAAATCCATACTCGGTAATTTGGGGTGACATTCAGAACCTGGCAGCACTGGAGACAAAGCACACCAAAAAAAAAAAAAAAAAAAAAAGATGATGCAAATTGTTGTCAAATGCCAAAAGCGTCCTCTCAAAAAGAAAACATAATAAACTGCTTTCAGCCTCTTCTTGCAGATGTGAAAAACTAAGCAGCTTGTGCTTGCAAAAGGGCTATGCCAAAAAAAGAGGTAACAGAACTGCCCTTCCTGAACATTCTAAAGTCCTGCTCTCCTATCACCTAGGAAGGTGAAAACAATTCTCATCCAGAAGCTCTTTTAGACAAAGCTACAGCTAGAGAGAATTAGGAGGCACACTACTATTTGTCAAACATCTTTATTTTTAAAAATATTTATCTTAAAATTTATTTTTATTTTACTTTATTTTTACTATTTATTTACTTAATACTATTATTCAAAGATCAGGCTTCTGAGTTGCACGCGGCTGCCAACAGAAATCACACATGGCCTGCAGCCCAACTTACTGCGGGTAGAGTCACTGAGAAGCATCCCACCATGCTTTCCCTTAAGATTTCATCCCCAGTGTCTTTCCCAAAGCCAGCAAACACTGGGGATTGAGGCATCTTCCACATGCTCCAACATCATGCAAATGTGAGCAGAAGAAGCATAAAAAAGGGGGTTTACATATTACCATCGAGTGTACCTGCAAACTGCCTGTCCCCATTTCCTCGGCTACCAAACCTGGTGACTATCTTCCCATTTGGCTGGAAGATAAACACGCAGCACGCCTTGTTGTCCACCACGATGATGTGCCCATTGCGGTCCACAGAGACTCCCTTGGGCCCCATCAACTTTCCGGATCCAATTTTTGTCTGTTAGAAACAAGTACAGAGAAGGAGGTTTAAAACACTACGGAACAGGAAGGCAGACATCTGTTTTAGTGCAAATGTACCTGAATATTCAAACGGGGGGGGGGGGGGGGACAACTACTCATAGGTCACGGGCTTCTGTTTTTCATTAACTCCTACTAAGATTTATGCGAAATCCTTACTTTTTAAGGGGATCACCACCAAAAATGTTCTTGAATCCCCCTAGCTGAGGTCACAGTTCCCTTGTAGAGATGCAGTATGGTCTAGCAAAAGATCACAGGATAAGGAGGAGGGAGACATTCTACACCTGTTGCTTGCTTTAGACACACCTAGAATAGCACAAGTACATTTGATTTCCTCAAGCTCTGGATTCCTTATACATCAAAAAGTGTATTTAAAAAAAAAAAGACTTCAGTAACTACCAGTGGCATTTTTGGAATACATACAAGTAAAACAATGTCAAAAGGTATTTAGTGTATAATATAGTCTGTATTAGGCAGTCTTTAAAGGGAAGCTATCGTTGTCATTATTGGGATCATAATTAATATCAAAATCACCAAGCCTCTGGCATTGGACTTCACCAGTAGTAAGTTCCATGAAGGCAGGAATCATGTCCGTTTTATCCACTACCATGTACTTAGAGCCTAGTGTACTTCCTGGTGCCCAACAGGGACTCAACAAATATTTGCTGAATATATGGACTTCAAGAGCCTAGTATTATTTAGGATAACCATGATGATTGAATAGTTTCGGTTTTCAGTATTTTAAGATGGGAGGAAAGCATCTGATTTCTTTCAAACACATACCATATTCATTTTAAATCTTATTCATTTTTCTGAGTAGACTATATAAATGCCTGTTTATATACTTTTATAGCAACATTATAAAGAAATATTTTACTCATGCACCCATATAGCATAAGTAAATGGAGCACCAACTCTGTGGCTAAGGGTTGCAGGCACTGAGTAGGCAACGCCAAGACCAGCCCCTAACCTGGAGATGTCTCCGTCTCATTACAGAGAAAAATACGGTCACTGGGTCCTTTTTAAAGTGCCTGGTATTGACTGTTTGATTTGGGAGACTGGGAGATTTGGGAGAATTCAAACAGGCGATGTCAGAAGCCTGTTGAACAAAACTTATGATCCTATTAAAAACTTAATAGGATGGGTCACTACAGACAAGGAGCACCCAAGGGGAGGGAGCCGCCGCTCTCCTAGGCACCGAAGCCTAGGGGGTAGAGCAGATCTCTGTGTGTTTTTATAAATGCTTCCTCAAACGTATTATTAAACAAACCAAGGTCCTGAACAATGGGTATAGTCTGAGCCCACCTGATTTAAATGGGTTTATGTCTGTATATGTATTCCTGGAAGAGAAAGTAAGAAGCTAGCGGTATTACTGCTGGCAGAAGAAACTCTTAACTTTTCATCTGATGCTCATCGGTAGGGTTATTTTAAAAACCTATCTACATGTATTACTTTTTAAATTAAAATTTTTAATCCCAAATTTACATTTCCATAGGTTCTGTTTTAGTCCTCTTATTTTCTCTCTCTGCCTGGTAGAAATATAACATAAGCCATATCTGTAATTAAGATTTTTCTAGTAACCAACATCAGAAAAACTAAGAGAAAAAAGGGAAAAGTATGTAAATCATATATTGTATTTGACCTAACATATGATAAACAGTTATCATTTCAGAAGGTAATATTAAAATTACTGATGATATATTTTACATTTTTTTTTACTAAGTCTTTAAAATCCAGTGTGTATTTCACATGCATAGCACAGCTCAGTTCAGACCAGTCCTATTTCAAGAACTTGGCATCCACTGTGGCTAGTGGCTACCAAACTGGACAGCGTAATTCTCTACACTTCTTCTAAGACCTCCAAGCAATGGCATCAACTTTCACCTCTGTGTGTAAGTCTCAAAACCATATCTTTAGCCCTGACCTATTTTGCAAGTTATTACCCTAAACTCAACCAGTATTAAGCCAAATTTATCACATTTCCAGCACTTAAAAAAAAAAAAAATTAGCACCTCCTGATTTCCTAGTTTCTTTTATGATACCACAGTTCATTCAAACTCAGGATCAAAATAACAGAGCCAAATTTACTCTTTTACCAGTTGGTACCTCAGTTTTCTCATCTGTAAAATGGTAGCTATTGCATTACCTCCTGGGTCATGCAGATTCTGAAGGACAGTGCGCCAAGCACAGCAGATGGCACAAAATCTCCTTCTCTCCACCCATTCCATTGCTGTCATACCTGCCACTCAAGTGTTAACAGAGACATGCAGGTTTGTGCAGAAAGAGGGTATGGAGAGAGGGATAGGGACTTTTTCAGAGTGGGAGTTCAGACAGTGTGGGATTTTTCATTCTTATAAGCTTATAGATGAGATTCAAATTTGTTCTCTTGAGTACGAAGAGACACATTTACTTAGGAAGGAAACAACGGGATTCTTCCAAGGGAATCTGTTATATAAATTTGATTCTGACTTTGTAAATTAGCTCAGAGATCAAAGAGGCTGTACCATAACGATCTGTAAAGATACTGTATTCTTTCATGTTTTAATGGAAGATATGTTAGTAGAGATCAAAAGGAAGTGAGGACCCTCTGATTATTACAGCAAGAATATTATTACCAGCAAACACTATGAACATTAGCTGTACTTTAGAATGACTCAGTCATAGAATACCAATAGATGGCAATTACATAGAACAAAGACAGAAAATAAAGGACTGATGCCATTCCATCATGCAGTAAGAGCCAGAGCAGGTCTTTTAAAAAAAAAAAAAAAAGGGCAGAAAACCTGAGATGTTGAGTGCAAACCTCTTTTTCTCCTACTTTCATCACTCCCAGTGTAGCTGCACCAGATTTTACCATGTTAGTGTGAGTGTGAAAGTAATATTCACATGTTAATGTAAAACTAAGAGTTACTGCACTTCGCCTGACAACGTGTCCCCTGTCTTAAACCCAACAGTGAGCCGAGGTATTTTAGACTCTGACTTTGAAACAGGTAAATAGAAGTATTTAACTCAACAAGTAGATCCTTGAATTGAAGAAGGAAGAGAGGAGATATTTTAGGATATGCTGGGGCCCCTGGGTCTGTTCTAGGGTTACAAAAGCCTCCTGAGATGGGCTGAAAGATGTAAATTGACAGAAAAGATGGCAAGGAAAAAATCAGAAGCAGAGAAGAATGAAAATTAGGGCTAAGAATTTGGGGAGTAGAAGAAAGAAAAGGGGATAAGTGGTTATGTCTCTAGAACTAACTAGGAACAAACACAAAGAATTCACCTTCGTGTGGAGGGTTTGTCTTTCTGAGCACGTGTTTAATTTTACCAACACCATGAAAAGAAAATGCGTATCTTTCAGTAAATGGTAAGTTGGATGAGCTCCTATTACAGTATTAAGGCATTTTTTTAAAAAGATCTTATTTATGTATTTGACAGACAGAGATCACAAGTAGGCAGAGAGGCAGCAGAGAGAGAGAGGAGAAAGCAGGCTCCCCGCTGAGCAGAGAGCCCGATGCGGGGCTCGATCCCAGGACCCTGAGATCATGACCTGAGCCGAAGACAGAGGCTCAACCCACTGAGCCACGCAGGTGCCCCAGTATTAAAGCATTTTTATTTGCTATCCTTTCACTCCCAATCAACGCCTACTGAAAATAAAAAGGTATGCTGAAACTCTACCTTATCCATCCTCTAGAGGGCACAAGTGTTCTTGTTTATTCCAATTACTACAACAGTATTCCAGCTGTGAGGATCTAGATCTCCCAGGTCAGTGTCTATTACATATAACTATCGAAAAATTGAATGAAAAAGGCCTTCTCTCCTAAGTACAAAACTCCAGTTTCAAAATGTCTTAATATAGTAGATATAAAATATTTCAGTATATTAGACATAAAACTGTTGCCTTTATACTTGTTTTAGCATTCGTTTATGAAGTTAGAGACAGGTCATGATTTTGCTAGAGTATGCAACGCAAGGCAATGGGCTGTCTCCAAATTAGATGGATGTCGCTGAAAAGTTTTCCTTCTGTTCATGTTAAAGCTGCTGTATTTGAGTATGTCTTACCACAAATACAATTACAAAAACACAAAAAGAAGGGGAAGAAGTTAGAGATCTAGAAAGGCAAGAGGCCTTTCTGTGTACGTGGCCATCATATGGAGTCATCAAATTTGTAGTGGAACAAGGAAAAAAAAAAACCTCAAGGGCAGCAGAAGAATTGTGTGGCATTTGAACTGAAGAATGTGGCGGAATTAGAAACTACAGCTTTTGAGTCTCCTAGATCGAAAAGATGCTGCCCCACATAAAACAGAGGCTCCCATCTGAGGGTTAGTAATAATGGAAGTAACTTGTTTTAATAAAAATGAGGGCGTGACTGTAGTGATCCAACAACTTTAAAAAGGGAAATATAAATTCCTCCAAAAAGAAACTACCGAGTGAACTTCGTGTAATCTTCAGGATCCCAAAATAGATTATGAAGAGCATCAATCTCTGAACAGAGATTGGTTTTCAATCTCTGTTCACCATCTGTGAAAAGAAAGTTCTGACCAAGTGCTGGCAAGTCCTGGAGTCCAAATCACAGCTGATAAACAGACTTCATTTTTTGGACGGGGTTACTGGACGCAGATGCCTTTTTCATACAAGGCAATATAAAATCCAAAAATAAATCTGTAATCCTTACCCAAATCCCATAAAATATATATATTTTTTAATCCAACTTTGACATAGAAGACTACCAAGGCTCAGGGAACTTATATCAGTAGTTCATAAGGTGCAGACCTGGGATTCCAAAAGGTTGATTTGTCTGAGTGAAAGTACATGAGAAGCCTCTAGCAGGCTGAACAGGGCAATACAGGAGGCACAATGTTTACAGACTTTGAAAACATGTTTGACAAAGTGTCTCATAATCTTCCTGAGAACAACAGAAAACAGGCTGCATGATAATATTCTTTGAGGACACCTTATAAGAGAGATTCCTGGTACCCCTAGCGGGCTCTCTATTCTTCAATGACTTGCTAAAGAAAGAGATGATCCTGGGGACAACAGCAAATATGTCAAGTGATGGGACCCCCCCCCCGGCAAAGTACAACCAAACTCCCCTTTTCTCTGTGCTGCCAGCCGCCATTTTCTTGTCCTCCCAATTCCTATTTACACATTTCACCAGTAGGTTTTCAGATTGCACCAAACAATGTATGACTGATTCGAGGCTGACACAAATGGTTTTGTGTCATTCTGGTGTCATTTTTCCTCAAGAGGCTTGTAGGTTTTTCAACGATACAAACCAGGTCTTACAATTCTGGTTCTCCCATATCATCCTCTATCACAGGCCTGAGACAGTAGAAGGCAACTTCATACATGCCAATCTGTGGGTTAAGTGGGGAGATATCAATGGCCCCTTCGATACTATTTTCTAATAGCTATTCTTCATTGCATTTAGGTAAATATGATCATACGTAAAAACAAAGTGACTGAGCAACCTAACGGCTTGACAATATGAAGCCGCTATTTCCTATATATAAGATTTATGACAATATCACTGTTCCTCTCTATAAAAGTTAGATGGAACAATGTGAACAGGTCTTTGTATATGAGAACTTGTCGAAGTTCATCTTTATAGTTCCTATTTCTCTCTACCGGTTAGCAGCCACCTGGCAGCTTAATCTTACCTTAAACTTGCCATCAGAAGAGAAAATGCTAACCCACTTATTATCATAGTCTGCGATGATTATGTCCCCGCTGGGATGCACAGCCACTCCTGTGGGCCGCTGCAGCTGCCCAGGAGAGCGCCCTCGTATGCCAAACCGACTTTTGAACTGGCCGTCATTGGAAAATATCTGCAAAACAGAGGACATTCCTTGGAACGTGAACTTGCACAGAGATGAGTGAGGAAGAAACAGTCAAGAACACGCCCGTCAAATGTACTACAGGCCAGGACAAGCAAATCCCATTTGAAGAAAAGCCTATACCCGATTGTAGGCTTCTCTTTCTTTCTTTGTACTGTAGATCTGAAGTCTTAAGTAGGAAAAAATGCACAGGTATATGCATATGCATATGAAAGGTATATGAGGGGCCATACCTGTACACACTGGTTGTTGCTATCTGCAATTAGTATCTTTCCACTTGTAGATGCAGCTACCCCTTGGAGATTTGTAAATTCTCCTTTATTTCTTCCTTTGGTACCTAGAAACAAATTATAAAACCACAGAGATTAAGCAACAGAGAATTAGATCTTCCCGTTTCTTCAAGAGAATTAGCCAGGCTTCCATAGGGAACCTGAGAATGTATTTTTTAAAATTATACTTAAAAAAAAAGCACCTCTCCCACCATGACCTGATGTATAGGCTCCTAAACATCTCTTCCAGACCAATAAAGTTTTTGTAAAAATCACTTTTTTTAGGCAAATGCAATCTTGTCTTAAGCTGTAGCTACATATTATTTTAATATTATATTAATAATCATATTAAAATGTATGTAAGATTTCACAAACAATAAAAAACCTAATACTACAATCAATGAGAAGCAACAGCAGAGGGCCTTATTTTAGAGTTTTGCTGAAACCCCACCCTCTCACTCAGCAGCTTCTGGAAGAAACCTGACTTGAAGAAGCTTCTAAGAAGAAGCTTTCAGTACATTTAACAAACCACAGGGCCTCAGATGTTATAAAACTAGCAGGCTGATGGTCATGTAATGATTAACTTATGCATTATTTTCAAAGACTCGGTATCTCATAGCGCCTTCTGGATTAAATAAATACAAAAGGAAAGTTAATTAATCCAATAATACTCTCAACCATACTAGGCTTTTCAATGAGAGATGAGGCAGGAGGAAGAAAAAAGCCAGTGCATCTATGGGTTAACAGATGTCTCTTTTTGTTTCAAACAAATATTTGTAACTTATTTCAATAGGACCGTGTAAATGTGTAAATATTAAGGGACAGAAACAGATTGAACTTTGCTCAGAAAGGACCAGGGAGGAGGTTTCGATTTTCACAATTAGAAAAAGCTACATCTCAGCTTTTCGGGAGGCACTTTTTATCATTTCATTTCACCCTATCATTTCATTTTTTATCCTACTCCAAAGAGCAATGTGATCTTTTGGCTCTAGGCATGAACGTGGTGCCGCAGGCACACCGATGGTGGCTGGCGTCAGACGCGGGCTTACGCACTGCTCAGACGTGGTTAGACTCTTCTGAAACAGACCTGTGGGCTTATGAAGTGACACTGGCAATGGAATTCAGCTCGGAATACACTTGACAGCAGAACTGCTGGGCAGAAACATCTTACTTGGATCACTTGGTACTCACCATGTAACCGAACCCAAGTTCATTTGCCTGATGTACAGCAAAGACGGACACTCTGAGACATGGGGTAAGCCGCAAGAAAAGGGCTACTCTAGAGGCAGCCATTGGAGGGGATGGCGAGGACAAGCCTCCTATCTGCCTCCCTGAAGGAGGAGAGGCAAGGAAATTTAAAGGCAAACAAAGGAGGTCTGGGGAAAAAGTTGCAGCTATACTTCTTAGTCTGCAGCTTGGATCAGTCCAGTGAATGCTTTGGTTATTGGCTTCAACCCGATCCACAGCGCAGTTTGCTGTTTTACCGAAATCCAGGACCCTCCCAAGTTTACTCACCACCTCTATGTCTCATCTAATCTTACTAACACAAAAGAAAAGTTTGAGATCTAGATTCTCAACAGAACATCTTCCACGTTGTAGAAGAACGAGTTCTATTTGATTTCAAACATATCAGAAGAGATGATCTTTTATACTTGATCTTCGGAGAATCCCTACAGTTAAGCACGTTTATGATAACAGCTAACACTCTCTTAAAATGACACGTTGCTGTCTGTTGGTGGCAGGGGAGGGGGTGTTTAACTCTTAAGGAAGGCATGTGCCAACATGGTATTTATTAGCTCCTGGGCATTCCTGCTGATGTCTGAATTCAGTTTATATATATTTAAAGATTTTATTTATTTTTCAGAGAAAGAGAGAGAGAGAGAGAGAGCGTGCACAAGCAGGGGGAGTGGCAGGCAGTAGAAGCAGGTTCCTTGTCATGGGACTCGATCCCATGACCCTGGGATCATGACCTGAACGCCGGAAGACAAGACATCTAACGACTAAGCCACCCAGGTGCCCCATATACATACTTTTTTAAAGGTACTGGGGGCAAGGTCAAGAGTTGCTCAAGAATGAGACTTAATTTGTCAGGAATATTTGATAAAAAACAAATGTGTTTATAAGCAAGAGGTTATGAGCAAGAGGAAGAACTAGGGACCAAGTAAAGAAACACAATAAAAAAGCAAGGTTCTACAGCTCAGATTGGAACATAAACAAAAGTGCCTCCATGAAGAAACCCCAGGCTGTTCTAGGTCCTTCCTTATGTAAATTGGGGAGGGCACCCATGGCCTGGAGGACACACTGGGAGGGGAAAGAAATACTGAAAATGGGGAGGGGCATAAGAAACACCTGAACAGGGTAGATGGACTCTGGTGCTGTCCTTCTGGCCCAGGCAGGGACAGACACCTGCCTGTTGCCCTCTTTTATCTAACCGTTTGACTGACCTGCTCAGGACAAAGCCTATTCTACTCAGAGAAGGTTCTGCAGGCAGCAGGTTGATGTTTGAAAGGAAGGGAAAAACCATGGGGAGAATAGAGCTTTAGCAGAAGCTAAGGGGTGCCTCAGACAAAAAGATTTCATTTTCCTTCTGCAAACGTTGACGGAGACAATGTACATGAGCAAAAAATACTAACACTTTCATCTCTGCAGAAATGAACATACATTTCTGAGCGTAGGCGAAACTTGGGAAGACATTTCTTTGGGCTCCACGTCAATGCCGTCTGGAACAAGGAGAAGGAAGGCTCTGCCCAGTGTGAAATGAACGGAGATGCTCAGTGCCTACCAATACCAGGTCATGAGAGCAATGGAAACTTGATGCCAAAGACCACGCTGTTAGACTCTATAGCCTCTACTAGGCTACAGTGCTCCGAGCTGGCCCAGCTCTCATTCTCGGTCTCAAGTTAACTCGAGCTTGAGTCTGCTGCCCCACAAATAGATAAAATCACAGGGTTGGAAGAACATCCATTAGTCCAGGGGTGTGTGTGTGTATTTTTAAAGATTTTATCTAATTATTTGAGGGGTGGGGGGAGATAGCACAAGCAGAGAGGAGGGGGAGAGGGAGAGGGAGAAGCAGGGAGCCCAACTTGGGGCTCCATCCCAGGACCCTGAGATCATGACCTGAGCCAATGGCAGAGGCTTACCCAACTGAGCCACCCAGACACCCCTTGACTATATGTTTTTGAAAAAGCTAGATAGAGCAGACACTGCCATTTCAATTTTACATTTATTTTAAAAAATCTTTTTAAGCCACGTGGCTTAGTATTCAAACAGCTGGGGTCGGCATGACTAGTAATACCTTCTGATTCTTAAGGGTATCTTTCATCTTGCCAGAAAGTACTGATCATTTTTCTAAAAAATCTATTTGAGTTTTTAAGCATAGCAGGATCACAGTGTTATTCCTGAAGATCAAACAAAACTGCCAGCATATTCTTGAGGGATAGCTAATGCTATCTTCACTAGCAGTTAAGCTTCAAAAATATCGAGGGTGTGTAATGACGTGGAACTACAGCATATTATCATGCTGAAATGCCCACAATCCAGCCGTTTATCAAGTATGTTGGGACCAAAATAAAATAAATTCCACAAGTTAGAAATAATTTGGGATCATGCTTTACTCTTCAAGATTTTTAGTATATTCTGTTCGGACTACAGAAAATCCCCCCTCCAAAGTATTCTACATAACTAAAACTAGTTCTTTTGTAATGAATATAAATGTAACATAAACACACATAGTACTTATAAAATCTTTTCCTGACTATGTTGATGTACAAGATTTCATTCGGTGGTTATGTTTTGGCTAGTAAAATGAGTAACACCAGTCTTAAAAGTAATTATAAACAATTTGGCAACAATTCCATAAGATAATTAAACTGGTTTTTCCCAGATGTTAAACTAGCCCATGAAGCATGAAATGAATATTTAAACCAACGGCTTCTCATCCGTGCTCTGCCCGGCCACCTCCACCCATGCCCCCGGGAAGATCACTCAAGGAAAGCCCCTGGACTGAAACAGGGATAAAGAACTGCGAATTTCCTCCCACCCCCGACTCCAACCTAATAGGAGAATTAACACTAAACAAATCTTGATACTCTGAATGGGATAATGCAAGAGGATGAACTCAAGCAAAAAACAGTGTCTAACACAGACTCTTCAAACAAGTAGGTGCTTAGCAAATATTTGTCGAATGCGTGAGTGCACGGATGAATTATTAGCAACGGAGTAAATTACACCCCACGTTACATCATGGAAAAACAAAATGTTCAGTAATATTTACAGCATTTTCATAGTATATTCTCTAATGCACTCCCTGGAACAATCCCAAGAGTTAGCAGGACAAATATAACTGTTCCATTTTATAGATGAGAAAATGAAGCTAGACACATCACAAAGGTAGTAAAGACAGAGAAAAGAATAAAACTCAGGTCTCCCGCTCTTATAAACAGCCTTCCCTTTTTTTTTTTTTTTTTTTAATTTTAAGTGACCTCTACACCCAACATGGGGCTTGAACTCATGACCCCAAGATCAAGATCAAGACTTGTATGTTTTACTGACTGGGCCAGTCAGGACTCTCCCCCGTTTGCCTTTTTAAAGATTTATTATTTTAGAGAGAGTGATAGAGAGACAGAAGAGCTAGGTGGGGGGAAGGGGCAGAGGGAAAGGGACAAACAAACTTAAGGAGACTCCCTGCTGAGTGAGAACTCCCACGCAGGGCTTGATCTGGACCCTGAGATCACAATCTGAGCCAAAGCCAAGCATCAGCCGCTCAACGGACTGAGCACCAGGCCAGGTGCCCTAGCACCCCTGCTTTTTTCCAATTAGACTTTAGCACACCAGGTTCTAATTAGACTTTAGAATACCAGGTTCCTGATTACCTCTGGGCTCATATGGCTCGTGCTTTCTCTCTAAAACCCTTAGGAACTCCATCCTCTAGCACATGGCATTTTAACTGTTTAACTGTCCCTCTCTAAACGTTAGTTCTGCAAGGGCAGGGGCAACATCTGTCCTGTTTGCTGTGCACCCCATACCCCAGCACAGCGCCTAGCACTCAGGACATCCCTCTTACATTATAAGAAAGCCCACTAGAATACGAAGAGTACAAAGGAGTGTTCCATTCCATTCTTCTCACTGACGTATTAAGGTATGGTGTATGCATTACATAATTTGAAACAATTCAGCTGTGATTCTTTCACTCCCTCCCACGTCTTCTGGCTTCCCTTTCATTTAATGATTTTCTTTAGTAGCTGACAAAACCAGCTCACCGCTTCTAGTCAGCAAACTCTAACAGTGCAGGGGAAAATAATCCCGGTGTTTCATCAACAGATGCTCTAAGCTACCTCCCTAAACTCATTCAGGATTGTTTTCCAGCACAGTATCAGAGTTAGCAC
The DNA here is from genome assembly GCF_009829155.1 of Mustela erminea. Lineage (NCBI taxonomy): Eukaryota > Metazoa > Chordata > Mammalia > Carnivora > Mustelidae > Mustela > Mustela erminea. The sequence continues at coordinate 26,614,166 of NC_045615.1, read as the reverse complement.
AGTAACTCATTCACAGTGGGCATATAATTCAGTTTTCAGACGTGGGAGGTATCAAATCTCTCAACTTTGGAAAACCATGGTGGTTAAAAGACATTTAAGATGAAGAGGAATCGTCATACAATTAAAAAGGCAGGGGCTGGGACACCTGGGTGGCTCAGTGGGTTAAGCCTCTGCCTTCGGCTCGGGTCATGATCTCAGGGTCCTGGGATTGAGCCCCTCATCGGGCTCCCTCCTGAGCAGGAAGCCTGCTTCCCCCACTCTCTCTGCCTGCCTCTCTGCCTACTTGTGATCTCTCTCTCTGTGTCAAATAAATAAATAACATTTTATAAATAAATAAATAAATAAAGGCAGGGGCATCAGAGGCCCAGGTGTCTTGGGTCCTGCCCTAAAGCTTTTGGAGCCCCCATTTCTTCAGGAGGAGGGATAGTTATATGTAGCGGTAATTTGGCTCTTGAGGGGTAGGAACCATGGGAAGAGCTCGGACTTGTAGCTCTCACCCACTTCTGTAGTGTAAATGCTCCCCTCAAGGCTGATGTCCCGCTTGGTAACATGAAATCACAGAGCCCAGAGTTAGGAGGTGGTGTGCACGCCAGCATGTGCCTCCTGTGTTGTGGTAGATATTCTCTGCTGTGGGGGCATAAGGAGCTGGAAGGGTGTCGTCCCTACCAAAGATTTTAAGTAAGATTTTTAGTAAGACACCACATAGAAATGGACTGCACAAAGCCTGGCTCAGAGAACGCTTAGTCCTTCCTTCTCTTCCGCTCCCCATCCTTCCCTCCTGAACCACACTGAAGCTGATGATTTAAAGTAACTTCCTTATACGTCTCACTCCCAAATGGATCTCTAGCCCTGGTTTCTTTGCTGAGCTCCAAACCTACACTCTAAAGGGCCTAGGGTACACTTCAGCCTGGTTGATCAAAACTGAAATCCGCCCCCTTTCCTGACTATCCTTACCTGGGTTGATGAGAATAATAGTAACAACAACAGACAACATTTATTGAGTCCTTACTATACACCTGAACTCTGTGAATACATTTTACATATGTTATTTTAATCCTTTCCAGATCAAGTACACCTTAATACCATCCCTATTTTATAGATAAAGGAACTGAGGCACAGAAGGTTACATAATTTCCCCTAAATCATATAGCTAATAAATAGCAGGCTGGGGTTTAAATGAGGGAGTCTTTTCAGTTCTTGACTGTTCTTCAAGACTTACGTTAACTCTTACTTCTATACGACAGCTACGAATAAAATGTCAATTAGGGGGCGCCTGAGTGGCTCAGTGGGTTAAAGCTTCTGCCTTCAGCTAAGGTCATAATCCCAGGGTCCTGGGATCGAGCCCCGCATCGGGCTCTCTGCTCAGCAGGGAGCCTGCTTCCCCCTCTCTCATCTGCCTCTCTGCCTACTTGTGATTTCTGTCTGTCAAATAAATAAATAAAATGTTTAAAAAAAAAATGTCAATTCGTATTACCTCCCTTTGCCTCTCTAAAGTGGACGGCGCATCATTCAGTACCAGTCGTTATTCGAAGCCCCTAGGAGGCGGGTGGTTCTTCTACCATGGAGGACTCTGAGGCACTGAGAGAAGAAACTTAGCCAGGACCGCACAGATGAGGAAGTGGCAGTGCTGGGGGCTGGGACCCAGGGCAGCCGGCTTCAGAATGCACAGCCTTAACTGCCACTCGCTCTACCCGCTCACGTCCCTACAGCACGCAAGTCACACACCGAGAATTCAGTCTGGTCCCGGAGCCTTGCCCTCTCCGTCCGGAGCATGCATGTATTTATTTGTTTGCTTATTTATTTATTTATTTTTAAGATTTTATTTACTTGAGAGAGAGAGAATGAGAGAGAGCACAGTGGGTGGGTGAAGAGGTCAGAGGGAGAACCAGACTCCCAGGGAGTCTGCTGCTGGACTCCATCCTGGCACTCCAGGATCATGACCCGGGATCATGACAGAGCTGAAGGCAGTCGCTTAAGGAAGGATCTGAGCCTCCAGGCGCCCCTTCCTAAGCCTTTATAAATTGGCCATTTCCTCTTCACTGCACTGAAACACTCTGAACCCTAGCACTTGAATTAGCTCAAGTGGACTACTGCTTCCTGGGGGACACTTTTACATGACCTAGAATGCCTCCAGGCTCTCTGGAAATAAACAACTTAGTAAGCCACCACACTACACCACCCAGTTCAGAGCCTCCCCAGAGACCCGGCTATGGGTCTCAAACTCCAGTGAGCATAAGCATCACTGAGGCTTACAGAAACCATCTCCCTGGCCCTCCCCAGAGACTGAGACCAAAGTTCAAGCTCCTTATCAAGGAAAACACGACCTTCTCTCTGCTTCTATTTCATCTGAGGCTCCAAGAGGATGGCATCATTTACGGTCTTGAACCGCTCAGTTTCTCACCTTCCTGCCTTTGCACCTGCTCTCCCTTCATCCGAAGCACCCTTTCTTCCCTTACATCTGACAGAGCCTTTCAGAGCCAGCTTAGGCTCAGAGGCTATCTCTGGGAACCTTCCGGGACTCCTTGCCACTCCAGTGTTCTGTGTCTTGATGGAAGCTGAAGGTACATTTTTGTACACCTCTGTCTCTTTTGGATGGTCGCCTCCTCTAAGTCACAGTCAGAATCTCATCCCTCTTTGTACCGCGACCCAGCCAAGTATCTGGCACACAGTAAGTGCTCAACAGCAGAATTCCATCGAACTTGGGGGCTGGATAATTGGTGAGGAGGGTGAAAATGGGAGTCAGATTTAGCCCTGAAAAATCCCTTCCATCACCCAGAAAGTGGGGATTCACTCTCATGAGCACACAGAATCAGCACATTATTTATGGTTGTTGAATGAACCTCATACATGTGTTATGAAAACTATACATCCTGGGGTGCCTGGGTGGCTCAGTGGGTTAAAGCCTCTGCCTTTGGTTCAGGTCATGATCCCAAGGTCCTGGGATTGAGCCCTGCATCGGGCTCTCTGCTCAGCAGGGAGCCTGCTTCCCTTCCTCTCTCTCTCTGCCTGCCTCTCTGCCTACTTGTGATCTGTCTGTCAAATAAATAAATAAAATCTTTAAAAAAATAAAAAAACAAAAAAATTTAAAAAGAAAAACAACAAAACAAAACTATACATTCTGAAGCACAAATTGAGGGCCTTGAGTACGTGTGAGACCCGTTGAGGGAACAGTAGAACCGTGGTTATCCTGCCAGGTGTATAGCTGAATTTTAGTGAATTTTGGGTTACATGTGGCAGGCTTCAACACAGCACAGAGGGACTGGACAAACTGTGAGTTTTTTGTTTTTGTTTTTGTTTTTTAAATAACATTTTAAAGGTGTATTTTATCTTTTTTTTTTTTTTGAAGATTTATTTCTTTGAGAAAGAGAGAGACCGTGACTGGGGGGGAAGAGCAGAGGGAGAGAGGCAGACTCCCAGCTTAGTGTGGAACCCAAAGCAGGACTCCATCCCTTGACCCACAGATCTTGACCTAGCCAAAGAGTCCTAGGCTGTATGCTTAACTGACCGAGCCAACCCAGGCGCCCCCCAAACTGTGCATGTTCTATTGTTATGCACCTAAAAGCTGACTTGTACAGAGAAACTTAAACTTCGAAAACAAAATTATAGGGATGCCTGGGAGGCTCAGTCAGTTAAGTGTCTGCCTTTGGCTCAGGTCATGATCCTTGCTCAATGAGGACTCTGTCTCTGCCAGCCACTCCCCTTGCTTGTGCATACTCTCTCTCTGGCATAGAAATGAATAAAATCTTTAAAAAAAAAATAATAAAGTTAAAATTGTAAAAAAAAAAAAAAGTTGAAAGTCTTCTAATTACTAATATAAACTCCACCTGCTGTAGCCTACAGTACAGACGTCAAGAAGACAAGTTCTTAGAAGGCCAGCACTGTTTGTCTGACATTGCGTAGCACAGTTCCAGATATGGGGATACATGTGAATGACTAGCCTTGGGCTTAGCGCCGGGTTGTCTGGTCTGTGTGTTCTTGGACAACACTGAGGCCTGACAGTGGTGAGAGGGAAGTTAAATCACGTGGAAGGTCACAACTGGATCCTATTCAAACAAATAAAGTACTTATGCCAAGCATTCTTTGGGGTATTGCTGGACATCATCTTTGACCTCAAGCCATTTGTAATCTTACTGGGAAATGAGGCCCATGCACGAAGAGTAATCATCACAGCAGACTCCAAAGGAGAAGGTGAAATTTGGGGAAAAATTGGGGAAAATTGAGGAAAGAATTCAGAGATCAGGTGCCTGGTATGGAAGCCCAGAGGGTGTTCAGGGAGCAGTGGGCGCTGACAGTGACTTGTCCAGCCTTATCTCCAGCCAGTGCCTTCCCACATCCCATGGCGCCAACCTTTGCTCCCCTGCATCTTCTCACAGGATGTGTTGCTCAGAAACCTCGCTCAAGTTCACTCCTCTTCGCCAAGCCTTTCCTCCTTGCATTGGTCCTTCGACTTGGAGTGCTACTTCCACCTGTCAACCTGGATAACTCCTCTTCTTTACTTTCTTTCTCCTTTTCCTAGCTTTCCATCCCCTAACCCATGGTATTAAGGGTAGAGGCAGCTTTTAGGCAACAGGCTTGAGTGGTGAGAGGCAGAAAGGGCCCCAGTGAGCACCTGCTGAATACAGACACGCGCCTCAGATGACCCACTTCAAAAAAGCCTCAAAACACCTGGAGGCCCTAACTGACCAATGGGCTATTTACAACTCAGCCTGGCTCCCCAAAAAAGGAAGAGTTCATACATCCCTGTACCTCCTCAGCTTTCCTCTTTAAAAACGAATCCCACCCACTGCCTCAGTCCCAGTCCCGCCCACTACTCCAGAAACTTCCATCTCCCTTGTTCTGCCTCAGGTGAATTCTCTCACCTCCTGCTCTTCTGATGGAGAGACTGGTGCGACACCACATTTAGTCACGCAGTCATGCATCTATGACCCAGACTGTAAGCTCCTTGAGGGAGATCTCGTTTCTTCCACCTCTAGATTCTCATCACCTGGCATAGTGCACAGAGGGCACCAGGTGCTCTAGAAACTTTTTTTTTTTTTAATTTATTTATTTGACAGAGAGAAATCACAAGAATCACAAGTAGACAGAGAGCCAGGCAGAGAGAGAGAGAGGGAAGCAGGCTCCCTGCTGAGCAGAGAGCCGGATGTGGGACTCGATCCCAGGACCCTGAGATCATGACCTGAGCGAAGGCAGCAGCTTAACCCACGGAGTCACCCAGGTGCCCCCTAGAAACACTTTTTGAGCCAAATTATTGCACCGTGAGTGGTTTCTTTTGGCTAGCTCTGGAGTAAAACATAAAGTTAGGGAGAAACAGGCCTGAAAGATCTGCTTTCCTTTCTGCCCTTATGTCTGGGCTGAACCCTCAAAATTCATGTTCCAATCTCCAGTACCTCAGAATGTAAATGCATTTGGAGAGAAGGTCTTAAAAGAAGTGATTAAGTTAAAATAAGGCCATTAGGGTGAGGCCCTAATCTCTCACCAGAAGACAGAAAAACACCAGGGGTTCTGCATATACAGAGGAACAACCCTGTAAGGACAAAGCAGCAAGACCACCACCTAGAAGACCAGGAGAAAGGCCTCATAGGAAACCAAATCTGGCACCACCTTGATCTTGGACTTCCAGTCTCCATAATTGTGAGAAAATAAATTTCCTTTGTTTAAGCCACCTAGTCTATGGAATTTTGTTACGACAGCCCTGGCAAATTAAGACAGCATCTTTACTTCATGTGAAAGACCCCTGCCCTAGAAAGTCCCCTCCCTTAAGAGATAGATAGGAGAACTAACTGCTCTTTTGCCTTTCTGTAACCGCTTGGCTTTTAGGGTGTGACACTTGTCGCCTGTTCAAACAAGATATCTTCTGCTAAGAGGCATAGTCATGTAGGCAGGGGGCCACATAGTCAAGGAGGCAAGATATTTTCCTGCTGAGTAATGAGGCCCAACCCCCCTCCTTGCTCCCCCTTCGCGCGCACAAGCTTTTTCAAATGTACTCCCCCTTCGCGCGCGCGGACCCCCGAAACCAATCCACTAACACCGAGGGTGCCTCTTTCAAAAGTTCAAATTGTCAGCCAATCAGCTCTACCCCACCCAAAACCTGTTTGTGCCAATCTATAAAAACCCCACTTTCCCCTCGGTTGGGGTGTGCTCGGTTAGCTGGAGCTGCCGACCACCCGCCGGTACCTGCGTCCCAATAAACCTCTTGCTGTTTGCATCCAGTGGCAGTGTTGGATTCTTGGGTAAGGGGATCCGCGGGTCTTTCATTTGGAGGTCCCACCGAGATCATCGGACTCCTGCCCCAGGGATCCAACGGACTCCCACCGGGAGGTAAGCTAGCTGGCCAGCCCTAGACTGTCCCTTCGTTTCCTCGTCTTCTGCTTCTGTTCTGTCTCGTGTTCTCTTTCCGCCGTTGTCTAGAATTGTACCTCTACGCGTAGGAGGGCTTGTATTTGTAGGCAGCTTGAGAAGGAGCTGACGAGCTCGGACTTCTCCCCTGCCAACCCTGGAGGACGCTCCAGGGTGCCGAGGGGCCCAATTTTTTAGGGCTCCTCATTTGTCCGAGGGTTAAAACCGTTTGTCCGTTCCAGAGGAACCCCTCGGCCCTGGACGGAATTTGTCCACTGAGAGGAGGTCTCGAGACTCCTTTTGTAGGCCAGTGGAATTTGTACGGTGCACCGCAAGGTTTTTGTCTTTGCCGGCTCGTTAATTGTTTTATGTGTCTTTCACATTGCGCCTTGATTAAGGTTACATTCTGTTTATGGGAGGGTGTCTAACCCGTGTGAATCTGAGGAGTGCCTGATTGTATGAATGTGTTCGTGCGGCTCCACGGCTTCGGCTACGGAGTCTGAGTGGGCTGCACCCTGATTCTCGCGGAACGTCATACGGCATAACGGTCATCTACTCCTTGGAGTAGCCTGGTCCGGGGTTTATACGGATAGACCTTAGCCAAGACGCTCCTAAGCTCCCGCGAGGGACGCGAGCAGGACAGCACCTGAAAGATCCCCCTCCCCTTGTCTGCGACACCGTACATTGGGAGGGAAAAATAAATACTAAGGTCAATAGCTCCACCTCGCGGCCATCTGAAACCTGAAACTCCTCCCCTGTCACCCTGGGGGACGGTCCAAGGCTCTTTGGGGCCCGGTTCTTTGGGGCCCCACAACTGTCCGAGGGATACATTCATCTGTGGGCCACAAAGGAAGCTCATAGTCCCACACAGCTTTCTGATCCATCTGAAATCATCCTGTCGGTATTACGCCGAAATCGCGCAGTGTCCTTTTTGTTATTTGTTCTGTGTGTCCTACTTATTGTCTTTGGTGTTATTTTAGACTCTGAGATGGGGCAAACACTTACCACTCCTCTAAGCCTCACTCTAGGTCACTGGAAAGATGTTCAGAACCGAGCCAACAACTTATCGGTGGAAGTCAAAAGAAGAAAGTGGCAGACTCTCTGCACCTCTGAATGGCCCACCTTCAAGGCTGAATGGCCCGCAGAGGGGACCTTTAACATTAATGTTATTTTGCAGGTCAAAGAGCGAGTCCTCGATCAGGGACCCCAGACTAAGGGGCTTTTGCGGAATGTGTTTGCCCAAATGAGTCAGCTAGTAAACTTTCTCCTGACATATTCGATGATAATTACATAAATAAGCCTTCTTCTAGTAAACCCAGGTTGCTAGGCCATCCCTAACAAAGGGGATTCTGGCTTTATTTCTCTCTGTTACTCCTAATAGATGTGGGGGCTTCTCCCTCACTCACTTCCCGGGTTAATGGCTATAACTGGAGCCAACTGGGGTTGGTCTAACTCGAGACAGAGACTATAAGGAATATTCCCAAGCAGCTGCCGAAACTCTTTGTTTCGGGGAAGTTTCCCTGTGTTCTCTGGCCTGATTTGGACTGCCTAACCCCTTCCCCCTGGCTGATGGGAAAGCATGGCGTCTGCTCCTCTGTTGGGGCTTATGAGCTCTGAAACCGGGAATCCCTTCTCTGCCTCCTGGCAGCACTTTGTTTCCTGTTTTCCCCTTCTGTTTCTACACCAAGGTGCGTGCAGCCTGCATGACTAGCCTCTAGATCACGCACCACAGCTCCTTCTCTTTCCACTGTCAAGGAGCAAGAAGAGCAGCCTCTGGACCTAACACTCCCCACTCCAGATCTTCCCACGCATGTCTCAGGTAAACATTCAAAGTGGAGTGGGTCCAGGTGAAACGTAAATCAGTGTTGAAACTAAGTTAAGTTTGTTGGTTTAATTAAGATAAGATCTGTCTTTGAAGTTAACAGCAGTAAATGGGAAGCTTTTATTCTATCAAAGTTTACTGAAGGTCAGATAAGCTTGTGTTACTTGTTAAAATTTGTTAGCAAAGAAATAACTAAACTGATGGTTAATTGTCTGTCTCAAAGTTTTAATGGGTAATTGCTGAAGTAGCTTTCAAAGTCTTTGGTAACTTGATAGTTTTAAAGTTTTGCTTGGATGACAAATGGAATTGAATTGTGGACATCTAGGTCTTAACCAAGCAGGATAAAATGCTAGGTCGTTAATTACTGGATGTAGGTTTGTGCTTTTGACTTCTTACTGCAAAGAAACTAAGAGAATCTAAATCTGTTGGTAAACTTGTTTTCCACTTAACTGATTCATAAATTGCCACCTGAAGAATTCTGTTGTAACAGTTCACAATTGGTTAATAACTAAAGGTGTTTCTAAGAATACAAAGTTTTGCTTAGTATAACTAAGACTGATGGAAATAAAGGAAAACTGTATGTAAAAAAGTAGGAGATAATGTAAGAAAGATTTAAAGAAGGGAAATCTTCAGAAAAGGAATTTTAGCTATGGTCAAGAATGAACTAAGATTGAAATGAATGGGTTTTAAAGGTACATTGGTACAAGACTGAAATTGTCTCTGTTCAAAAGGACAATGTTTTCTTAGATCAATTGATCTGCTGTTAAGAAAATGTAAATGGTTTTCTCTTTGCCTTCCCAGAAAAACCAGTTTTTATGTTCAGTTTTATCAGGTGTTTAACATCCTTAATTATATTTAGGCATGTGCTTTAAAACTTTCTAAGATTTTAGCAAATGTTGACAAGATTTAAATTGTAAATCTCTTTAATTCAGGCTTTTCCTTGGTATGTGAAGTTGCTCATAAAATACTACTGAACCAATGATAAACCTTGGATTACATTTGGGAAAATACTATAACTATTCTAGAGATTCTACGCACTTCCTAAAGTTTTAATGTTTTGAGAGATCACCGCTTGATACTGTAATTATGGAAATGTTATGTATCTCAGAAATAACCTGATTTCCTTGCAACTAAATTGTAAACTCCCGTGTCTCTTTAGCTCTAACCATATCCATTCTGAGTTTTTGTCATTTATAATTGTTTTAATTCTCTTGTAAAATGAGTTTTATCTTCAAGGATATTCCTATAAAGGACTTTCAGTACAAATACAGATATTTGATATACTTGAAAATCCTAAAACTGAAATGGGTAAAAATTTCCAAAACTGACTAAAGCCGCATTCACCAGAATTAGTAACATGGGACTAAATGAACTAAAAGATTATAGTGTTGTGTCTCTTAATGTTTTGTCTTACTCTAAACATTGCTGGTTCTCTCTAATGTTTGCTCTTCCAGACTAGGGATACTTTTTCTTAAGTTATCTGTAACTTACAGAGATGTAAAAGTGCTCAAAGCATTCACCTTTTCTCTCTATCTGAACCCTCTGAAACCAAAAGGTCCTAGTAAGTATTCATTCTTCCATGGCAATCAGTCATTTGCATAAGTTCAATAAGAATCTGTTCTCCTTGTAACAGGAAAGAATTGGAAACACGGGTTATTTTACCAAGGCTTTGACTGGGATGTCATATTTGAAAAGACTCAGATATGACCAGACAGCTTTAAGGAACTAAGGTTGGCTTTATAAAACCTGGAGCCATAAAGCCCCTTGGGACTGTTGGCCTGATACCTTGCTTACAGAGTTCCCAGCAGCCTCACCAGGTGTGTAAAGAATGTCACTCCTTGGTAGGTGCAGTCTCGGGAAGAGGAATTCGCCCAAAGGTATTGCAGGCATGCCTGATGGCAAGTACAGGGCTTGGCTTCTGGCCCGGAGAGGCTACTAAAAGTTCAACCTAGAGATTCCTTATACAAAGTTCCAGCAAAGCAGATTCTAAAAGATCTATTGATCACACTCACTGTTCTTGCTGAGCTTATGTAAATAATGAGCCAAGTTTGTTAAAACTGGACTTGTTTCACAAGTGAATTAGTCCTGATTTGGCTATCTCTGGAAATTAGGGTTATTTTAGAGAGAAAAATTATGTTTTAGTAACACACCTTTATGGATGTTAAATTCTAGATTTGATTGTCTTTAAATGTTTACCTAAGCTAAACAATTTGAGGTAAACTTCAGAGAAGTTACACAATAGCTCATTTAGATGATCTTCGTGCTTTTTTATTTTGTGGGGATATTAGTAAAACCCCCTCACACATGATTAAACAACTGGAAAATGGGATTGATTCCCCTACAGTTGTATAACTTAACCAACACCTTATGCGTGGCTGGGATAATGAAATTGCCTAAAAGCCAGCCTATTGCACTCCATAGGATTAACTATGGACTTGTGGAGACAATGGATGACCCCACTTTCTTTATGAGTGGATTGTATGATGCACGGGGGACTCCCCTTATCTCTTGACAAGTTTTCTCCCACTTGACAATGATCCTCTGTAATCAGGATATTGTTAAGGCTGGACCACTCAAAGGTCGTCTTATTGGTTTCATCCCTTAGTCATATTTAACCTAGAGGCCACCTCTGTTGAGGTGCAATTGCAAACAGATGCTTTAGCTAAGCATAGAGCAGCCCTCCTCATAAAAAGAGCCTCAAAGCTCACTATGGGACAGTCCCTGACTGTAATGATGTCACATCGGGTCCAGATTTGTCTTAGAAGCCAAAGGCCACCAATGGATGATGGAGGCCGACTTATTAAATACTGGGCTACACTAACAGATATGCCAGAAATAATACTTAAAACTTGTCAAACTTTAAACCTAGTTACCTGTATGCCTGAACCTGACCTGTACTTCTTTCTCTATAGAGCAAAAGAGGTTATTGATCTTGCTTACTCTATTTGTCCAGATTTAAGAAAAATACGACTGACTCACTGAACAGCATCTCCCTACTTAATACCGAAGTCTCACAAATACTCAAGGCAGTCCTACAAAATAGGATGGCCTTAGATGTCCTGACAGCAGCCCAGGGTGGCACATGTGCAATTATCAAGACAGAATGTTGTGTGTACATTCCAGACTATCACAAAAATGTCACAGGCCTGATAAAAGATATGAATACCCAAATTAAGGCCCTACAAGATCCTTCTCTCTCTCTCAGTGAATGGTTAAGTTCCTGGCTTGGAGGAGGGCTATGCCCAAATCTCCTTTTCGGGCTTCTCATTCTTATCGCCTTATTAACTTTAATATGTTGCTTTATTCCATGTTTCTCTACTTGGTGCCGAGACTCCCATTGCTACAATGACTTCACCACGACAGACGATCCTTGTTGCGCGCGAGGACGCCTCTTCACTGTCAGCGCTGGATTCAGCTGCCTCTACCTTTCGTAACTCCCCTATACGTTCCTACCCTGATCAATATTGACCCGAGCAGGTAGGGACAGCTCTACGCCCCTATTCAGCACGAAGAAGTTACAGAAGATGAGACCTTCCACCTTCAACCACCTTAAAGATTTAAAGGGTCAAAATTGTTCAGGGGGAATGATAAGGGAGCAGGAGGCTGGCTGAGGACAAAGCAAAAGCTGGCGCCGTGCACCCCCTCTTCACCCGCTCCCCTCCATATGTGTAGCATTCCTCAGGCACCCCTGATCGCCATAAAACGATAAATAGTTAACTTGCAGGGATCGCAATCCTGCAGAACAGGAATCTCCCTTGCTCTACAAGATGTCCTAGAGACCTAAACAGGGAGGTTACCTTATCAATAGCACAAATTTCCAGAGGCAAATAATTCTTGGTTCCTGAAGCCCTAATGTCCCCCTCCCACCATAAACTGGAGGAGACTGGAGTGGTAACAGAAACTCTAGACAAATTAAAAGAAAGGCTGAATAAGCGTAAAAGGGAATTTGAATCCCAACAATCTTGGTATGAAGGAATTTGGAACCGCTCACCTTGGTTAACCTCTCTGATAACCACCTTAATAGGACCCATAATAATCTTAATATTAATTCTAACTTTTGGGCCATGTATTATTAACAGGTTAACCCAATTTGTAAAAGACAGAATATCACTTATCCAAGCCATGGTACTAACTCAACAATATCAATCAGTTAAGCTAACTGACCCATTAGATCAATATACCTAATGGATATAGGATTCTATCCATGTTAAAGAAAAAGGGGGGAATGAAAGACCCCTGCCCTAGAAAGTCCCCTCCCTTAAGAGATAGATAGGAGAACTAACTGCTCTTTTGCCTTTCTGTAACCGCTTGGCTTTTAGGGTGTGACACTTGTCGCCTGTTCAAACAAGATATCTTCTGCTAAGAGGCATAGTCATGTAGGCAGGGGGCCACATAGTCAAGGAGGCAAGATATTTTCCTGCTGAGTAATGAGGCCCAACCCCCCTCCTTGCTCCCCCTTCGCGCGCACAAGCTTTTTCAAATGTACTCCCCCTTCGCGCGCGCGGACCCCCGAAACCAATCCACTAACACCGAGGGTGCCTCTTTCAAAAGTTCAAATTGTCAGCCAATCAGCTCTACCCCACCCAAAACCTGTTTGTGCCAATCTATAAAAACCCCACTTTCCCCTCGGTTGGGGTGTGCTCGGTTAGCTGGAGCTGCCGACCACCCGCCGGTACCTGCGTCCCAATAAACCTCTTGCTGTTTGCATCCAGTGGCAGTGTTGGATTCTTGGGTAAGGGGATCCGCGGGTCTTTCACATGAATAAGCTCAGACGCAGTGCCGTATGCCAGGCACTCTTCTAAGTTCTTGACGGATGTTTAAACATTTAAACACCTTCCCACCTGTGCCAGTGAATCACCAGTGAATCCGCAATGGGCAGGAGGGAAAAGCGTACACCCCCTTCTCTGGTGGGAGCTGGGGATTCAAAATCAATATGGTGGAGGGAAACACCCGAAGAGGTACGTCAGGTGAGAATCACAGGTGGTGATGATGGAGATTAAAATTAATAGCAATAGGAAAATAACAGCTACCAGAAACTGAGCACTGGGTTCAGAAAAGGTAAGCTACTTGCCCAGCTGTTAAGGAGAATCAGAATTCAGACCCAGATCTTTGTCCTTTTCCACTTGGTATACTGCCTGGAGAAATAGGCTGGGATCACTTGGCTGGGGGGAGAAGGTTGGTGGAAAGGGTTACGCAGGAGACCCACTGAGCTTGTTCTCAATGCAGGGGATCAGTGGGGGGCAGGAAGGTTAAAAAAAAATTAGAAGAAAAGGAAGTAGGGAAAATCTAAGGACCTTCATTGCCTGTGCAAACCAATAGCTCTCATTTATTTAACTCCGACAGCATACCAGGAGGCATTAAGCTTTAAACTCACAATGGCTCTGAGGGAACAGAAGGCTGGCTGAGGACAAAGCAAAAGGCTGACACCCTGCAACCTTCTCCCACCCCCACTCCTGGGTAGGACATGTGACATTCTTTAGGAATCTCCCAACTATCTTAATAGCTTGCTAAAAAGGGCAAAACGACCTTGGCAATGGCAAGGGCTCTGGTATCTGGTATCTTGTAGGTCCTCTTTAGCATATGAAAGTTCTACTGAAACCTCCCTTTTCCTTCCCCCACCCCCATGGTACATAACCTGCCACCCCTCACAACCCAGGGGCAGCAGCTCTTCCTGCCCACGGGTCCTGCCCCCATGCTTTAATAAACCACCATTTTGCACCAAAGATGTCTCAAGAATTCTTTCTTGGTCATTGGCTCCAGACCTCACCCCACCGAACCTCACCTATATTCTAGAACTTCATCAGCTCCGCGAGACAGGTATTTCTTCTATTCTCATTTTATGGACATGGAAACTGGAGCTCAGAGAAGCTGAGAGACCTGCCTAAAGTTCAAGTTAAGTCGCAGAACCAGAACCGGAGCAGCAGACCTGGGAGGCTCCCACTCCTGCACCTGCCCAGGTCCTCGCCCAGTTCCTCCATCCCTCTTCAGCAGGCAGATCTACAACTTCTGCACACATGCGGCACATACGGCCAGTGAAGGGAGGAGGGCCTCTGGGCTGTGAGTGGACAACTTACATGTCCCATCGTGGCCTTTACAAGATACAGTATTAACACAAGATCAGCAGCTGACCAAGGAGGTTCCAAGGAGCCTTTGTTTCCCAGGATGTGCCATGGAAAAAGTTCTCTGCTTAGGAAAGCTTTGTGGAAGTGCTGCCTGTTATCCCTTCTCTTGCCTTGGAGACTTAACAGGGCACACTGGCAGATTCTAAAGGTTCCGGGGTTAAAACACCACCACCAACAACAAAAACTTTCCTTAACTGAAGCTAAGGTCTCCCAATCTATTTGAACCCCAGGCTTCATACAGTGCCCTTTCGGAGATTCTGCAACACAGGACTTAAGAGGCAGAAAGATAAGCAGGATATGAAGAATGACAAAGTCCATTCTTTTTTACCTTTAGTTTGCTTTCTACTGAGAGAATAAACAGTTAAAATCGGAGGCAATAAAGCAGACAAGGGAATTTGAGATTTGCATTCTCCAATCTATTGGCTCATCGCCTGGTTTCCGCCCCAGCCCCATTCCATTCTCCATATTTTCCACCCACCCTCCGCTCTTTGGGGCTGCTCTCCAGCTACACACACCTGGAAGTGACCCTGACTTGCACTGCTCCGTGTCCCCCATCCCCAGCCCTATGGTACAGAAGCGGTGACAGGGAAGCATTAGGCCCCTCGCCCACAGTGCAGCCGGAGCGGGGATTCAGAGAAACAAAGGAGTGATCTCAAGCAACAATCGCTCTGCCTTTAGCTACTGCTTCAAGACATTCCTTTGGCGGGAGTGGGGGGTCAGGGGGCGGTGAGTTGGGTCAACACGTCCCTCAAAATTTCGGGTTGAGTGCTGTGATTTTTTTGCTATTTTCTCTTTTTGCTTGTTTTCCGTTTCTAATTTTCTACAACGAATATGCAGCAGTAGCGTTACAAAGGAGGAGGTGGGGAAGGAGCAGCGAGGAAAGGGGGACAGAGGAGAGCGCATGGAGAAGCGGGGGAAGGGAAGGCGGAGCAGAGGGAGGGAGGGGTGGGGACCAGCGAGGGGGAAACTGAGAGATGGGCGCGGAGGGTGGAGAGGGCTTGCGGGGAAGGAGGACAGAGGGGAGAGAGGCTGACGGGCGAAGAGGAAGGGAGGCAGGAAGAGGAGGAGGGAGAGAGGAAGGAAAGATGAAGAGAAGGAAAGAGAAGGAAGATGAGGAGGAGGAGGGAGGAAAGGGGGGGAAATAAATCCTAAAATCCCCGGATTAGACTGCCTAAACTCACCTCATCAAATACCCCAGTGTCCCGCAGCGCCTACAGGTCCCAGTCCCGACCCGCAAGGTTCCCATTAGCCACAACCCTTTCCCCGGCGCCCCTGAACCCGAGCAGCGCTCAGACGACGGGGCGCGGCGGCGCCTTCTCCTTACCCACTCGGAAGATCAGATCGTCTTCGATGGGATTCTCTTTTCGCTTCCCAGTGCTGTACATGCTGGCGGGTCTCTTCACCGCCTTCTGCTTTACATGGCCGCTCCCCGGGGATTTCACGCGCCTCTTCACGCCCTCGGTGGTGGGAGACACGTCGGCCGACCGGATCACTTTCAGCTTGAACGGGCTGCCTCGGATGTGCTGGTCATAGAGCCGCAGCGACAGGGTGAAGTCCCCTTCCTTCTGGACGGTGTACAAAAACTCGTAGGTGCCGTTCTTGTTGTCGAGGATCTCCCCGTCCGCCACGCTGCCGTCGGGCGTGCTCAGCTCGGCGGTGATGTAGGCGTTGCCCGTCTTGCACAGCTCGCCGTCTTTGTCCTTGGTCGTTATGGTGACGGACATGGGCTGCCCGATGATGGTCTGCCGCAGCCCCTCGCCCGTGGCCACCGTCTCGGAGGCGACGGCGTTGGTGGTTAAAATCGTCCCGAGGTTGTGGATGGACTTCTTGAGCCCCTCGGTCTCCACGATAAAATCCAGCTGATCGTTTTCACGCGGGTGCAGCGGGAAGTCCTGGTCGGCCAGTTCGTTCAGCTTCTCGCTCATCTGCTTCTTCACGAGCAGCACCTCCGTCTCCGTGCCATGGTTGAGGGCCTGCGCCGTGAAGTTGCTGCAGCTCTTTATACTCTCCTGCCCCTCGAGCAGAGTGTCCAGCTGCGACTGAAGGACCTGCGGGGGTGGGGGTGGGGGGTGGGGGGGAAGCGAGGTCGGGTGAGCGCTCGCCGCGGCGCCCGAGCTCTGCCCAGCGAACGCTGCGAGCCGGCGCGCGGGGGCACTGCCCTCCGCCGGCCGCCACGGGGCCCCCCACCTGCCCACGCCGCTGGCTCTCCCAGGGGGAGGGGGAGGTACTTAATCCCGCCCAGCGAACCCGCTTCTAAAGCCTGATTCTGAATTGCGTTCCCGGTACCTCCTCTCTCCCTTCCTCCTCGCCCTGACTTTCCCACACACATATTTCTTGGGTCATGTGTTTTTGATGGGGCGAGCAGAAACGTCACCACTAGGAGCCGGGAAAACAAATTGCTATGCCCGGCATCCGAAATATTCATTATTCAGTATCTCTCCGTAAAGTCCCCAAATCCCCTGTTGCCACCTAAAGGAACAGAAACCAGACTAATGAAAACCCTCCACACCCTAATAGCAGAAGCTTTTGATCCCTGGTTTTGTGATTGGACATGTTAAAGGCCGCAGTCAGGGTTCTCTTGGAAGTTGACTAACAGGTTGGTGTGGATGAGAGAGCAATTAAGAGACTATTAGACATTATAATCAAGGAAGGAAAATAATCCAGCTTAAACCTAAATCCTGAAAACATGACTTTATATTCAATCTTGTCTTGGGTCAAATTATAAATTGGACCTTATGGTTACAGAATCATAGAACTTGGCTGAAAAGAGGAAGGAAAAAATAGCTGGATGTGCCCTTAAATGAAAACTACTGTTGGGGCAGGAGGGTGGCTCAGTTGTTTTTAAGTATCTGCCTTCAGCTGGGGTCATGATCCTGGGATCCCAGGATCAAGCTGGCATCAGGCTCCCTGCTCAACACAGAGCCTGCTTCTCCTTCTCTCCTCCTCTCTCTGTCCCTCCCCCGGCTCTACTCATTCTCTCTCTCTCTAAAATAAGTAAGTAGATTGCTTAAAAAAGAAAACTACTGTTTACTATGCAACAGTGACATTAAGGACCCATCTGAGTCCCCTTTGCTATTATTAGAACACAGTAAGCTAGTGCAGAGAGGTGCCCAGGATACCATGTCTCTTACTGTGTATCTATGAGAATGGCTGGAATCTTACTTTATGTTTGAGGCCATAGTTGACTTCCAGTTCCATAAGCAGCACACTTTTGCGCACGTTCAGAGTCTTCTGGAGCTCATCAAAGGTAGAATGGATGTCATCCACAATGCTGGTCTTTTGGTTGGTTAACTGATGAATGATTTCTGAGATGAACTGAAGGGCAGAATCTATTTCTGGGAGCCTGGAGGACAGTCATTAAAGATCATTATTTAACATCAACCCAGAAACAGAGAAACATCTATCTAAACACTATGTTTTGTCAAAAAACATTTTCTTTGCCTTTCATCATCTTCAAAAAAAGTAATAGCGGAAGAACAGAATAAATAAGACATGACATAATTAACTGCTTTTGAGAGAAGAGACTTTGAGGGTCCACGTCTACTTCATCTAATCAATCATCTAATTTTAATTATTGATGGTACAAAGTCTTGAGGCTCTCTAAACACCATGGCTTCTCCTCATTCTGAAGCAAACCTTCTCAAACTTGACACTGTAACATTATAGGTCACATGCTTCTTTGTTGCAGGGGACTATCCTGGGTGTTATAAGATGTTTAACAGCATCCTGTCTTCTGCCAGATGCCAACAGCACCCCCACACGCAACTGTGACACCAAACTGTCTCCAGGTCATTGCCAAATGCCTCCAAGGGTATGACTACCCACAATCGAGAACCATTGTTCTAAATATATAGCTGTATCTTTTCACCTAATCATATGAAAAACTTATCCAGACTCTGAGTTTCCTGGGAACATTTGCAAGCTTCCAAGTTCCTTTAATTATTATAGAATAACCATACTTTTCTCACTACAACTGTTGGTGATGACAGATTTTCAGCTGGTTGTTTACTTCCTTTCTCTTGTCTTTCTCATGTATCGCACAACTACCCTGTCCCCTCTTTTTCACGCCAAAGAGTAAGGCTGGAAGCAGGGAAACATAAGGAAAATTGAACAATCACTGGTTGGTACTATTTTGCTGGGCTCAAACAGAGACAAGCTAGTGACAGTCAACACAATGGTCCAGTATACCAGTATATGTCAGAAAGAGCAACTAAGAAAAATTCAGCCTGGTTTCAGGCATGGATTTCAGGGATCTCCCGGGAGCATTTTCCCTGAAAGTATTTTATTCATTTAGTCATTCAAAGGTACTAAAACAAAAATGCCACCACTCATAACATAAGGAGGTTGGAATTTTACCAAGGGGCAGGGGATGACCCTTATCACTCACTAGTTTATGACTACAGATCCACCATCAAAGGAGAATTTATTTAGGTAGCGTGAACCTATTATTCCACTGAGGCCGGAGATCCAGAGGCCAAGCCTCATGCTCAGCCAGTCGGGAGACTGGGGGACGCGTGTGCACCTTTTGTTGACGGCGTCCAGCTGGACCTGAAGTGAGGCCTTGTGCTGCTCCACCACATCCTTGAGGGGGACTGTGGGGTGTTCTGCATGCTCCCCCTCAGTGCACTCCCGACACATGGCGGTCTCGCAGGACTGGCAGTAAAAGTCCATCACCTGTGGGTAGCACAAAAACAAGGTCTGGTTTAATACCACTAATCAGTGCTAACTATGCGCTAGGCCTTTAGTCGGCCTTCTCATGGAACACTCATGGCTTCCCTGGGATGTAGGCAGTATGTCCGATGTCACAGAAGTAAAGGAAGGGTAAACTGTCTGTGCAGGTCTCAAACAGAGGTGGGCCAGACTCCAAAGCTGCTGCTGTCCTCACAAAACCAGCTCTTCCGTGGCTATTACCTGAGAGCTGAATAGCATGGGACTGTGATGCTCAAACTCTGTGATCTTAGGACACTTTCCCACTCTCTATAAATGCCTGAGGACTCCAAAGTGCTTTTATGTATGTGAATTGTATCTATAGATATTTATCTGAAAAACTGAAAAATTATAAATATTAATTTATCAAAAGCAATAATAAGCCCACTAAATGTTAACGTAAACAATATGAAAGATAACTCTATTTGGCAAAACAAAAAAATGTTGTGAGGAGAGTGGTATTGTTTCCCACTTGTTAAATTTCCTTCAGTGTCTGGCTTAATAGAAGACAACTGGATTCTCATATCTGCTTCTGCGTTCAATCTGTTGTGACAGCACAGATCATATTGTCTCTGGAAAATTGCACTGTACACTCCTGAGAGAATGAGAGTGAAAAAGGCGTATAATGCCTTAGTATTATTATAAATATAGTTTTGATCTGTGGACTGCCCTCCCCACAAAGGGTCTTGGGTCCCAAAGGGTTCCTGAACCATACTGTGAGAACTGATACTCTTTCTATAAGAGATAAGCTGTAGGGAGCAATTTGTACTCTGGCTCTACCACTTAGGTAACTTCACTGTGTCTCAAGTTTTCCTCTGTCAAATAAAGACAATAATAGTAACCTACTTCCTAGGCTTTGAGAATTCAGTAGGTTAATATGCACGAAGAAGTAGATGATGCTTGGTACTGGCACGATGAAGCAGCAGCAATGACAATATGATGATGATGATGATGATGATGATGATGAAGAAGAAGAAGAAGAAGATGATGGTATCATCCGCTTCCATGAAAATAAAGCCACTTATCCTGATTATGACGAACTCTCAGTAACAATATAACATAAAGCCTTTCAAAAGTCAGTTTCCGGGTGAAGGCATTCCCCTATTCTCTCAGCTGAAAATAACTTCTTCCAATTTTGAATTCCCGAAGTGCTTCTTGGAGGGAACTTTTTCTTAAAGTATAAGACACATATAGAAAAGGGCAAAAGTCTTCCTAAAGATTGGTGGATTTTCACAAAGTGAATGTTCCCACCAAAGCACCTTTATTTATACCCCATTTTATGAACTGTTTATAAGATATTAAGTTCCTGAACACAGGAAGTCTCTTACCCAGAGCCTAAGTAATTACTTGCACAAAGTAAGTATTCAAAAATTGCTCTTTGAATGAATTGTATGCTGTCTATAAGAGTCTCATTTTAGAGTCAAAGACACAAATAGATTGAAATTAAAAGGGTGAAAAAATATTCCATGCAAAGAGTAATCAGAGGAGAGCAGGAGTGGGGTGCCTGGGTGGTTCAGTTAAACACGGGATGCTTGATTTCAGCTCGGGTCATGAACTCAGGATTGTGAGATGGAGTCCTGGGTTGGCGAGCTCCACCCTAGGTGTGGAGGCTGCTGAGGATTCACTCTCTCTTCCTCTCCTTCTGCCTCTCCCTGCTTCCCCCTCCCAGAAAAAGAAACAGAGAGAAAGAGAGACAACTGGAGTGGCTATTCTAATATCAGACAAAATAAACTTTAAGACAAAAGTTGTTACAACAGATAAAGAAGGACATTATATTATGATTAGATGATAAATTTATCAAGAAGATATGACAATTACAAGCAAATGTGTACCCAACAACAGAGCCCCAAAATATATGAGGTAAAAACAGACAGAATTGAAGGGAGAAATGAACAGTCCAACAATAGCTGGAGATTTCAATACCCCACTTTCATTAATGATCTAACACTTAGAAGATCAATAAAGCAACTAGGCCTAACAGCCATCTATAGAACATTCTATTCAATAATAGAATACACATTTTTGTCAAGTACACATGGAAAGTTCTCCAGAATAGACCATATATTAGGTCACAAAAGTCTCAAATTTAAAAAGGTTAAAATCACACAAGTATCTTCTCTGGCCACAATGGAATTAAATTAGAAATCTATAACAGAAGGAAACCTGGAAAATTAAATAACCTACTCTTGAACAATGAGTCAGAGAATAAATCACAAGGGAAATTAGAATATACTTTGAGATGAGTAAAAATAAAAACCCAATATACCGAAACTTATGAGACAGCATTCAGAGCAAAATGTTAGTTATAAATGCCTACTTTAAAAAGAAGAAAGATCTCAAATCAATAATCTAAATTTCAACCTTAAAGAACTAGAAAAGAAGAACAAATTAAAACCAAAGCAAGAAGAAGAAATAAAATAATAAAGATGAAAGTGGAGATAAACAAAACAGAAAATGGAAATATAATAGAGAGAATCAATGAAACCAAAAGTTGGTTCTTTGTGAAGATCAACAACATTGACAAACAGGATACTAGGGACAGTTGTATGCCAACGAATTGAATAATATCGATAAAATGGATAAATTCTTAGAAACACACAAACTACCAAAGCTGACCCAAAGAAGAAATAGAAAACCCGAACAGACCTATAATTGGATATTCAATCAGTATTCAAAAAACTTCCAACAGGGGCACCTGGGTGGCTCAATGGGTTAAAGCCTCTGCCTTCGGCTCAGGTCATGATCCCAGGGTCCTGGGATCAAGCCCCACATCGGGTTCCCTGCTCTCTCTCTCTCTCTCTGCCTACTTGTGGTATCTGTCAAGTAAATAAATAAATCTTAAAAAAAAAAAAAAAAAAAAAAAACTTCCAACAAAGAAAAGTCCAGGACCAGATGGCTTCACTGATGAATTCTACCAAACATTTAAAGAAGAATTAACACCAACCCTTCCAAGCTCTTCAAAAAATAGAAGATGAGAGAACATACCCTAACTTATTCTATTACGCCAACAACCCCCAACACCAAAGCAAAAGACATCACAAGAAAAGTTCACATCCCTTGTGAACATAGAGGCAAAAATCCTTAACAAAATACCAGTAAACTGAATCAAGCTGTATATTAAAAGGATTATACAGTATGAACAAGTGGAGTTTAACCCAGGACTGCAAAAGTGGTTCACATACAAAAATTAGTATATGTAATACACCACACTAATAGAATAAAGTTGGTGGAACCCACATGGTCATCTCAACTGATGCAGAAAAAAAAAAAATTGACAGACTCTAATACCATTTCATGATAAAAACATTTATCAAACTAGAAATAGAATACTTCCTCAACTTGATAAGAGGTTTCTACAAAAATCCTACAACTAACATCATACCTTATGGTGATCCCCTAAGATAAGGAACAAGACAAGGATGACCACTCTTGCCATTTCTACTCAGCAATGTACTGAAAGTTCGAGCCACGGCATTTAGGCAAGAAAAAGCAATAAAATGCATAAACTCTGGAAAGAAAGAAGTAAGAATTTCTCTATTCTAAGATGATAAGATCTTATATACAGAAAGCCCTAAAGAATACATCCTCCACCCAGGCCTCCCTCCCCCACAAAGCTATTAGGACTAACACATGAATTCAGCAAAGCTGTAGGATACAAGATCAACAAACAAAAATCAGTTGTATTTCTAAATACTTTGCAATGAATAATCCAAAAATGAAATCAAGAAAATAATGCCATTTATACTAGCATCAAAGGACTAGAAAATACTTAAGAATAAATTTAACCAAGAAGGTTTAAGACTTGTACACTGAAAACTACAAAACATTGTTGAAAGAATGAAAGAATACCTAACTAATGGAAATTAATGGAAAAATAATTCATGCTCGTGAACTCGAAGTCTTAAAACTGTTAAGAGGGCAACATGCCCAAAATTGATCCATTGATTTAGTGAAATTATCTATCAAAATTCAAGCATCCCTTTTCACAGAAGTGAACAAGCTGTTCCTAAAATTCAGATGGAATTACACGGGACCCTGAACAGCCAAAACAATCATGGGAGGAAAAAAAATTCTAAGATTCAGACTTCCCAATTTCAAAACTTAGTACCAACATAGAATAATCAAAATACTATGTTACTGACATGAGGCTAGACATATTGAACAATGGAGTAGAACTGTGAATCCAGAAATAAAACCATATGTTTATGGTCAACTGATTCTTGACAAGGGTGCCAAGACCACACGATGGAGAAAAAAAGTAGCCTTTTCCGCAAATGATGCCAAGACCACTGGATATCCACATGTAAAAGAATGAAGTGGAACCTTTACTTTGCTCTATTTACAAAAATTATCTCAAAATAGATGAATGGCCTAAACATATAAGCTAAAACTATAAAACTCCTAGAAAAAAAATAGGAGTAAATCTTTACAACTTATGATTTCGCAGTGGTTTCCTAGATATGACACCAACAGCACAAGTTACAATAACAAAAAGCTGATAAATTGTACCTTATCAAAAAATCTTGTGCATCACATTGGGGAGGAATGTGCTACGGTGAGGGCTGTGTAATGTGTAAGCCTGATGATTCACAGACCTGTACCCCTGGGGCTAGTAATACATTATATGTTAATAAAAAATCTGGTGCGTCAAGGGCACTATCAAGATACAACCAAGAAAATAAAAAGAGGGGCACCTGGCTGGCTCAGTCAAGAGAGGATGTGACTCTCCATCTCGGGCTTGTGAGTTTGAGCGCCACATTGGGTACAGAGATTGCTTAAAAATAGAAGCTTTAAAAGAAGAGAGAGAGTGAAAAGAATAGGAAAAAATATTTGCTTGCCATAAATCTGATAGGATGAAGTATCCAGAACACATAAAGAATCCCTACAACTCAAGAACCCAATTCAAAAATTGGCAAAGGACTTGGAGAGACATTTCTCCAAAGAAAATATACAAATGGCCAATTTGCGTAAAAGAAATATGCTCAACATTATTAATCACTATGGAAATCCAAATCAAAACCATGAAGAGATACTCCATACCGACAAGGATGGCTAGACTCAAAAAGTCAGATAATAACAAGTGTTGGTGAAAATGTGGGAAAATCAGAACTCTCCTACTTTGCTGGCAGGAATGTAAAATGGAGAAGTCACTATGAAAACAATTTGGTGCCTCCTCAAAAGCTAAGTACAGAATGATTATGTGACCCAGGACTTCCACTCCTAGGTATATACCCAAGAAAACTGAAAACTTACATCCACATGAAAACTTGTACACGAATGTTCAAAGCATTATTCACAACAGCCCCAAAGTGGGAACAACCCTAATCTCCAACAGTTGATGAAGGGACAAGTGAATTGTGGTATATCCAGATGATGGAATATTATTTATCCATAAAAAAGGCACAAAGTTCTATATACTACAATGTAGATGAACTTTGGAAACATTATGCTAAGTGACAGAATCCAGATTCAAAACAGCCCCTAATTTATGACTGATTTATATCAAATGTCTATAATGGACACATCTATAGAGATAGAATGCACACTGGTGCTTGCCAGGGGTTAGGAGAAAGATAGAATGGGGAGTGACATGATGAAAAAGTTCTGGAATTAGTGGTGATACTTGCACAACCTGTTGAATATACTAAAAACCACTGAACTGTGTATTTTAACTTTTTAAAATTATTATATTTTTATGAAGGGAGAGTAAGTGGGTGGGAGGGGGGTGGGGAGAAGAGGGAGAGAGAGAGAGAGGGAGAGAGAGAATCTTAAGCAGGCTCCATGCCCACTGAAGATCCTGATGTGGGTGGGGCTCGATCTCAGGACCCTGAGATCATGACCTGAGCCAAAATCAAGAGCCGGCCTGAGTTGTATAACTTAAAATGGTTGTTTAATTTTATGTTGTATGAATTTTCCCTTAATTAAAAAAGAAACGCATCTTTGAAGAGATAGCAGTGTACCTGGGTAATTGTCCCCGGTTTGGTCTCCTAAGTGTTTCTTGGAAACAAAGGCCCTAGAATCATTCTGAAATGTGAACGAACGACCAGTCATTCTCAAATGCTTGTGCTCAGGTTCTGACCTCTCTGACTGAGAGGTCACTGTTCGAAGTGTGAGACTCAGCGGAGCTCATCCATTGTGAGTGACATGATGCTGGTGTTCCTAGGGTGGATGGGCCAGAGGCTAGGACTAGCTTATTTTTGTTGACAGGTAGTTACCATTTGTGAAAGTGACAAGGCAAGAAGAATGCATTACTAACATAGTGGGAAGGGTGGTCAGGGCCTTGTGGCCATGCTGGAGCTTGTGCAAGTGGGGACTTGTTAGTAGTAGGCCATTCTTTTTTTTAAATTTAATTTAATTTATTTGACAGAGAGAGATCACAAGCAGGCAGAGAGGCAGGCAGAGAGAGAGGAAGAAGCAGGCTCCCCGCTGAGCGGAGAGCCCAACTCCGGGCTCGATTCCAGGACCCTGAGATCATGACCCGAGCCAAAGGCAGAGGCTTAACCCACTGAGCCACTCAGGCGCCCCAGTGGTAGGGCATTCTTAATAAGGCTCTCTCCTTTGCACCTCTTAACATCCTCGTTAGTAAGGTGCCTAAGCAAGCCATAACAGGGTTTAATCATCATTTGTGTTCCAGGGACCACGAGCATGAGCGCAAATGTCTGCTTTACGTGCAAAGAACCTCTTAAACCCCTGACCACTATTCCCATTCTTCTTTGTATTGGATAATACAGCCATGACAGTTTAATTAGAAGACAGATAGTGTCACAGCACTTAAAGCAAATGACAGGCTTTCATCCACGTGTGCTAATCAGCACCAGGCAGTTATGAGGACAACATCCTGCTTTATTGTTAATTACCTGATTTTATTAACCTTCAGATGTTTGAATTGTTTTTAAAGATTTACCCATGGCAATTAACTGCAGCAATTTATCTGCAATACTCATGTATTTGACTTGACTATGCAATGAGGACCCCTGTTTCAAAGCAGCAGCAGTGAACTACAATCTTTGATGAAACAATAGAATGATTCAAGACACATGCTGTTAATTTCCAAGGCCTCTTGCTAGTTTATAAATTATATGATTACAGCACAGAGAAAGCACCCAAACAATGCTTTATTTATTGTTTAAACTTTTTAAAAAAGATTTTATTTATTTATTTGAGAGAGAGAGAATGAGAGAGAGCATGAGGGGGGAGAGGGTCAGAGGGAGAAGCAGACTCCCTGGGGAGTTGGGAGTCTGATGGGACTTGATCTTGGGACCCTGGGATCTTGACCTGAGCCAAAAGCTAAAGGCAGACGCTTAACCAGCTGAGCCATCCAGGCGCTGCCAAAACATGCTATTTAAATAGCATCATCTACCTCAAGGAGGTTCAAACTCTAGATAGATTTAATTTTTA
This sequence comes from Mustela erminea, assembly GCF_009829155.1. Classification (NCBI taxonomy): domain Eukaryota; kingdom Metazoa; phylum Chordata; class Mammalia; order Carnivora; family Mustelidae; genus Mustela; species Mustela erminea. Next base: position 26,587,781 of record NC_045615.1, on the reverse strand, counting down.
GTGGATTTGATGTGATGCGTTTTTTGTAGAGGGACAAGACAAAGTTTTAACCTAAAGGATTCTTTAACTTTGCTGGAATCACCATCTCTAAGAGTGATTCTGCTTAGCAGTTTGTGGGATCCAAGGGTCTCATTTGCTGAGCTGTGCTCAGGAAATACATTTTTTTTAGAAATTCTGTTTGTACCTCAGGTGGCACAGAATATCCTTCTCCCTTCTATACTGCATATACAGGGTGCTCTTACTCATTAAAAACAAAGGTCTATATAAACACATAATCATACTCACATATTGGAAAAATGTCACTTGTTACCATAACATCAATTTCAGTGGCTACCCAATAATCAGTTATAGGGACTTAACCATAAGGTAACCATTTCCCTAATATTGCACGTTCAGATTATTTCCAATTTTGCTATCACATAAATTTTTCAATTAACTTTCTTCTATCTTCATTCTCTTCTCCAGCAGTTTCCTCAGAAATATTTCTATTCATGGAATTACTGAATGAAAGGATAGGAAGTTGCATAAAACACTCATTGCAGTTCGACAAACTGACACAAACGTTCTGTAGAGCAATTCACGCTCCCGCCCACGGCATAGGAAAATGTCTCCCCTATCCTCATCAGCACTACCTATTATCTTTAAAAACCTGTACCTAATTTGAAAAGATGTGATTATTTGTGAAGTTTGACATTTTTTCTCATATTATAATTAGTCATTTTATATCCTTTGTGAATTTTCTGAGTTCTTTGCCCATTTTCTCTCATGATATGCATAATTTTCTTTAATTATTAATGCTTACATAATACGAATTTGCTGGGGCATTTTAATTAAGAATTTTACAGTTACTGTTGGGGTGCCTGGGAGGCTCAGGTCATGATCTCAGGGTGCTGGGTCCAGCCCCAGGTCTGGCTTCCCACTTAGCAGGGAGTCTGCTTGTCCCTCTGCCTCTGCCCTTCCTTCTTCTCATGTACTAGCTCTCTCTCTCAAATAAATAAATAACTCTTAAAAAAAAATCCTTTTAGCTGTACTGATATCTCTTTATTAGTCCCCATTTGATACAGTCACATTTCCCTTTTGTTGGTTTATCAGGTGTCAAATTATTTCATTAATTAAAAAAAACAGCTCATAGATTTATTAACTCAATTGTTTTATTATCTTCAAACTAAGTTTATCTTTATTATTTTCTTGCTCTTGGGTTCCATATACTTACTTTGTTTTCCCTAACTCTTTGAATTGAACTTTTTATTTTATTTTATTTTTTTTTAAAGATTTTATTTATTTATTTGACAGACAGAGATGACAAATAGGCAGAGAGGCAGGCAGAGAGAGAGAGGAGGAAGCAGGCTCCCTGATGAGCAGAGAGCCTGATGCGGGGCTCGATCCCAGGACCCTGAGATCATGACCTGAGCCGAAGGTAGCGGCTTAACCCACTGAGCCACCCAGGCGCCCCCGAATTGAACTTTTTAAATAAAGGAAAATAAACCTATAAAACTTCCTCAGTACAGATTGGACTTTACCCTATTCATTTAATAGATAAGGTTTTCACTTTCACTATGTTGTAAATCGTCTAATTTTGCAGGGTTTTTTGATTAAATAATTATGAGCTTTTAATAAAGGTCTGGGGTTTTTCTATAATGTATGTTACTAATGCAACTTCAACGCATTGTGGTATATGAACTTGGTCTACACAAGGGAAAAAATACTGATGGATTTTAGTGACCTAGTTTATGACCAATTTTAATGGCTCAAATTCTCATAGTCTTAACAGCTTAGTTGAACGGATTTTAGCATATGACGTTTTATTTGTGGGAGGCAGATTCTCACGTGAAAGCGTACTCTCTTCCCTGAAATTCATCCTCTCTTCTCCAGGCCCATTGGTGTCATTCTCCCACCCCTTAGCATCTCTTATCTGGATCACTCAATAAACTCAAAATTGATGTTGCAGCCTTGCATCTCTGCTACTCCGTAAGTCCAGGAAAATATTCATCTCCTACTCAAAAGGTTTTCATGTTTCCCTATTGCATACAAAATTTAGGTCAAACATTTTCCCCATGATATTCATAGCTTTCACAATCTCTCCCCAGTTGTCTTTCTAGGCTCCTCCCAGTATCCTTCAACTCACCTGTGCTCCCACCGCCAGTGCCCATCTCCATGCTCTCACAGCAAGGAGCTACAGGCTGTTGCCTGGATTCATGACACTCTTACTTTCACTTATTTTTATTATTATTTTTATTTATTTGACAAAGAGAGAGAAAGATCGCAAGTAGGCAGAGAGGCAGGCAGAGGGGGAGGGGGAAGCAAGCTCCCTGCTGAGCAGAGCCCAATTCGGGGCTCGACCCAGGATCCTGAGATCATGACCTGAGCCGAAGGCAGAGACTTAACCCACTGAGCCACCCAGGCACCCCTACCTTCACTTATTGATGTATTCTTTACAGTTGTCAATATTTCTCATTCTATACAATTGCTCTCTACATCCCAAATCTAGACCAGTGTCTAGAGTAGATCTCCTAATATTCCTAAAACTTCACTCCTCTATCAAAGCAGATTTCCAGAGAGCTCCATGCCTGGACTAACTTCAAGACAACTCTTGTACCTGGTAGAAATGCCCTCACAGTCTAGTATTTAGAATGTGAGCTCTAGGAGGAGACGGCTTCAGCAGGAGCCATTGTGAGAGACAGTCATAAGAAGACTGAGCTGGGTGGCTCAGTCATTAAGCGTCTGCCTTTAACTCAGGTCATGATCCTGGACTCCTGGGATTAAGCCCTGCATTGGGCTCCCTGCTCCAAGGGAAGCCTGCTTCTCCCTCTCCCACTCCCCCTGCTTGTGTTCCTTCTCTCTCTCTCTCTGTCAAATAAATAAATAAATAAATCTTTTAAAAAAAATACTCAAACTAATTGAAAACATCTTTTAAAGTTCCTTTTACAAAACCTACATAGTAATTCTCCCTTGGAGAACATTGCATAGAAAACCACGGTTACTGACAGCCTGATGTGCTTTCAATTAAATAATGAAAGATATGGAATCCTCAATGTCTCTCTTATTTTGGCTACCTAAAAGCTCAGGATTTTATTGCTTCCTGGTCTAGATTTTACGATGTGTCAATCAGCTTTGGGACTTAAAACTGTCCAAACTTCAGTTTCTTGGTCTATAAAATGGAGGTAACTAAAAAGAAATAAACAGACAAGACAACCAGATAAATAAATAAATAAAATGAAGGTATCTAATACCTACTTTGCAGAGTGGTGTGCACAAAGTCAAGCATGGTATCTGGCGCATTCATTCAACAAATATGTACCAACTGACTTCTAAGAGACTGAATTCACAAATGGACAAAGGCCAGATCATATATAAAAATAGAACCCTAACCCACGTGCTGTCCAGGAAAGCAACCCCTTTACCTTCAATAAACAAGCCGGGAAGCCAGCCTGCTACTTCCTACAGAATACTATCTCTACTAACAATCCAAAAAGCTAAGCAATAACATCTGTGACAGTTGGCCCCAAATGGCTAGGAATGGATTATGGAGAGCTTCTGTAAATTTGTCCCCACTTCCACTTAATATCAACCAGAGAAAACCAAATATATACCCCTAGCCAGTCACATGCAATGCCCTACTTCTAGTTAGCCTGCCTCCAGCTTCCCCATGCCAACAGAGTCCAGTCAGAGCAACCCTAAAGCCTTCCCTTTTGTCTCCTGTAGAGCTTTCCCATTCCTCTGCCTGCCTTTGAGTCTCTGCCAAAACATAAGCGGTGGTGGCTGACTCTTTGCTATAGCAAGTTCAGAATACATGGCCTCTGTTTATTTCTATATTTCCATGTATAAGACACTGTGCTTAGTGCTAGGAATATAATGGTGAACATGGTCCCTGCCCTTCTCGAGTTCACTTTCTTTTTTTTCTTTTTTCAAGATTTTAATTATTTATTTGACACACAGAGAGAGAGAGAGAGTGAGTGACAGTGCAGGCAGAGAGAGAGGGAGAAGCAGGCTCCCCACTGAGCAGGGAGCCCAATGCAGGACTCAATCCCAGGACCCTGACATCATGACCCGAGCAGAAAGCAGGCACCTAACCGACTGAGCCACCCAGGCGCCCCTGGAGTTCACTTTCTAAAAGTAACACCAGTGGATCAACTGGCCAGCAAACACACAGATGTAGGCAAGCAGAGCCCAGTGAATGGCATGAAGGAAATCAAGAAAGTGATGTAAGGCCCAGGAACTGGGTGTCAGAGGTGGTCTGCCTCAGACAGGCAGTTAGAGAGGACTGCTCTGTGTGGAAGAAATTGGAGCTGAATTATGAAGGATGAGAGTGAGCTAGCCACATAGAAAGGGAACATGGAGCACTGTAGGCAGAAGGCTTAGAGGACAGTCAAGCCCCAGGGTGAGAAACTACTTGGCAAGTTCTAGGCTGGTGAGGCTGGGGTGTAGTGGGCAGACAGAGTGGTATGAAACGAAGTAAATAAGTAATAGTTATGGCTAATAATTATTGCTCTGCTCTAACAATAATAATTGATAGCTTGCTTGATAGTGATTTTATTATCTCTAGGCCTTCTATTATAAGCAGTTTCTAATACTTTTGCAGTGGCCATGATAAAGAAAAAAAGGAATAAAGTCATTGATAAGAAATAATTTCAATAGCTAACATTTATCAAGAGCTTACTACGACGCTTTCTGTGCCTTAAACATCTAATTCTCCAAGTAATCCCACACAGTAAATACTATTACTGCTTCTTTTTTGCAGATGAGGATGTGAGTCACAGAATTTAATAAACCTGGCAGAGCTGACACCGGGAAGAAGTCGAAGAGCAGAATTTGAACCAGGCAATCAGAATCCAAAGCCAGTGCTTAGGCAATGCAGTCTCTTCAAGGGGCTGAGCTATTGTGAATCAGTGATTTGATGGTACACATGGGTCCTCCTAGGTTTCTAATAGTTATCCTTGCTACTAGCAGGAAATATGTTTGAAATTCATCTATAACCTATTATCAAGGATTCACACGTCTTCAGATTCTATGTATTATGAAGGATTAGGGCTTCATGGAGCATGGGAAACATTTCCCTCATAAGAAAAACAAAGAACTCTAATTAATTAACATTTTAATCATCATTCTCAATTTGGAGAATTTATCTATTATTGAGTCTTTATCCATAATTTACTCTACAGATGTTTATGTGGGTCTAAGAATACCCACTTTGCAAATATAGGTCTGTCTCCTGGGTGCTATTAGACCCAACAAAGACTGATTTTATTATTTACATGCATTTGATCAGAGCACATTAGCAGGCAAAACAGTCTGAGCTTTGCGAAGAATACCTTTTAACTGCCCATTTCCGGGATGGAGTTCTGAGCGCCTAACCTCTGACTGCCTGAAGATAACCCAGCTGGAAGCCAGGCCATGCCCCCATGCACTCACTTACATTCCCATCGTGGTTTGGGCAAGAGAGAGGCTTTCCCGCAGCCACCGCGGTGACCGTCTCCAGGATGGAGGACTCCTCAGCGTCGTTGCCCGGCGTTCGCTGCAGCACGTCCATCAGGTTCGTGATGAAGAAATTGTTCTGGAGCGCGGCCACCCCCTTCTCGGGCAGGATGGAGGTCTGGCGGCACACGGGGCAGGAGAGGGTGAGGCTGTGGGCGGGAATGTAGTTCTGCAGGCACCTGTCATGGGGGCAGAAGCAGGGGGACTGTCAGCACAAGGGGCTCATGGGTTAGAACGGGACCACCTCCTTTCACGGGTAGCACACATGTCCTCTGCACCTGTATGGGCTCCTTTGTAGAAATTCCCACTTGAGTCTCCTTTTCTAGGAAAATAGGATTTCCGGAACCAAGTCCCATGGGCGCTGTCAGCTGATGGGATTAGTGATGAAGCTCAAGGAGAAGGATAATATCATTGACTCTGGTGGTGTTCCATGGAGCCTCGCCATGCTCAAGCAGCACTGGCCTCTCCAGGGAGTTTGGAGGGAAGTGCAGAATCTCAGGTCCTACTCCGGGTCTGCTTGAATCAGCTCCCCGGGGGGCTTTATGCACAATGAAAGGTTGGGAAGCACTGTTGAAGAATATCCAGTGTCGTGTTCACAGACTTGTGGACTTTTACAATGGGGAGAAACGGGTCAAAGTTTTCCATTGGTGTTGAAATGTTTTTTATGTACAAATGCATAAGCAGATCTCAGATGTTAAAAACATATCCTGAGGGGTGCCTGGGTGGCTCGGTTGGTTAAGTGACTGCCTTCTGCTCAGGTCATGATCTTGGAGTCCCAGGATCGCGTCCTGCATCAGGCTCCCTGCTCAGCGGGGAGTCTGCTTCTCCTCTGACCTCTCCCCTCTCATGCTCTCTCTCACTCTCTCAAATAAATAAATAAATAATCTAAAAAAAAAAAAAAAAAAAGAAAGAAAGAAAGAAAGAAAAGAAAACCATATCCCGGGGAAAATACTGTGTTTGAAGCAGGGATAGGACACCCAGAGACACATCAACATGATCTTTTCTCGCCTCTACTCAACAGGCAATTGATTAACTCAATCATATAATTAGCAAGATGCATTGTTAATAATGACTTACATATGTGTTGCTCACTAGATTCAAAGTACTTGCAATAACCCCATGGAGTAGGTACTTTAGACACATGAAGGAACACAGGCAGAGGGAAGAGAAGTCGCTCTCAGAACTCCAGTGGAAAAGGGCACTGGGCAAACCCAGTGCAAATCCAGACAACCGGGCATTAGAACCTACGGTCTCCATAACTACTATGCACAGTGTTTCCCTGTTGCTCCACCAAGTGGAATTTGAAAACCTCTGATCTAGTCTCATTCCTCTTACTATGTACATAAGGAAACTGACATCAAGGAGGTTAATTGACTTTCCTGTGTCCCAGAAGTAGCTATCTCTGAATCAATACCAGAAACAAAACAGCTTTTGCTAAGGTCACTGAAAGCATCTACATCCAGACAATAGACATTTTTTACTCCTTTCTCAGTAGCACTCATCAGACTTGACCCACTGCCTCCCAGCTGTTCTCTTTTGAAACTTTATCTTCCCTTGTTTGTGACAATTCACGTACTTGGTTCTCCGATGTGCTCTGTCTTTTCTGCTGAGCCAGTCTGTGTGTGTCTCCCAGGGACATCATATCCACATGCATGGCCATACGTACAACACTCCCATATTTCTATTTCTTCCACAGATGTCTCCTCTGAGCCCCTGATCTCTACACCAACAGCTTTCTTGGAATTTCCCCTTAGACGTCTCACAGGTCCTAAAACTTGGTATGTCCAAACCCAAAGCTATGTTCTACCCCCAAATCAGGTCCTCTTCTCTCTCAATGAGCAGTATCTCCATCCATTCATCTAGGCAAAGCAAGCACTGGGAGCCGTGCTGAAAACAGTCATTTCCTTAATGTCCATTTTCCACATCCAACCCACCACTGAAGGCTGGAAATGCCTAAATACCTTCCAGTGTTTCCAGTTCTTGTTATCTGATTTACACATCCTTTCCTGGGTTTTCGGAATAGCTCTGTACACTATCATGCACCCTCAAATCTTCTAACCTTTCTCCATATTGCAACCATAGTGACCTTCTCAAAACTCATTCCGCATATTACATAGGGACTTGTGATAGGATCTTGAAAATCTCCACCACCAGCCATCAGATGGAGGAACCAAAGTGGATGGGGCTAGACCCAACCAAGAGGGCTGGGGGTAGACCCAGGATAGCCCAGAAGTGTTGCTTCTTCTTCTTCTTCCTCTTTTTTTTTTTTTTTTTAAAGATTTTATTTATTTATTTGTCAGAGAGAGAGAGAGCATGAGCACACACAAGCAGGCAGAGGCCGAGAGAGAAGCAGGCTCCCTGCTCCGATGTGGGACTCAATCCCAGGACCCTGGGGTCATAGCCTGAGCCGAAGGCAGCGGCTTAACCGACTGAGCCACCCAGGCGTTCCAGAAGTGTTGCTTCTTACCTCTCAGAGCAAGTAAATGGGAGTCAAACAACTGCCTGGCTGGGCACTGAGCAAGGGCAGCTCATTCAAGCTCAGACTGAGTGGCCCTCAGTGCTGTATAGAAAGAGGCCAACTGCTGCACATCAAAAAATGATCGTACCAACATAAGCCCAGGGGCAGAGGGACATTTAGCTGGTGTTCATGTTTTAGATACACCCATTAAGTGGGGAAAAATCACTCTCCATTTAGTCATTTTGGAATATGAATTACAACGTACATACATCAAAGTATAAAATGAATAAAGTAAAAGGTGCTAGCGCCCTAAATAACACCACTAAAACAAACAAAACTCTACACACACACATACACACCCCAAAATAACCCTCTAAAAAGCAAACAGACAAAACCCCACAATGACCAGTAACAAATCCACCTTCTCCCTCTATCCATGGCCTGGAAGGTATGGTTATTCTGTTGCAACTGACATCTTCCAAAGTAAACCACCTTTAACAAATGTATATGAAATTGATGGCAAATGTAATTAGCAGTGATTTAAAGCCATTGGAAATGCCAATGCCAATTCTATAATAAGAATTAAACATTTTAATTATGTCTGTTTAATAATAATAGAAAATGTATTTAACAAGATGCTATAAACCTAATTACCATATTTGTTTTTAAGGAAAAAAATACAACCTTATTACCTACAAACTTTATATGCTTAATTGCTTAAATGCTAAGTTAAATAAGAAGGTAAAGATGTATTTTGATAACTGATTAACTCAATGGAAAAAACTATTCAAGAAGGATAAAGAAATGTGTTTTCATACACAGCAAATTGCATATTCAGCAGTCTTTTCTTCATCTGAAACATCCTATGTTCCTTAGTATACATCTTCTGAAGTATTTTGAGAGGAAGCACTCCCTTTTAACTAACTCCTCAATACCTAGGTATCTTACTGATGTGTTCTTTGGAAGGAAATAACAGATTTTTAACTGGCCCTCACCAAAGATCCTCTGTGAGGGAACTGTGGTCAGCAAAAATTGTTTGACAAAGAACAAAAGAAAAATCTTCAATTTTTAAATTTTAAAATATTTAATGCTCCAAGTCCTGGGGAGATGAATCTATAGCTACTGGATTGCTTTCTCTCACTTATAATGATTTAAAATAGAATAAATTATTGGCAATTCATGATTATGTTTCTAGATGTCTATCATAAGCACAAAAGACTTACTGTGCCCCCAGGTAAAAGGAGACTTCTGGAAAGAACCCTTTAGTGGGTTTTAAGAGATTGATCTGTGAACCTCTCTTCTCTGGGGACAAAGGAGGCTTACCTCTCGCAGAAAGTGTGCAGACAGGGGAGAACCTTGGGATTCTTGTACCGTTCCAGGCATATACTGCAGATCAGAAACTGCTTGTCAATCTGGCGCACCACAGGACTTGGGATGTTGGTGGCTTCACTGGCCATCCTAGACCACTGACATGGGAGGCCGGCTGTCTTTGACCCTGCACGCTGCTGCTGTCAGACAGGAAAGATACATAATAACTTGTAAGTACGCATTAATCACTGGTCCATTCCCTACAGGCGTTGTGCTATGAATACAGGAGAAGTCCATGCCGGTGACCTCAAAATGACCATAACCAACCCTCAATGCCTGTTGATTTTGTAAATCAGTAAAATGGCCACATGCTCACCATGCAAACGAAACAAATTAGAAGAAGTGTGTTGTCTAAAGAGGCATGTTTGCCGGGTTTCAAAGCAGACACAGTTGAGGGGATAAATACTTATATAGCTCTGCCGGTTCATGTCTTCATTCATGACTATATTTGACTATATGCCTACAGTCTTATTAAAATATAGTCTGTGAGGCGCCTGGGTGGCTCAGTTGATTAAGCGGCTGCCTTCGGCTCAGGTCATGATCCCGGGCTCCTGGGATGGAGCCCAACGTCGTTCTCCTTGCTCAGTGGGGAGCCTGGTTCTCCCCTGCCCGCCACCCTCCCTGCTTGTGCTTGCTCTCTCCTTCTCTGTGTGTGTGTGTGTGTGTGTGTGTCAAATAAATAAATAAAACCTTATATATATATTCTGTATTAGGGAAACCTGGGTGGCTTAGTCCTGTAAGCATTTACCTTTGGCTCAGATCATATCTTGGGATCCAGCCCCACTTGGATTCCCACATCAGGCTACCTGCTAAGCAGGGAACCTGCTTCTCCCTCTCCCTCTGCCTGCCCTTCCCCTTGCTTGTGCTTGCTCGCTCTCCCACTCTCCCTGATAAATAAATAAATAAAATGTTAAAAAATATATGGTCTATATTAAATAGTATTAGTCTCATTAAGATAAAATGTTTTCCCGACTATTGTGCTTGGAGAGGATCAAAATGTCACTCCGGAATACGCCATCGTGACATAAGGATTATTTTGAGCTGAGAGCGATTGGAAATCAGGAGACATGGTGGGAACATGATGGGGCGGCCGGAGGGGTTGGCGGGAGAGGGAAAGGGGGTGTGGGTACTCTGCCTCTCCCATCTTCCCAAAAACAGAGCATAGACTCCCCATTTGTAAAGGAAGCCCCACTCTTGCAAACGAAAAAGAGGAGACTTAATCATCCCAAGAGATAGCACGGGAGGGGAGTCTGTGTAACAAACCTTACTAAACACCCTTATGTACCATACATTTCCTGGTCGCTATCCCACAATGTACTGCTCCTAAACCCCCCTTCCCTTTGTCTGGCCACTTCTCCACAATTTGTCATCCTTTGTTAAAATAGTACATAAGCTCCCAGGTCGATCTGCCTCTTTGGGTTTTCACTTCCTTTCTGTGAAGCCCGCATGCATGTAACACTTTAAAATATTAAATTAATAAACATCCATAGAATACAGTATGTATACTATTTTGGAAAAACAAACTACCAATAAAATGTGTACACCTTTTTCTCCTGATAGTCTTTTTGTCAGTTTAATTCACAGGCTTCAGTGATAGAATTTAAGTGTGGTCTGGGCCCTATGTTTAAAGCTGGGCAATCCATCAAATCACATTTACAGAATCAACAATTCTACATTTTTTAATGGAAACTTTTCAAACGCGAATGATAGTTCCTTCTCCCCACCAAATCACCAAATTTTT